>NC_041730.1:129461082-129770081 GCF_004115215.2 Ornithorhynchus anatinus | reverse complement strand
TGAGGAACTCCGACAGTTAAAGGATGGGAGGGGGAGGAGGCTCCGGCGTAGGAGACCGAGAATGACCGGCCAGAGAGGTGAGAGGAGAACCGGGAGAGGACAGAGTCCGTGAAGCCAAGGTGAGATAAGGTATGGAGGAGGAGGGGATGTTCTTATATAGAGAAGCAGCACGGCTAGAGCACAGGCCTAGGAGTCAGAAGGACCTGGGTTCTAATCCCAGGTCTGTCACGTGTCTGTTGTGTGACATTGGGCAAGTCACTTCACTTTTCTGGGACTCAGTTACTTCATCTATAAAATAGGGATTGAGATCATGAGCCCCATGTGGAGAAGGAACTTCGTCCTACCTGATTAACTGGCGTCCACCCCAGTGCTTAGAACAATGCTTGGCGCATAGTATGCACTTAACGAGTATCATTATTATTATTACGTCACTTCACTTCCCTGTGCCTCAGTTCCCTCATCTGCAAAATGGGGATTCCATACCTATTCTCCCTCTTACTTAGACTGTGAGCTCAATAAGGGACATGATTATCCTGTAACTACCTCAGTGTTCAGTACAGTACTTGACACAGGGGCTAGTGCTTAACGGATTCCATTCATTCATTCATTCGATCGTATTTATTGAGCACTTACTATGTGCAAAGCACTGTACTAAGTGCTCCAGAGAGCATACATTATCACAATTATTAATACCCGTATATCTGTCTCCTCTGCTAGATAGTTCTATCTATTCTATTGTACTCTTCCAAGCACTTAGTGAGAGGCAGCATGGCGTAATGGACAGATCACAGGTCTGGGAGTCATAAAGGTCCTGGGTTCTAATCTCAGGGCTGCCACTTGCCTGCTGTGTGACCTTAAGCAAATCACTTCACTGCTCTGGGCCTCAGTTACCTCATCTGTAAAACGGGGATTGAGACTGTGAACACCACATGGCACCAGGACTGTGTCCAAAGCGATCCGCTTGTATCCATCCCAGCGCTTAGCGCGGTGCCTGGCACAGAGTTAAGCACTTAAATGCCGTGATCATTATTATTATTTTTATTCGAATGCTCTGCATCCAATAGGCGCTCAATAAATTCCAGTGATTGATTGTTTAAAAGATAGACCTCAAGGAAATGTGGGGTAGCCATAGACCGGTCCCCCTTTGTGCCCAGGGAAAAAAATCAGGTTCGATCTTTATTATTTTGATGTACTAAATGTAGGGACGATAGAGTCTTCCTCCATAGACAGATGAGCCTCATTCCGGTTACAAAGACTTCAGAGCAGAGAGCCTATGCAGAAGAATGGATTTTAATGCTTGTGGTTTGCGTGAAGTCATTCATTCATTCATTCAAACATATTTATTGAGAGCGTACTGTGTGCAGCCCACCGTACTGAGCGCTCGGAAAGTACAATTCAGCAATAACGACAGCAACCCCGGCCCACAGTGGGTTCACACTCTCTCTTCCCCGGCAAATGTGTCCTCCACTGGGGTAACGGGATCAACACGTAAATAAAAAAGCGCGCCTCATATAAACGGTCGCATCGACGTGCGTACCTACGAACTTCAAAAGAGGGTCAGAAAATGTCGATGTCACCGATAAAGCGTGCAGGAAAATTAGAATGATAAAATTTTATTTTAAATATTTTAAAACTCTAAAAGTCGAAAGATACGCTGTGGTTATGTTACGGCGGGCTAACGGAGACCAGTGGGAAACCAAAGGGCGCAACGGTTGAATAGATATCGGTTCACTGGTTTATCGGTTACAAAGAAAGATCTCGATTTCCTTCGTCCCTCTGGGAGGTTGTCAAGAAAGTCCTGCTGAGCCTGCCTAGCAGAAGAGCCTCCGCCAGTTCTGAACAAGCCGAATGGTGGCAAATCTGAACTGATTTATTATTTGTTCATTTATTAAAAGTCATCAAAATGCATAATACCTTTGAATTTGCGGGAGGGAAGTTTTTCTCTTGCTTTTTGTTGTTGTTTAATCGTGCGGATCCATTTTTCTGGATTGGGGGAGAATGAAATTCCTCTTTTCCTTACGCTCCCAACCCCAAATTCCCACGACTCGTTTGAAATAAAATTTCTCTTCCCGTGGAATGGTCATTCATATCCTGTGGCTTTGATATACAGGGAAGACGCAACATAGTAAGGTTGTAAAGAAGAATAGAGAGAGCTTCTACGGCTCTTGAAAAGCAGTATGACCTGGTGCGAAAAGCACAGGCCTGGGAGTCGGGAGAGAGGGGTTTTAACCCTGGCTCCGCCACTTGCCTATTATGACTTGGACATACACCCAACTTCTCTGTGCATCAGTTTCTTCATCTATAAAATAAAGATTATATACCTGCCCTCTGTCTCCCTTAGACCCCTGTGGGAAAGGGACCGTGTCTGATCCAATCGAATTGCATTTACCCCAGCTGTCAGCCCAGTGCTTGACACGAAGTAAAGGCTTAACCGATTTCACGACTAATAATAATAATGTTGGTCTTGGTTAAGCGCTTACTATGTGCAGAGCACTGTTCTAAGCGCTGGGGCAGATACAGGGTCATCAGGTCGTCCCACGTGAGGCTCACGGTTAATCCCCATTTTACAGATGAGGACTGTCTCTATCTGTTGCCGACTTGTTCATCCCAAGCGCTTAGTACAGTGCTCTGCACATAGTAAGCGCTCAATAAATACTATTGAATGAATGAATGAATGAATGGAACTGAGGCCCAGAGAAGTTAAGAGACTCGCCCACAGTCACGCAGCTGACAAGTGGCAGAGCCGGGATTCAAACTCATGACCTCTGACTCCCAAGCCCGGGCTCTTTCCACTGAGTCATGCTGATTATTATATTTAACTCTTCCTAGTGCATGGTATCGAGACCTCGTTAAATAAAATAATACCAACAATACCAAGAAACCCCCGTGGGATCTTTTCCAACAGCAGACAGAACGGATTTCAGCTCCAGCGGTTTCCTTCGAAGGATCTCCAAGATGTTGGCAATGCCCTTCTTCCTCGAGAGGTAGGAAGAGGATGAGCCTCACCTCCAACTGACGGGAAATGGGCGAAGAAGGAAAAGAGGGATGAGATGGTGAGAGGTTGGAGAGATACTCTCCGTGCCTTATGAACCATTTGGATTTTCTCCAGGCTCCTAGGTAGGAGAGAAACTTGTGTGGAGAAAAGCCAGGTCAGAGAATAATGGAAACGATGACAGAGGTTGATCGTGTCTGGCGAAAGATAGACACGGTGTCTGGGGAAAGACAGTTAGTCATCATTTCCAATTACTCTCCGAGTGAAAAAATTAAGGAACCCCGAGAAAGTGTCACGTCGAATCTCGCCTCAGTTTCCATAATGCCGTTCTCCGGGTCCATGTGGGAGAGAACAGACGGAAAGGTCAGGAGTCCCGAAAATGAAACGGGAGGAATCAGATCTGGGTTAATGGGGTGGAACAGGGGATCTGGGGGGACGGAACATTCGGAGCCGGAGAGCAGGGCCAGAGGTGAGATTAAATTGCAAACATGAAGCGGGGATCTGGTAACGTGTAATTGTCTGGGGGAAGAGAGAAAGGATTACAACTGTTATGACAGCTGCGGAGGGAGATGCAGCGCAGTCGAAGATGCCTGTGAAGACAGACAATGGAAAGCTCTGTGGGAGCGGCGCAACACGGAGAAGAAAGGGGAGAGAAATGGAGAGAGGGAAATCGAATCATTGTTCTGAAAAAGATATTTGAAGGGAGAGAATAATCTGTGACGGATTCGTGGATTTTCCCGACGCCCTGACGTCCCCACACCACAGAGCACATCATCATCATCATCATCATCATCGTGAGGGGCAGGATGGCCTAGTGAAAAGAGCCTGGGCCTCAGGGTCAGAGGGCCTGGGTTCTCATCCTGACTCCGCCACTTGCCTGCTGTGTCACCTTGGGCCAGTCACTCTACTTCTCTGGGCTTCAACTCCCCCGTCTGCAAAATGGGGAGTCAAAATCCGTTCTTTTTCCTACTTAGACTGGAAACCCCACGTCGGACCTGGCAAACGTCTATCTACCCCGGCACTTAGTACAGTGCCTGACACAAAGTGAAAACTTAACAAATACTACAGTTCATTATCATCGTCCTCTTCATCGCCACGGTGGAACAAAATGGCCTAAAAGAACACGGCAGTAGGAGTCGGGAGACCCGTGTTTCAACTTCAGCCCTGTCGCTGACATTTTATGTGTTTCAGAGAAGCAGCGAGGCTCAGTGTGGGAAGAGCACGGGCTTGGGAGTTAGAGGTCATGGGCTCTAATCCCGACTTCGCCACTCGTCAGCTGTGCGACCTCGGGCAAGTCGCTTAACTGCTCTGTGCCTCAGTTCCCTCATCTGTAAAATGGGGAATAAGACCGTGAGCCCCACGTGGGACAACCTGATAACCTTGTAACAATGTTGGTATTTGTTAAGCGCTTACTATGTGCCGAGCGCTGTTCTAAGCGCTGGGGGAGAGACAGGGTAATTAGGTTGTCCCACGTGAGGCTCACGGTCTTCATCCCCATTTTACAGATGAGGGAACTGAGGCCCAGAGAAGTCAAGTGACTTGCCCACAGTCACACAGCTGACAAGTGGTAGGGCAGGGATCCGAACCCATGACCTCCGACCCCAAAGCCCGTGCTCTTTCCATTGAGCCCATGAGAACAGTGCTTGGCACATAGTAAGCGCTTAACAAATACCGTCATCATCATGTGTCTTCAGATTTCAGATTGTGCTTTAGAGAAGCAGCGCGGCTCAGTGGACAGAGCACGGATTTAGGAGTCAGAGGTCATCCCAGCTCCACCACTTACCAGCTGTGTGACTGTGGGCAAGTCACTTAACTTCTCTGTGCCTCAGCGACCTCATCTGTAAAATGGGAATTAAGACCGAGCGCCCCACGTGGGACAGCCTGATAACCTTGTATCCTCCCCAGCGCTTAGAACAGTGCTGTGCGCATAGTAGGCGCTTAACAAATACCAACATCATTATTATTCGGGCAAGTCTTTTAACCTCTCTGTGCTTTAGTTTCCTCGTCTATAAAATGGAAATAAGATACCTGCACTTTCTAACTCCTAAACTGTGAGTATTATAAAGGATAGGGACTCTATCCGATCTGATATTCTTACATTGTCAGGAAATGCTTTTTGCATAGTTAATGCTTAATAAATATCACATTGTTAAAAATAATTGTAATTGGAGAGCACCGCCTTTCATTTTTGAGGAAATTGCCAATTACCGACTCTCCCTCTACCTCTTAAGCAATAAAGAGACCTCACGGATGAACCCGATTTCTCGATGATGCC
Organism: Ornithorhynchus anatinus; assembly: GCF_004115215.2. Classification (NCBI taxonomy): domain Eukaryota; kingdom Metazoa; phylum Chordata; class Mammalia; order Monotremata; family Ornithorhynchidae; genus Ornithorhynchus; species Ornithorhynchus anatinus. Next base: position 129,764,814 of record NC_041730.1, on the reverse strand, counting down.
TTCTCCTAGATTCACCATCATTACATCGTCATCCATCGGATGTATAGGTCACTGCAGCCAGTCAAGGGGAAGAGGGTTGGATTAATCGCTGGCTCATTCGCTCCAAACTCAAGCTATCAAAACAACCAGTGCATCAAAAGGCAGCCCCCATACAATTAAGAACAATAATAATAATAATGACGTTGGTATCTGTTAAGCGCCTACTATGTGCCGAGCACCGTTCTAAGCGCTGGGGTAGACACAGGGGAATCAGGTGGTCCCACGTGGGGCTCACGGTCTTCATCCCCATTTGACAGATGAGGTCACTGAGGCACAGAGAAGTTAAGTGACTCGCCCACAGTCACTCAGCTGACGAGTGGCCGAGCCGGGATTCGAACCCATGACCTACGACTCCAAAGCCCGTTCTCTTTCCACTGAGCCACGCCGCTTCTCAATTAAGAAGGTTATATATCAAGCTCCTGGAGAATAAGAGAAAGAAGGCAACATACAAGATGGTGTGAGACACCACAGCAAGCCTTCTGGACCAAGGAACCTCAGTTCCAAGTACCAGTGCGACAGCCAAATGGTTACTTTATAATAATACTGGTATTTGTTAAGCGCTTACTATGTGCAGAGCACCGTTCTAAGCGCTGGGGGAGATGCAGGGTGATCGGGTCGCCCCACGTGAGGCTCACAGTTAATCCCCGTTTTACAGATGAGGGAACTTAGGCCCAGAGAAGTGAAGTGACTTGCCCACAGTCACACAGCTGACGAGTGGCGGAGCTGGGATTCGAACCCATGACCTCCGACTCCCAAGCTCGGGCTCTTTCCACTGAGCCACGCTTCACGGTCACCCCTTCGAAGCAGAGAAAACCAGCCAAAATATGAAGGTCTGATCTCAACTCTGGTTTTTGAAGCAGTTAAACCACCACTAATAAAGGCTCGAGAAATGGAAATACGAATACTACTACTAATGATGGCATTTGTTAAGTGCTTACTGTTCTAAGCACTGGGGGGATACAATAATAATAATAATAATAATAATGTTGGTATCTAAGCGCTCACTATGTGCCAAGCACTGTTCTAAACGCTGGGGTAGATACAAGGTGATCAGGTTGTCCCACGTGGGGCTCACAAGTCTTGATCCCCATTTTACGGAGGAGGTAACTGAGGCCCAGAGAAGTGAAGTGACTTGCCCACAGTCACCCAGCTGACAAGTGGCGGATCCAGGATTAGAACCCATCACCTCTGACTCCCAAGCCTGTGCTCTTTCAATGGAGCCAAGCTGCTTCCCTAGATCCAAGAGCATTCCCACCGAAACCCACAAGCAACGGTGCACATACATCTGTCAGAGCTTTTCCTCCTAATATGATGATGATGATGATGATGTTGGCATTTGTTAAGCGCTTACTATGTGCAGAGCCCTGTCCTAAGCGCTGGGGGAGATACAGGGTGATCGGGTTGTCCCACGTGAGGCTCACAGTTTTCATCCCCATTTTACAGAGGAGGAAACAGAGGCACAGAGGATAATAATAATGTCGATATTTGTTCGGCGCTTACTATGGGCAGAGCCCTGTTCTAAGCGCTGGGGGACAGAGAGGGTGATCGGGTTGTCCCACGTGGGGCTCACGGTCTTCATCCCCATTTTACAGATGAGGTCACTGAGGCCCAGAGAAGTGAAGTGACCCGCCCACAGTCACGCAGCTGACAAGGGGCGGAGCGGGGATTCGAACCCATGACCTCTGGCTCCCAAGCCCGGGCTCTTTCCTCTGAGGTGGGTCCCTGAGGAAACACCAGAACCTTCTCGAGATGCTGACATCCTCACCAGCTTCAAGAGGAGAGAACTGACCCCATGGAAACCCCTGGGGACCCTCACCACTCTCCATCCCTGGGGAAGCAATGCGGCTCAGTGGAAAGAGCACGGGTTTGGGAGTCAGAGGTCACGGCTTCTAATCCCCGCTCCGCCCCTTGTCAGCCGTGTGACTTTGGGCAAGTCACTCCTCTGTGCCGCAGTTCCCTCATCTGGAAAATGGGGATGAAGACCGTGAGCCCCACGTGGGACAACCTGATTCCCCCGTGTCTACCCCAGCGCTTAGAACGGGGCTCTGCACATAGTAAGCGCTTAACAAATACCAACATTATTATTACTTAGACTCTGAGCCCCGAATGGGGCAGGAATGGGTGTCCAATCTAATTTACATGTATCTACCCCAATGCTTAGAACAGTATTCAACGTATCGTAAGCGCTTAGCAAATACTATTAAAAAAAAAAAAGAACGGGTGTGTTAAAACCCCGTCCAAATAAGTGGCCCGGTCTCAGTACCTGGACGGGAGGCCAGGGGTCCTGAGCCCCCTCGGGAGAGACTGGGATTAAAAGTGCGTGACGTGGATTGAGCCTCTGTGATCTCTATGCTACGCCCAAGTAGGAGTGGTAATAATAATAACAATAATCATAATAATTATTATGGTATTTGTCAAGTGCTTACTATGTGCCAGCACTGTTCTAAGCACTGGGGTAGATACAAGGTAATCTGGTGGTCCCACGTGGGGCTCACAGTCTTAATCCTCGTTTTACAGATGAGGTAACTGAGGCACAGAGAAGTTAAGTGGCTTGCCCAAGGTCACACAGCAGACAGGCGGGGGAGCCAGGATCAGAACCCACGTCCTCTGACTCCCAGGCACGTGCTCTTTCCACTAAGCCACGCGTAAGATAATCAGATCAGACACAGCCCCTGTCCCGCACTGGGTTCTGAATCCCAGGTGCGAGAAGAAGTATCGTATCCCCATTTTACAGATGAGAATAACACTGAGGCATAGAGAATTGAGGTACTTACTGTGCGCCAAGCGCTAAGGTAGAGACAAGACAATCAAGTTTGATACACTCTCTGGGCTTAAAGGGAAACTAGGAGAGGGACTAGGTAATGAATCCCCATTTCACTGCTGAAGAGAGTAAGACACGCGGAAGTTAATTCACACGGAAGGCAGGTGGCAAAGCCGGGATTAAAACCCAGGTCTCCTAACTCCCAGTCCTGTGCTCTTCCCTGTAAGGCCATATGACTTTGGGAGAATCCCACCAATTACCACCGGTCATTTCTAGCATTTATTAACTTCTTTACACCCATCCTCAGCTCTTTGGTGTATATTCACTGTCCCTTGTTCATCCACAGAGCACTTACGCACATTACCTCAATTTCTTTACTTATATTAATGTTGGTCTTCCCCTCTAGACTGTAAACCCCCAGACCCGTGTTCCGCCCATCACACTACACTCCTCCCCTGGTGGGAAAATCTACCGGCTGAGTCTCCCGGTACGGAAGCCGGGAGGATGAGCACTCGGTGATCACTCAGCACCGGCTGTGTCTTGCTTCTCGTGCCAAGCAGGCCCCCCGTCTCTCAGGCTCAAACCGGTGTAAAAGCAAAAAGTGTGAGAGGAGGGACATTGTCCCCTTGTGGCAGGAAGGGAGGTAATAATAATAACAGTGTTGGTATTTGTTAAGCGCTTACTATGTGCGGAGCGCCGTTCTAAGCGCCGGGGTAGATACAGGGGAATCAGGTCGTCCCACGTGAGGCTCACAGTTAATCCCCATTTTCCAGATGAGGGAACTGAGGCACAGAGAAGCGAAGCGACTCGCCCACAGTCACACAGCGGACAGGTGGCGGGGCTGGGCGTCGAACCCTTGACCCCCGACTCCGAGGCCCGGGCTCTTTCCACCGAGCCCCGTGGGGAGTACTTTAAATGTGATCTTTGGAGTCTGGGGTGGAAGGGGAGAAAGTCGTCCCTCGCTAAAGCGATTCCCAATAAGCCAAGAGTTTCAATACCTTTTGAGGTCTGCTAATCAATGCAAACAAGTGAGAGGGAAAACAGAAAATACTCTCCAGCCCCTGCAGATGATCCCTCACTTCCCCACCGATCCCCCCCAGGAAATGCCCGGCTGTCCGGCTGGCAGCTTCTCTGTACTTGTTCCTTGCTGGGGGCAAATCGGAGGAGTTCGATAGTCTGGAACCCAAGAATCCCGCCCAACCGAAACGGGGGTAAATAGGTGGCTTCCGGGGAAAGGCGCAGATGCAGAGCAATCCGAAAACTTCCCGCCCTGTCTCCCCACAGCCCCCAAACCCCTCGTCTAGAGCGACGCTGAAATCAAACCTTAGTTCATTTGAGAAAGGGAACGGTCGCTTAGTACAGTCCCGTCTGAAATGATCAATGCTGGAATAGTTGCCCAGACAGGAGGATCTCAGTCCGTACAGTCGGATTAGCTTCCTGGCACCCACAGGTTGTGTGGGATGAGGCCCCATCTCAAACTAAGCTGAAAACCTAGCTGGCAAATGGGCTGCCCTTGGAAAATACGGTACATCCGAAATTTCCCCCTCCGCTTCTTCGTAAATCCAAAGATGAATTTTTAACCGTGCTTATGTTGCCACCTTCTGGTTAACGTCGAGCAGCTCCCAACGCTTTTCTCTTGACAAACCCTACTGTAAGTCAACGACCGTTTCCGTTTTCTTTTGTTTATCGTTTCCTTTTGCTTATCCCTTCTTTGGTCTGGCAGATAGGAGTCTCATTTTGCAGGTAAAACGGCATTTTTCTTGCATATTTCTGGGGTCACATAGAAGAGCCTGTCAGCCGTCTCCTGGCTCCGGCCTCCCGTCTCTCCCCACGCCGGTTCACGCCGCGCTCTGCTGCACGGATCATTTGTCGGAGAAACGTTCAGTCCACGTCTCCCCGCTCCTCAAGAACCTCCGGGGGGTCGCCCATCCACCTCCTCATCAAACAGAAACTCCTTGCCGTCGGCTTTAAAGTATTCAATCGAGTTGCCCCCTCTTGCCTCACTCCACTGATTTCCCGCTACGTCCCAGCCCACGCGCACTGCTCCTCTAGCGCCGGCTTACACACTTCGCCTTGAGCGCATCTATCTCATTACCCACCCCTTTCCAACTCCCCCGGCCTGAAATCCCCTGCCCCTCCATATAGGTCAGACTACCGCGCCCTCCACCTTCCCGGCAACGTTGAGGACACGACTCCTCTAAAAGGCCTTCCTCGATCCGGCCCTCTTTTCCCCATCTCGCTCTCCCTTCGCCCTCGGATACGCGATCTCCGGACGTTTAATATTGGCCCCACCCCCAACCCCACAGGACTTGTGCATATATCTTTAAATTGTCGTCTCCCTGTGCCATCTGGTCGCGTCCTCCCCAGAGCGACTCCATAGATGCGTCTCTCCCAGCACGCCCCACCTCCACCTGCAATCGTTTCGGTCGTGGATCCATAGAGTTTTCTTGGTCAAAATGCCAAAGTGGTTTACCGTCGCCTCTTTCCGCGCGGTAAACCCGAGTCTGCATCCTTGACTCTCTCCCATGGTGCTGCTGCCCAGCTCAGGTGAGTTTTGACTTGTAGCCGGTGGCCTTCCACTCGCTAGCCACTGGCTACACTAAGAATGGAATGGGTAGGCCTCAGCTTGACTCCCCCTCCCTTAGCTGAGACTGGTAGAGTATTGGAAACTCTCCAGGTGCGACCCCCGAGAGAGGATTTTTAAGTTACAGAATACAAATTTGCTCCTTGGTATATATCTTGATTACCCTATTTATTTTGTTAATGAGATGTACATCCCCTTGATTCTATTTATCGCTATTGTTTTTTATCTGTCTGCCTCCCCCAGCTAGACTGTAAGCCCGTCAATGGGCAGGGATTGTCTCTATCTGTTGCCGAACTGTACACTCCAAGCGCTCGGAACAGTGCTCTGCACATAGTAGGTGTTCAGTAAATACTACTGAATGAAGGAACAAATTATGACTCTCTGTCTCCTCCTCTAAGGTCATCAGCGGCAGGAAACATGCCTGCTAATTCTGTTGTACGCTCTCAAGTGCTTAGGAGGGTGTTCTGCACCTACTAAGCGCTCAATAAGTGTGATCGACTGATTTTGTACCCCTCATGCACTTCGATACACCCCTCCCCACTAGCCCCGCAGCACTTAGGTACAAATCCTTATACACAATCAAATCCATCATATTTACCGAGTGCTTTCTGGAAGCAGAGCACTGTACTACGGTTGGGAGAGTACAATGTAACAGAGCCATGTTCCCTGTCCAAAAAGAAACTTCCAGCCTGAAGAAGCAATGTGGCTCAGTTGAAAGAGCCTGGGCTTAGGAGTCAAAGGTCATGGGTTCTAGTCCCAGCTCCCCCACTTGTCAGCTGTGTGACTTTGGGCAAACCACTTCACTTCTCTGTGCCTCAGTTACCTCATCTGTAAAATGGGGATTAAGACTTCGAGCCCCATGTGGGACAACGCTTAGAACAGTGTTTGGCCCATAGTAAGTGCTTAAATACCATCATTATTATTCTTAGAGGGGGAGAACGGTCTAAAGGAGGAGCTGTTATCTGTAGTATATGTCAATGCCTGTTTTTATTCATTCAATTGTATTTATCGAGCACTTACTGTGTGCAGAGCACTGTACTAAGCACATGGAATGTACAATTAGGCAACAGATAGAGACGGGATCTCTTCTCCACTAGATATCTACTGACTCTTTAGTACACTGTTCTCCACACAGTAATCACTCAATAAATGCCACTGCTTGCTTGCTTATCTGTGACATGCTTTTGAGGTGTTTTGTTTTTTTTTATAGGGAGGTGCTTTTAATAATACCAAGTGGTTGCTCTAAACTATCTATCTGCACTCTCTCCCTTGGAGGCCCTGGGACCAGTAACCTCCATTTGCAAGACGGAGGTTTGGACTTTGGAAAGCCAATTTGTGGCTACCGGATAGAATAGCTCTGTACCTCTTAGCAGCAACAGAAAAATCTGTGCCTTTATCGACTTTGTATGCTGTTGTCAGAAGAGGCATTTTCTTCCAATGTGAAAAACACTGGGGTGTTTCCCTGCTTACCAAAAGAACCAATGAATTAATCAATTAATCACATTTATTGGGCACTTACTCTATTCTGAACCCTTGGGAAAGTATAAAGGATACAAATGTATCTATTCTCGTTCCTGTCTTCAAGGAGTTTACCATCTTTAATCTACCATGTATACGGAAGCAGCTTGGCTTCCAGAGAAGCAGGATGGCTCAGTGGAAAGAGCACAGGCTTGGGAGTCAGAGGTCATGGGTTCGAATTCGGGCTCTGCCACTTGTCAGCTGCGTGACGGTGGGCAAGTCACTTAACTTCTCTGTGCCTCAGTTACCTCATCTGTAAAATGGGGATTAAGACTGTGAGCCTCACGGGGGACAACCTGATGACCCTGTATCCACCCCAGTGCTTAGAACAGTGCTCTGCACATAGTAAACGCTTAACAAATACCAACATTTATGGCAGAGTGGATAGAGCACGGGCCTGGGCTTCAGAAAGTCGTGGGTTCTAATCCCAGTCCTCCCCCTTGGCTGCTGTGTGATCTTGGGCAAGCCACTGTACTTCTCTGTGTCTCAGTTTCCTCATCTGTAAAATGGGGATTGAGACTGTGAGCCCCGAGAGGGACAGGGACTGTATCCAACCTGATTTGTTTATATCTACCCCAGTGCCTAATAGAGTGCCTGGCACATAGTAAACTTAACTAATACCATCATTATGATTATCTAGAGGAGACAGACGTTGAAATAAACCTGTCTTGTCTTATGCCGTCATCTCTGACCCAAAGCGACGCCAGGGACATATCTTTCCCAGAACACCTCATCTTGGTCTGCAATCGTCCTGGTAGTGCATCCATAGAGTTTTCTTGGTAAAAATACAGAGGTGGTTTACCACTGTCTCCTTCCGTGCAGTAAACTCGAGTCTCCACCCTCGACTCTCTCCCATGCCGCTGCTGCCCAGCACCGGTGAGTTTTGACTTGTAGCCGATGGCCTTCCGCTCTCTAGCCACTGGCCAAGCTAGGAATGGAATGGACAGGCCTCTGCTTGACTCTCCTGCCCATAGCCCAGATTGGTAGAGGACTGGAAATTCTTCAGGTGCGACCTGAGAGGGATGAAATCAATTGCATAAAGGAAAACCACCAAATATCTGTTTCCCCTGCTAGAATATAAACTTCATGTACAGATACTCTATTGTACTCTCCCCAGTACAGTGTTTTGCATCAAGTGAGCCCAGTGAAATACATGTGATTGTACATATGACCAGCTTCACCCTAGAAAGGCTCACCAAAAAGGGTTGCCTAACTTGATTTCCCAAGAACAGGCTACAACTTCTCTCTCCTGGCAAAAAACTTGAACTTCAATCCAACCCTTTCTCTGTTCCCCAATGACTTCCCAGAGGTATGCAGTCTGGCTGCCTTTTTCTCTCACCGATGGAGCATCTTCAGTTTCCAAAGGTCAAAGAGAGAAGTGAAAAATAGGATGAGCTCACTGAACCTCCTCAAGTACATGGCTTCTAATAGCTGCTAAATAGCACCAGGAAATACCCCTGGATCTCTTAATCAAGTTTGGGGCAATCTTAGGATGTAAATTCCTTGTGGACAGGAAATAGGTCACTTCTTTTTCCTGCATTTTCTAAGCACTTAGAACAGGACCTTGCACCTAGAGGGAGGTCGATAGATATTCCAATTGCTACCACCTCAGTCTTCTGCCATTTGAAAAAACTGTCCTAGCAACTGTTTCTGAGAAGTCATCGGCCAGTTCTGACTCAAAGGGAAGATCGCCACAAGTCTCTTCCTCCAACAATGAAATTTTTCCAACGTTCCTCCCTTCGAATATCCGGAGGTCCGTGTGCAGTTAAAATTACGATCTATGAAGTCAGAAAATGTTTTCCTCTGTACTTCATTCATCCTCTCTCCCATCCCCACAGCACGTATTTATCTTTGTTATATATTTTTATTAAGTCCCGTCGAGTCGTTGCCGATTCAGAGTGACTCCATAGATATGCTTTCTCCAGAACGTCCTGTCCTCCGCCATAATCTGCAAGCTAACAGTTTTCCGTCACCGTTGTTACGATCTCCATCCATCCAGCTACTAGTCTGCCTCTTCTTCATTTTCCCTGGACTTTTCCTAGCATCAGTATCTTCTCCAGAGAATTAGTCCTCCTGATAAGGCGTCCAAATTATGCTTATCTAAGTCCAGTTATTTGGCCTTCCGAAGACCACTTTGGCTTAATTTGCTCTAAAATCCATTTGTTTGGTTTTCGGACAGTCTATGGTATTCGTAAAATTCTTCTCCAAACACCACATTTCGAAAGAATCAATGTTCTTTCTATCCTGTTTTTTCCACTGTCCAGCTTTCGGATCTATACACTGTCCCTGAAAATACCTTAAAAATTGACAATTTGTATTTTTGTGGCAATTTTTACATCAAATTGTACATTCCAAGCGCTTAGTACAGTGCTCTGTGCAGAGTAAGTGCTCAATAAATACGCTCGAATGAATCACCACATTTCATGACATTTTCATAGCAAGTCTCCCTAACATTAATCTTCGGCATATTTCTTGACTACAAGTTCCTTATTATTCTTATCGACTCCAGGAGGGAAAAATTGCCAACTATTTCAGTCTTCTCTCCATCCAGTACAAATGTGCTAAAGCTTACAGTTTTCATGAACTTTGTTTTGACATTCAAATGCAGGCCCATTTTTTTAGCTCTGTTCCTTAACTTTTAATAATAAGCCCTTCAAATCTTCTTCACTTTCTTCTGGTAGGGTTATATCATCAGCTTAATGAAGGTTGTTTATATTCCTTCCTCCAATCTTTACTTCCCATTCATCTTCATCCAGTCCGGCTTCCCACATTAGGTAGTCGGTGTAAAGGATGAACAGATAAGGCGATCAGACACATCCTTGCCTTACACCCTTGCTAAAGGGACCTCAATCTGTTTCTCCATATTTAGTTCTTATTGTAGCCTGCTGTTCATCATACTCATTCTGTATTAATGCAATTAAATGGTCTGACATGCCCAGTTTCCTTAATGTGCTCCAGGCTTTCTTGTGATCCGTGCAGTCAAAGGCCTTACTGTGATCTATAAAGCATATACTGACTTCCTTCTGATAGTCTCTTGTCCTTTCAATTATCCGACGGACATCAGCGATGATATCTCGCATCCCTCGTCCTTTCCAGAATCATGCATCAACATCGGGCAATTCGCGTTCCATGTAGTCTCCATTCGACGCTGTATAATTTTTAGCAGTACCTTGCGGGCATCAAGGAAACCATATGATAATTGTATCTCCTTTCTTCAGTACGGGAACATAAATTGATCTCTTCCAATCAGATGGCTAGTACCTGGTGACAATTTGGTAAGGACTTTAATCCATTCCTCTCCAGCTGCCTGAAACACCTCAATAGGAAGCCTGTCAGAGCCAGGTGCCTTATTTTTGGCAAGATAGCTGATCTAAATTCACTTTCTGAGATGAGTGGCTCTAATTCAAAAAGGACTTCCTCAAATGCTTATATATAGCTATCTTTCTGGTATAGTTTCTGTGTGTATTCTTTCCATCCCTGTTTGACTCCACCGGCATCGTTGATCGTCGGTCCATCTCTGCTTTTGACAAAGCCAATCCGAGGATGAAGTGTTCCCTTATTTTCCTTAATCTTCTGATTTATCTGTATGTATCTGTAATGTTTTTATGAGTATTAATGTCTATCCTCCCATCTAGACTGTGATCTCATTGTGGGCAAGGAATGTGTCTGTTTGTTGCTACATTGTACTCTCCCAAGCACTTAGTACAGTGCTTTGCACACAGTAGAACACTCAATTAGTGGATAGATAAAGGACCTGGGAGTCAGAAGGAACTGGGTTCTAATCCTGGCTCTGCCACATGTCTGCTATGTGACCTCGGGCAAGTCACAACTTCTCTGGGCCTGTTACCTCATCTGCAAATGGGGATTAAGAGTGTGAGCCCCATTTGGGATAGGGACTGTGCTCCAGCCTGATTAAACCATATCCTCCCCGGCACTTAGAACAGTGTTTGGCACATAGTAAGTGCTTAACAGGTACCATTATTACTGAGAATCAGCCTGGCTTAATGGAAAGAGCCCGGGCTTGGGAGTCAGAGGTCATGGGTTCTAATCCCAGCTCTTCCATTTGTCAGTCGTGTGACTTTGGGCAAGCCGCTTAACCTCTCTGTGCTTCAGTTTCCTCATCTGTAAAATGGGGATTAAGAATGTGAGCCCCACGTGGGACAACCTGATTACCTTGTATCTATCTCAGAGTTTAGAAGAGTGCTCGGCACAAAGTAAGTGCTTAACAAATGCCATCATTATTGTTATTAATAATAAATGTGACTGAATGAATCTATAGGAATATAGCTAGGACAGCAAGCCATAATAACTTTTTTTTTAAAACTGGGATTTGTTAAGCTTTTACTCCCTTCTCTCTTTCTACTGCCCACCCTGCCCGCTCTGCTCCTCTACAGCTCACCTCCTCACCGTCCCCCTTTCTCGCCTATCCCGCCGTCGACCCCTGGGCCACATCCTCCCAGGGTCCTGGAATCCCCTCCCTCCTCATCTCCGCCAAACTAACTCTCTTCCCCTCTTCAAAGCCCTACTGAGAGCTCACCTCCTCCAAGAGGCCTTCCCAAGCTGAGCTTCCCCTTTTCCCTCTGCTCCCTTTCCCCTTCACCTCCCCTCAGCTCAACCCCCTTTCCCTCTGCTCCTCCCCATCTCCCTTCCCCTCCCCTCAGCACTGTGCTCATCTGTTTATATTTTTATTACCCTATTTATTTTGTTAATGAGGTGTACATCCCCTAGATTCTATTTATCGTGATTAGGTTGTCTTGTTTTTGTCCATCTGCCTCCCCCAGTTAGCCTGTAAGCCCGTCACTGGGCAGAGACTGTCTCTATCTGTTGCCGAATTGTACATTCCAAGCGCTTAGTCCAGTGCTACGCTCATAGTAAGCACTCAATCAATACTATTGAATGAATGAATGAACCCAGCACCGTACTTAAAGCTGGAGTAAATACAAGCTAAGCAGGTTAGGCACAGTCTATGGCCCACATGGGGCTCACAGTCTCGATCCCCATTTTACAGATGAGGTAACTGAGGTCCAGAGTACCACATAGCGCTTAACAAATACCACCATCATCATCACAAGTCCCCAGCTTGTACCAACCGGGACTTTCCTGGACCGGGAGAGCCTCAGTGACACCAGGTAGAGTCAAACCACACCACTGACCACTCACCCCATCCCCCCGAGGGTCCGATACCAGTCTGCTGGTCAAGGGAGCCTTTTCTGCCGACGGTTCTTCCGTCTGCTTCCAAATGATGCTCTCCTACTGCTTCGTCTCCAGATGCTTCTTCCTACCCTGCTCCAGGTGCTTCCTCAGCGACTCCTTTCAATTGAAAATGAGCACCTTTTATCTGCCTTGATTGGTCCAGGCCCGTTACTGGGTAGAACAGGGAGAGAAAGCCCCACCTCCCTCCACACTCCACCTCCCACAGGCCAAGAATCACCTGCCTCAGGTAGAGCCCATCAGTGCCTATGCCAGTCTTTTCTTTGTTGTTTACGGGATCACAAACAGTTGCTAGTAAGGCAGCTTACTGTGGGCGCACCACACAGAGAAGTGAAGTGACTTACTCAAGGTCACACAACAGAAAAATGGTGGACCTGGAATTAGAACTCGGGTCCTTCTGACTCCCAGGCCTCTAGGCCATGTTGCTTCAATGTGTGGGCTACCACGGGGTGTAGTAATAATGTTGGCATTTATTAAGCGCTTACTAGGTGCAGAGCACTGTTCTAAGCGCTGGGGCAGATACAGGGTGATCAGGTTGTCCCACATGGGGCTCACAGTTCTAATCCCCATTTTACAGATGAGGTAACCGAGGCGCCGAGAAGTTGTGATTTGCCCAAGGTCACACAGCTGACAAGTGGCAGAGTCGGGGTATCATCTATTACAAGTGCATAAGGCACAGTAATTAAAAAATAATTATTATTATGGTACGTGCTTAGTGTTGACTTGGTGCCAGGCACCGTTCAAAGTGCTGGGATGGATACAAGTAAATCAGGTTGGACCAAGTCCCTGTCCCATTCGGGGCTCACAGTCTCAATCCCCATTTTACAGATGAGGGAACCGATGCACTGAGAAGTGAAATGACTTGTCCGAGGTCACCCAGCAGACACGTGGCAGAGCCGGGATTAGAATTCAGGTCCTCTGACTCCCAGGCCCATGCTCTATCTACTAGGCCATGCTGTAATGATTCAACCTGAGTGATTTGTCACTATAACAGTCCTTGTCTTTCTGGACTCGTTCCTTTGTCTTTCCCTTTCCCGCTCTTTATCTTTTTGAGAGATGAGACCTCACTTGGGGGGTTATAATAGGCTTCTCCTCTTTCCCTCACCAAATTGAAACACCCAGCTTTGCTGACTCGGCTGTTTTGAGGAAGCTCTGAGTTTGGGGTTTTTTTCTATTACTGTTATTATTTATTTATTTTTGAGCTCCACACTCAGCTCAAATCCAGGAAATCTCCTAGCAGGGAAGTGTGAGGTCTTCGTTATGTAAATGCCCTAATTAGATTAAGGCAGATAGCTTTGTTATATTTCTCCTCAAGATATGAACTTTGCTACATTTCCCCTCGAGAAGGAAGCCTTCTAGAATCATCTATTGACTTTGATTAAGCCTCAGACCTTGAACCACTTCAAAGCCGAATTAGATGTGCTTCTTCTCAATGTAGTTGAGTAATTGTTAATTAAGCGTATTAAGAATTTTTTTTTTTTTAGAGGCATAAACAAACTTGGGCAGGAACAACTATCTATAACTTTCAGGGCTCTTCACAACCAAAAAGCCACTTAAACTCTATTTTAACTGTAGGGAGGAAAGTAGGAAAATAAAAGAGAGAGGAAAAAGTTTTACACTGTAGTATCTTTGAGTTGTGAAAAAACAGGATAGAAAAAAACATCTATTTTTTTGAAATGCATTTTTGGAGAAGGCTTTTGCAAATATCATGAACTGTCCAAATTTTAAAAAAAAATGGATTTTGGAGCAAATTAAGTCAAAGTGGTCTTTGGAAGGCCAAATAAATTAGAATATTTTGGACACATTAGAAGGACTAATAATAATAATAATAATATTGGTATTTGTTAAGCACCTACTATGTGCAGAGCACTGTTCTAAGTGCTAGGGTAGATACAGGGTACTCAGGTTGTCCCACGTGAGGCTCACAATCTTAATCCCCATCTTACAGATGAGGTAACTGAGGCATTGAGAAGTGAAGTGACTCGTCCACAGTCACACAGCTGACAAGTGGCAGAGTCGGTATTCGAACCCGTGACCTCTGACTCCCAAGCCCGTGTTCTTTCCACTGAGCCACCCTGCTTCATGTTCACGCTGCATGACCTTGGACATGTCAAGTGGCAGAGCCGGGATTCGAACCCATGACCTCTGACTCCCAAGCCCGGGCTCTTTCCACTGAGCCGACTAATTCTCTGGAGAAGACACCAATGCTAGGAAAAGTCCAGGGAAAACAAAGAAGAGGCACACCAGAAGCTAGAGAAGCAGCGTGGCTCAGTGGAAAGAGCACGGGCTTGGGAGTCAGAGATCATGGGTTCGAATCCCAGCTCTGCCACTTGTCAGCTGTGTGACTTTGGGCAAGTCACTTAACTTCTCGGTGCCTCATTTACCTCATCTGTAAAATGGGGATTAAGACCGTGAGCCCCACATGGGACAACCTGATTCCCTTGTGTCTACCCCAGCGCTTAGAACGGTGCTCTGCACATAGTAAGCGCTTAACGAATACCAATATTATTATCATTATTATTATTATTAGATGAATAGAGGCCGTAACATTGATGACGGAAGAACTGTTAGAAAGGTTACGGATTATGGCAGAAGACAGGACGTTCTGGGGGAAACAGATCCATAGAGTAGTTACTAATTGGAATGACTCGATGGCATTTGATAATAATAATAATAGTAATAGTCTTTGAGTAAATTATACTTTTCTTCTTCTCTAGAACATGAACTCCTTAAAGAGGAGAAGGGGGTGGAGGTGGAGGAAGAGGAGTTGCAGTAGTGGTAACGATAGACTGCATTAAGCCCTTACTCTATGCAAAGCACTGTCCTACGCTCTTAGGAACGTACACAGATGTGACACCTTGTTTGCAAACAGGGAATTTAAACTCACCTAGTTGAAAATGTAAACGTGTCCTGCGATAAAAGATTCCACAGAAATTATCCAATACCTGTAACAGTTTTATTTCTTAATATTTCTACCCCCAAAACCCATGAAAAATCGACTTTCTATCAGCCACTGTCACGGGAGTTGAAAATAGTCTGAAGAGATAGCGTGGTCAAGTGAAATAGATTGAGGCATCAGAAAAGAGCACAGGAACCGGGGGAAGCCGGCCAGGGTTTCATTATGAGATAAGCAGAGAGGCAGCAAGGCTGAGGGGAAAGAGGCCGGGCTTGGGAGTTAGAGGTCATGGGTTCGAATCCCAGCTCTGCCACTTATCAGCTGTGTGACTTGGGGCAAGTCACTTAACTTCTCTGTGCCTCAGTTCCCTCATCTGTAAAATAGGGATGAAGACTGTGAGCCCCACGTAGGACAACCTGATTACCTTGTATCTACCCCAGCGCTTAGAATAGTGCTGGGCACATCACAAGCACAACTACTATCATTAATTAATTAATTAATTAATTAATTAATTAACACTGTACTATATGCTTGCTAGATTCAAAATAATCAGGTCAGAAACAGTTCCTGCCCTACATATACTCACAGATTAAGAAGGAGGGCAAACAGATTTTTAATCTTCATTTTTACAGATAATAATTGTAGTATTTGGTAAGCACTTACTATGTGCCAGGCACTATACTAAGCACAGGGTTAGATACAAGTTTACCAGTTTGGACACAGTCCCCATCCTACCCCATCCCACATCACGATCTTAGCTCCCATTTAATAGATGAAGTAACTGAGGCCCATAAAAATAAAGTGACTTGCCCATGGTCACACAGCAGGCAAGTGGCAGAACCTAAAACACATGTCCTCCGACTCCCAGGCCCGTGTTGTTTTTTTACAGTGCTCTGCACACAGTAAGCACTCAATAAATACCCATCAATTAATTGATTTCCATAAGAACACGGTGCTTCTCTACTCATTTTTCTCTCCCAAAATAGCCAAAAGGAGAAATATAAGGTTGGTTCCCAAAACTGGTAGTTTAGAGTTCCATCTGGGTAAGTTATCTGTAGATAAGTACACCTGGCTTGCTCTTTGGAATGACAGTCTCTTCTACTGCACATTTTCCTCTTTTGGTTAGCAGAGGGCTTTTATTGTTGGCTTTAATGGGGAAACTCTTTCCTAATTCCCATGCAGGATAAGAGTGTGTTTTCCGTAAGGTGTAGATTAAGGGAAAAAAAAAACCCGGCTTTTGTCTGCAGATCTCCAGGAATTCCATTCCGCTTTTCCTACAATTATAAAAAGGACTTCATTAGTCATTCAGGGGGGTTTCAGTCAACATTAATCAATGAATGGTGTTTTTTGAGCACTTATTGTGTGCAGAGCACTGTCCTAAGCACACTAGTACATCCAATGGGAAGCAGCATGGCCAGGTGGAAAAAGCACAGCCCTGGGAGCCAAAGGACCGGGATTCTAATCCCAGCTCTGCCACTTGTCTGCTGTGTGACCTCGGGAAAGCCGCCAAACTTCTCTGTACCTCAGTTTCTTCACCGGCAAAATGGGGATGAAGACTGTGAATCCCACGAGGGACATGGACTGTGTCCAACTTGATTGGCTTGTATCTAAACCAGTGGTCAGTAAAGTAACTGGCACAAAGTAAGAACTTAACAAATCACATTAAAAAAAAAAAATCTAATATCTTCTGCTCTAGTACTAATCCACCCCTGATATTAGAGTATCAAAGCGGCACCCATTTAACTCCCTAACAGAGGTAAATTAAAGCGGCACCCACTTAACTCCCTAACAGAGGTAATATTGTGAGGAAGAAACGATTCTACCAGGAACAGTGCCTTTACAGGCACTGGGAAGCAGTGTGGCTTAATGGCTAGAGCACGGGCCTGGGAGTAAGAGGACCTGGGTTCTAATCCCAGCTCCACCACTTGTCTGCTATGTGACTTTGCCCAAGTCATTTCATTTCTCTGGGCCTCAGTTACCTCAGCGGTAAAATGGGAATTAAGACTGTAGCCCCATGTGGGGCAGGAGCTGTGTCCCACTTGATCATCTTGGATCTACCCCAGTGCTTAGAACAGTGCTTGATACCCACTCCAGTCCATACTTCATTCTGCTGCCCAGATTGTTTTTCTACAAAAACATTCATGTCACTCCGCTCCTCCAAAAGCTTCAGTGGTTGCCCATCCACCTCCATATCAAACACAGACTCCTCACCAAAGACTTTAAAGCAGTCTACCACCTTGCCCCCTCCTTCCTCACCTCACATCTCTTCTTCTACAACCCAGCCCGCACACTGGGCTCCTCTGGTGCCGCTAACCTTCTCACTGGGCCTCCATCTGGCCTATCTCGCCACTGAACCCTGGCCCACATCCTGCCTCTGGCCAGGAACATCCTTCCTCCTCAAATCCAACAGAGAGTTACTCCCCCTTCCTTCAACAGGCCTTCCCAGACTAAACCCCACTTTTCCTCATCTCTCACTCCCTTCTGCGTCACCCTGACCTGTCCCTTTCCTCTTCTTAGCCCTCCCAGCCCCACAGCACTCATGTATATATCAGTAATTTTATTTGTTTGCATTGATGTCTGTCTCCCCTACTCAAGACTGTAAGCTCAAAGTGGGCGGGGAATATCACCGATGATTATTGGACTGTAATCTCCCAAGCACTTAGTACAGCGCTCTGCACACAGTAAGCGCTCTAAATACGATTGACTGAATGAATGAACTTAGTAAGCCCTTAACAAATACCATTATTCATTCATTCATTTACAGATAGAGATCCTGCTATTTGGAGAATCCCTTAAAGTTTGGCAGCCATGTAACCATTTCAGTGGACTGGCTCTGTGCTTTTCCACTTCAGGCATTTGTTTTATTATGTGCAGAGTGATAACTCTGCAGTCCCTATCAATGGTATTCACTGACAGTCTACTGTGGGAAGAGCGTTGTACAAAACACTTGGGAGAGTATATAATACAATAGAGTTGCTAGCCACAACATGGGCCTAGGAGTCAGAAGGACCTGAATTCTAACCCCAGCTCTATCACTTGTCTGCTGTGTGACCTTGGGCAAGTCACTTCACTTCTCAGTGCATGAGTTCCCTCGTCTGTAAAATGGGGATTATGATTACGAGCCCCACGTGGGACAAGGAGTGGATCCGACCTGATCTGTGTGTATCTTCCCCAGCACTCAGAACAGTGCCTGGCGCATAGTAATTGCTTAATAAATGCCACAGTAATAATAATAGTAATGAAATAATCATCATTATTAATATTCCCTGCCTGCAGGAGCTTACAGTCTAGAGGGAGAGACAGATGGGTGGCTGAGGGTGAGGTGAGGTGACTATCGAGTTCTTAAAAGGCGGAGATCCAAGTGAATAGTGACAAGAATGGAGAAAAAGAAAGAAGGGAGAAGGACTTGGTTAGGGAAGCCTTCTTGGATTTTTAGGAAGACTTTCAAGGTAGAGGAGTGGTGATATGTCAAATATAGAAATGTCAGGCTGGGAGGCGGGGGGATCGTAGGCAAAGATTGGTGACAAGATGGATGAGAGTGTCAGGCTGGGGGGCGGGGGGATCGTAGGCAAAGATTGGTGACACGATGGGTGAGACAGAGATAAGGTGAACATGATGGTGTTAGAAGAGGAGAGTGTGCAGGCTGGGTTCTAGTAGGAAAATAGAGAAATATGGTAAGAGGAGAAGAACTGATTGAGAGCTGACAAAGCCAATGGTAAGTAATTTCTGTTTGATGTAGATGTGCATGGGCAACCACTGGAGGTTCTTGAGGAGTGGGGAGATATGAACCGAATGGATTTTCAGAAAAAATGATCCAGGCATCAGAGTGAAGTAAGGACTTGGTGAGGGGAGAGACAGGAGTCAGGGAGTAAAGCAAGGAGGCTGATACAGTAGTCAAGGCAGGATATAATAAGTGCTTGGATCAGCATGGCGTCAATTTGGATGGAGAGGAATGGGAGGATTTTAGAGATGCTGTTCAGGAAGAACCAACTCTATTTCATGGCAGTCTGAATGTGAAGCATGAATGAGAGAGGGATGAGTCAGGGACAATGTCAAGGTTATAGGTTTATGACACAGAGAGGATGGAATGTTGTCTGTAGTGATTGCAAACACAGGGAGGAGATAGGGTTAGGGTTGGAGGATGAGGAGTTTCATTTTGGACATAGAAAGTTTGAGGTGAAGGCAGGACATCCAAGTAGAGATGTCCTGAAGACAGAAGGAAATGTGAGACTAAAGAGCAGGAGAGATTTCAGGCCTGGAGATGTAGATTTGGGAATCATCCACCTAATGATGGTAGCTGAAGCCAGTGAGCGTCGCTGAGAGCGAATGAGTTCTCCAAGGAAGTGGGTGTAGATAGAGAATAGAAGGGGGCCTAGAACCGAACCTCGAGGGACCCCCACAGTTGGAGTGGGAAGCAGATGAGGAGCCCACAGAAGAAACCGAGAATGAGATCGAGACTGAGAGAGTTTGGCCGAGAACAGGGAGAGGAGAGTGTCAGTGAAGCTGAGCTTGGAGAATGTTTCCAGAAGAAGGGATGTCGACAGCTGAGAGGTTGAGGAGGATTAGGATGAAGTAGAGCCTTCTGGATTGGGTTAGAAATAGGTGATTGGTGATTTTAGAGAGGGCAGTTTCTGTGGAGTGAAAAGGGTAGAAGCTACATTGGAGGGGATCAAGGAGAGAGAGAGAGAAAATTGGAGGAAGGAAAGTGGAGGCAGTGAGGATAGAAAACTCCCTTGGAGAACTCATTCACTCTCGTGGCTTCAACAACCACCTCAATGCGGTTAATTCCCAAATCTACACCGCCAGCCCTGATTTCTCCCCTTCCCTGCAGTCTTCCATTTGCTCCTTCATTCAAGACATTTCCACTTGGATGTCCCGCTATTACCTCGAACTTAACGTATCCCAAACTGAACCCCTTAATCTAAATCCCACCCTCCCCGTGACCTTCCTTGCACTGTAGACAACACGACCCTCCTCCCTATCTCACAAGCCGGTAACCTTGGCATTAACTATCCTCAACTCATCTCTGTCATTCAATCCACATATTCGATCTGTCAGTAAATCCTGTTGTTTCAGCCATCACAGCATCACTAAAATCTGCCCGTTCCTCTCCATCCCAACTGCTTCCATGTTAATCCAAGCGCTTATCCCGTCACTCCTGGATGACTGTATTAGCCTCCTTGCTGACCTCTCTGTCTCCTATCTCTCCCCACTCCAGTCCATACTCCACTCTGCTGCCTGGATCATTTTTCTACAGAAATACTCAGTCCATGTTTCTCCTCTCCCCAAGAACCTCCGGTGGTTGCTCACTCAGCTCTGCATCATCAGGCAGAAACCCTTTACCACTGGCTTTAAAGTACTCAGTCTTATCTTGCCCACTCCCACCTTGCCTTTCTGCTTTCCTACTATGACCCAGCCTGCAAACCTGACTTCTCTGCTGTCATCTTACTCACTGTACCTCTATCTCATCTATCTCGCCACCAACCCCTGGCCTAGAACACCCTCCCTCTTCACATCCAGCAGGTGATCACTCTCCATCTCATCGAAGGGACATCTCCTCCAAGAACTACTAAATTCTGCGAATTGCAAATACGTGCATCAGTCCTGTGCGGCTGAGGGAGGGGTGTGCAAGTACAAGGGGGCAACACAATTACAAGGGCAACACAGGAGGGAGTGGGAGAAGAGGAAATGAGGGCCTGGTCAGTATATCAGCAATTTTATTTATTTGCATTGATGTCTGTCTTCCCTACTCAAGACCGTAAGCTCGTAGAGGGCGGGGAATATCACTGATTATTATTGTATTGTAATCTCCCAAGCACTTAGTACAGTGCTCTGCACACAGTAAGCACTCTAAATACGATTGACTGACTGAATGAATGAACTTAGTAAGCACTTAACAAACACCATCATCCTCTCCCATTCCCTCCTGTGTTGCCCTTGTACTTGCACACTTAATTCACCCCTCCCTCAGCCACAGTGCACTGATGCACATATTTGCAATTTATTTCTTTATATTAATGTCTGTCTCCCCCTCTACACTGTTAGCTCATTGTGAGCAAAAAAAGTGTCTATCGCCTCTGGCATAGTGTACTCGCCCCAGCACTTAGTACAGCGCTCTGCACACAGTCAGCACTCAATAAATGCGATCGATCGACTGATTCGAGGAATTTTAAGAAGCACGCCGGTAGGGAGATGGGAAATGTCAACAGCTGTGGGATCAAGGTGGGCAGAGAACCGGGGCTTTCGGAGCACAAATGTTTGCCCCCGGTGGGATGCAGTGGTCTCATTTGCCAGGAATTTCATGTCTTATGATTTAAAATGTCTGAAAAGTACACAGATCAGATTTTTGTTAAAATGTACAGAGTGAAAACTCTGCAGTCTGCATGGCAAACTTTCATTCATTCAATAGTATTTATTGAGCGCTTACTATGTGCAGAGCACTGTACTAAGCGCTTGAAATGTGCAATTCGGCAACCGATGGGGACCATCACTGCCCAGTGACAGGCTCACAGTCTAATCGGGGGAGACAGACAACAGAACAAAACAGAACAAAACAAAAACAAGACAAGATTATCACGATAAAACAGGCACAGATGACATTCAAAGCTCACTCCCGGGGGTGTCACAGCTGTGGCAGCAGCTCCAACATTTTCTGGAAATTTCATATTTTATAACTTAAAATGTCCTAAAATCTCCTAAGAAAATAAGATGGGGTGCTTGTTAAATTGCGCAGAGTGAAAGCTGCACAGTCCACTTCCGCCGGGAATGGGGACAAGCCTGACTCAGATTCAACACTCTGAGCATTGGCCTGGGTGTCAGGGAATCTGGGTTCCAAACCCAGCTCTGCCATTTGCTTGCTGTGTGACCTCAGGCAACTCACTTAACTTCTCTGTGCCTTGGTTTCCCCAACTGTAAAATGGGAATTCAATCTCCCTCCTACTTAGACCGTGAGCCCCATGTGGGTCAAGGATTGCATCCAATCTGATAAACTAGTACCTACTTCGGCACTTAGTGCATGACACAGAGTAAGCACTTAGATACTATTATTATTATTAGGGAAACGGTGTGGTCTAGCGGATAGAGAATGGGCTTGGGCACCAGGAGGACCTTAGTTCTAATCCCAGCTCCTCGACTTTTCTGCTGTGTGACCTGGGGCAAGTCACTTAACACCTCTGAGTGTCAGTTACCTCATCTGTAAAATGGGGATTAAGACTATGAGCCCCCTGTGGGACAGGGGCTGTGTCCAAACTAATTAACTTCTACCTACCCCAGCACTTAGAACAGCACTTAACACTTAGTAAGCACTTAACAAATACCATTACTATTATTACAGTGCTTTGTACACAGTAAGAGCTTAATAATAATAATAATAGCAATAATAATAGGCGAAGCAGCATGGCTCAGTGGAAAGAGCCCGGGCTTCGGAGTCAGAGGTCATGGGTTCGACTCCCGGCTCTGCCACTTGTCAGCTGTGTGACTGTGGGCAAGTCACTTAACTTCTCTGGACCTCAGTTACCTCATCTGTAAAATGGGGATTAACTGTGAGCCTCACGTGGGACATCCTGATGACCCTGTATCTCCCCCAGCGCTTAGAACGGTGCTCTGCACATACTAAGCACTTAAATACCAACATTATTATTATAAATAAGATTGAATGAATGAATATTATTATTAGTATTGTCATTATCCCCTCCTCAGGGTCACACCTGGAGAGTTTCCAATCCTCTACCAGTCCCCGCAATGGGAGGGAGAGCCAAACAGGGGCCCGTCCATTCCATTCCTAGTTTGGCCAGTGGCTAGCGAGTGGAAGGCAATATGCTACAAGTCAAAACTCACCCATGCTGGGCAGAAGTGGCATGGGAGAGAGTCAAGGACGGAGACTTGAGTTTACCACACGGATGGCTGAAGTGATCCTCCAGTGACAATCTACTCAACTATACCTCTATCTCATCTATCTCTCCCTTCTGGATTTTTACCAAGAAAACTCTCTGCATCCACTACCAGAACAATTGCAGATGGAGAGCAGGGTGTTCTTGGAGAGACGTATCTGTGGTTTCGCTATAAGTCGGAAACAACTCCACGGCATAAGACAAGACAATTCTCATTGTGATTATTATCAAATCAAATTTTAAAAAACACTCCCTCACAGTGTAACCATATAGTTGCTGTTGCCTATCCCATCTCCCTTCTACCATTCCTCTCAAAACTCCTTAAGTGAGTTGTCTCCAATTGCTGTTTCCACTTTCTCTCCTCCAATTCTCTCCTTGACCCACTCGGATCTGGCTTCCGGCCCCTTCACTCCACAAACACTTCCCTTTCACAGGTCACCATTGATCTTCTTCTTGCCAAATCCAGTGATCTCTACTCCATCCTAATCTTCCACTGAGTTGCTTTCAACACCGTCAACCGTTGGATAGGGATTGTCTCTATTTGTTGCCGAACTGTACTTTCCAAAAGCTTAGCACTTTGTGCTCTGCACATAGTGAGCGCTCAATAAATGCGATTGAATGAATGAATGAATTCTCTTTTCCTGGAAACATTATCCTACCTTGACTTCACTGTCGTATCCTGGTTCTCCTATCTCTCTGACTGCTCATTCTCAATCTCTTCCGTGGGTTACTCCTCTGCCTCCCGACCACTAACGAAGGGAGTTCCTCGAGGCCCGGTTCTGGGTCCCCTTCTAATCTCCATCTACACCCATTTCCTTGGCGAACTCATTCGCTCTCATGCCTTCAACTACTATCTCTAGGCAGATGATTTCCAAATCTATATCTCCAACCCTGATCTCTCTCCTCCCTGCAGTTAAGGATATTTCTACTTGCGTGTCCCATGGACACCTCAAATGTAACTCCTTATCGTCGCCACAAACTCTGTCCTCCTCCTGACTTTCCCATCACTGTAGACAGCGACACCATCCTTCCTGTCTCACAAGCCCCAACCCTGGCATTATCCTCAAATCATAGCTTTCGTTCAACCCACACATTCAATCTGTCTCCAAATCCTGTCGGTTCAAACTTCACAACAGCGTTAAAATCTGCCTTTGTCTCACCAACAAAACAGCTTCTTCCGGCCTGAAACACCCTTCCTCCTCATAACAGATAGACAATTGCTCTCCCCCACTTCAAAGCCTTATTGAAGGCACATCTCCTCCAAAAAGCCTTCCCTGACTAAGCCCTCCTCTCCCCTTCTCCCACTCCTTTCTGTGTCACTCTGATTTGCTCTCTTAATCCATCCTCCCTCCTCTCTCCACAACATATATGTATATATCTATATGTATTTATAATTTATGTAGGCATGTATGCACTTATTTATTTATGTATATTAATGTCTGTTTCCCTCTCTGGACTCATTTTGGGCAGGGAATGTATCTGTTTGTTGCTACACTGTACTCTTCCAAGCACTTACTACAGTGCTTTGCACACTGTAAGCACTCCGTAAATATGATTGAATAAATGAATGAATGAGTGAGCTAACATGTTAAGCCAAGCACTTATCCTACCCCACTTTGATTACTGCATCAGTCTCCTTGCTGACTTATCTGCCTCCTGTCTCTCCCCGCTCCAGGCCATACTTCATTATCCATTATCTGGATCATTTTTTCTACAAATCATTCAGTCCATGTTTCTCCACTTTTCAAGATCCACCAGTGGTTGCCCATCCAATTCCCTCCATATTAAGCAAATTCCTTACCGTATAGGCCTTAAAGCCCTCAGCCTCCTTGCTCCCTCCTACCTTACCTCACTAGTCTCCTACTGCCACCCAGTCCACACACTTCACTCCTCCAGTGACAATCTACTCAACTATATCTCTATCTCATCTATCTCTCCCTGCCCCCTCACCCATGTCCTGCCTCTGGGCTGGAATACACTCCCTCCTCATGTTCGAGAGATGATCACTCTCTCTACCTTCAAAGCCTTATTAGAAGCACATCTCCTCTAAGAGGCCTTCCCTGACTAAACCTTCATTTCCTTTTCTCCCATTCCCTCTGTGTCACCCTTGAACTCGGATTTGCACCCTCTATTCACTCATCCCTCAGCTCCACAGGACTTACGTACAAACCTGTGATCTATTTATTGATATTAATGTCGGATTCCTCCTCTAGGATCCAAGCTCACTGTGGGCAGGGAACATGTCTACCAACTCTGTTATATTGTATTCTCCCAAGTGCTTAGTTTAGAGCTCTGCACAGAGTAAGTGCTCAATACATATGATTGATTGATTAATTGACATATAGTTCTGCTGCTACTCCCCTCTCGGGGTGGCACCTGGAGAGTGTCCAGTCCTCTATCCGCCTCGTCTACGGGAGGGAGAGTCAAGCAGAGGCCTGTCCAGTCCATTCCTAGCTTGGCCAGTGGCTAGCGAGCGGAAGGTAATCTGCTAGGAGTCAAAACTCGCCCGCGCTGGGCACGGGAGAGAGTCGAGGGCAGAGACTCGTTTACTGCGGGAAAGGAGGCAATGGTAAACCACTTTCGTAATTTTGCCAAGAAAACTCTACGGATACGCTACCAGAAATATTGCAGATGGAAGTGGGCTGTTCTGGGAGAGATGCGTCCATGGCGTCGCTATGGGATGGACGTGACTCGACAGAATGAGACAACAAACTACTACTACTATTATTAGTATTATATTTCCACTACCACTGCTATTATTAGCATGATTACAAGTTCTACTACTATATATATATATATTTTATTACCCTATTCATTTGTTAAAGAGGTGTATATTTCCTTGATTCTATTTATCTCGATGATGTTGTCTCATTTTGTTTTGTTCTGTTTTGCTTTGCTGTCTGTCTCCCCCTATTTAGACTGTCAGCCTGTCATTGGGCAGGGGATTGTCTCTATCTGTTGCCGAATTGTCCATTTCAAGCGCTTAGTACAGTGCTCTGCACATTGTAAGCGCTCAATAAATATAACTGAATGAATGAACAGCTACTACTGGTATGAACTACTACTCTTAATATTGTGGCTCAGTGGGTAGAGCCTGGGCTTGGGAGTCAGAGGTCATGGGTTCTAATCCCAGCTCCGCCACTCGTCAGCCGTGTGACTTTGGGCAAGTCGCTTAACTTCTCTGTGCCTCAGTTACCTCATCTGTAAGATGGGGATTAAGACCGTGAGTCCCACGTGGGACAACCTGATCATCTTCTATCCCCCCCAGCACTTAGAACAGTGCTTTGCGCATAGTAAGCGCCCAACAAATGCCATCATTCTTCTTATTATTACTGCTGCTATTACTACCGCCTCAAGTCACGTCTCCTCCCTGTTCTCAGCCCCGGCCCAGCGACTGGAGGTGTCTCCGCGGGCTGAGTGAAAACTGCGGGGATGAACCGAGAAAGCGACATCTCTATCGCCTTCCTTGTCTCTTTTGCTAAGACACAATTTGGATCGATAATTCCCCCAAACTACTTTCAAAACAATCTTGGTTTGTATTTTCCAGGCAAAAGCTGCCTATTTGCTCTGCTCTTGGGCTTCTAGCTTATGTGTTTTGGTTTTTTTTTCTGAGGTAGCACAAATTTGACATGCAACAACCTTGTATTTTTCAAGTTTTATGATGTCAAAGATGACTCATTAGGTAGATGCTAGCTTTACTGATTAATCTTACTTATGCACATGTCTTATTTCTCCCTTAAGATTTACCAAGAGCATTTATTTCTGCTACACTAGGAACAAAATCTCAACCAGGTCTCTGGAGCATTACATTCTGCAGACTCTATCTCTTTGGCCCTCCACATTAATTTTCTTCAAATGACACCAAGGGGCCAATATGTTCCGTTTACACTATTGCTTTGACAAAATTTTTGCTTTTATTTATAATCATTTGTGTAGAAAGCTTCAGTTTAGGTTTGTTTATACCTGTTGTAGAGGGAATTGTTTCAAACCGGACCACTTCCAAATTGCTTTGACTTTGGATACTTGCTGAGGTTTGTGTTTTCTCTGCTGTACAAATTGTATCAGCCAGGCTTTCGATTCCTTTATCCGTCAGGAAAAAAAAAAAGAAATACACACCCTACATTTATGTTGATTCTATTCCCTTGACTCCAATGAGGGTCTCTTTCCCAGATCGGACTAGTGATCTTGCAACAATAATTGTTTAAGTGCATTCCGCTGTGGTTCCGATGAGCACACAACTTTGCACACTGCAGTGTTACACAGACACTTGTAAGCATCTGGCCATCACTTTTGGCTACGGCCAAGAGTTTCATTTTTTTCTTTTTCATTGAGCCAAAAGGGAAATTTCTAACGGCAGAACATAATAGTCACCTTTCTTACCAAGTGGAAATGATACTATCTCACTTTTTTAGTTAATGCTCCCATTAGACAAAAACACTTGTTTTGGCCATGAGGACAGGCCAGAATAGTATAAGGGGAATAACTAGGACTAATGGAGTGAAATTAAAGAAAAAGATCATTTCAACCAAACCCCAGGAAAACAGCCTAACGGTGAGATCCAACCCGCTCTCGAAGGATTTCTCGAGAGAAGTGGTAGAAGCTTGAAACATTTAACACTTGTCTTGAGAAAGCACCGGAGCATACAACTGAAGAGAACGATCCTGTCCTGCTCCCTGGAAGTTGGAATAGATGACCTAATAATCCTTTTTGTCTGCAATTCCTCCCTTCCATGAATGGTGTGAAATTGGGTACGGTAATAAAAATTTCCATTTACTCTGGTAAACCTAGAGAGTAGATCATCCGTTCCCAGGCCCCTGAGGGTACTCTTGAGCGTCCCGAAAAAGGTAGGAAGAGGTGGGATGGGAGAGAAAAGAGAAATTCTGGGTATTTGATGATGATGATGTTATTTGTTAAGTGCTTACTCTGTGCCAAGCAGTGTTTTAAGCATTGGGGTAGGTACAAGGTCATCAAAGTGTTTGGCTGGAACATGTCTAGAGTTGGAACTTTGCAATGCCAACTCTGTCCCCTTTGTTGCACTTCATATCAGATGAAGAAGAAGGAGGAGGAGGAGGAGGAGGAGGAGGAGGAGGAGGAGGAGGAGGAGGAGGAGGAGGAGAAGGAGGAGGAGGAGAAGGAGGAGAAGGAGAAGAAGAAGAAGAAGAAGAAGAAGAAGAAGAAGAAGAAGAAGAAGAAGAAGAAGAAGAAGAAGAAGAAGAAGAAGAAGAATGGCATTTGTTAAGCACTTACTATGTGCCAAGCACTGTTCTAAGTGTCAGGTAACACACAAGGTAATCAGGTTGTCCCATGTGGGGGTCACAGTCTTAATCCCCATTTTACAGATGAGGTCACTGAGGCAGAGAGAAGTGAAGTGACTTGCCCAAAATCACACAGCCGATAAGTGGCGGACCTGGGATTAGAACCCATGACCTCTGACTCCCTAGCCTGTGCTCTTTCCACTGAGCCACACTGCTTCTCTAGATGATTTACACTGTAAGCCCGTCAAACGGCGGGGACTGTCTCTATCTGTTGCCGACTTGTACATTCCAAGCGCTTAGTACAGTGCTCTGCACATAGTAAGCGCTCAATAAATGCTATTGAATGAATGAATGATTGCTCTCCCCCACTTCAAATCGTTATTGAAGTGACATCTCCTCCAAGAAGCCTTCCCTGACTAAGCCCTCCTCTCCTCATGTCCCACTCCCTTCTGCTCGCTCCTTCATTCATCCTCTTTCTCACCCCCACAGCACACCCATATATATACCTGTATATATCTTTAATTTGTTGATTCATTTATTTACCTCTTAATTTATTTATATTAATGTCTGTCTCCCCCTCTAGATCGTGAGCTCATTGTAGACAGGAATGTGTCTGTCTGATGTTATGTCGTACTCTCCCAACAGCTTAGTACAGTGCTTTGCACACGGTAAACGCTCAATAAAGATGACTGAATGAATGAATGAACTTCTAAGAATGGTCAGACTGCCAGATTGTAGACTGTAAGCTCCTGCTAAGTGGGCAGAGATCATGTCTACCAACTCTATTGTGTTGTATTTCTCCAAGTGCTTAGTAGAGTGTTCTGCACACAGTAGGCACTCAATAAATACCACTGATCAAATGATCGCTTTCCCCAGTTGGGATACAACAGAGTGCGTGTGCGACGTTCAATCTGCGCACCCACAAGTCCATTTCGGAGAGGTCTTCCCCGCCTTCTGAAATTCAATACAGTCGTATTTCAATTCATTCGTACTTATTGAGCGCTTACTGGATACATAATAATAATAATAATAATAATTTGGTATTTGTTAAGCGCTTACTATGTGCCAAGCACTGTTCTAAGTGCTGGGTAGAATCAAGGTAATTAGGTTGTCCCTCGTGGGGCTCACAGTCTTCATCCCCAAATTTCCGGATGAGGTCACTGAGGCCCAGAGAAGTTAACTGACCTGCCCAAAGTCACACAGCTGACAAGTGGCAGAGCCGGGATTAGAACCCACCACCTCTGATTCCCAAGCCCGGGCTCTTTCCACTGAGCCATGCTGCTTCTCATGCAGAGTTGGGCCCGGTTGGGCTAAACCGATGTGAATCTGGAGGCAGCCCCGAGAGTCAATCTGGGCTCCCGCCTGGGTATTAATAATAGTGACGGTGATATCTCTTAAGGATTTTCTCTATGCCGAACGCTGTACTGAGCGCTGGAGCGGATATGAGGTAATTAGGTTGGACACAGTCCCTGTCCCATGTGGATCTCAAAGTCTAAACTCATTGTAGGCAAGGATGTGTCTGTTTGTCGTTGTATAATATTGTCCCGAGCTCTTAATACAGTGTTCTGCACACAGTAAGCACTCAGTAAGTACAACGGACTGACTGGCTGATGTAATGGACCACAGAATTCCTCACTGTAGAGCTAAAACTCTTGGAATGCAGCCATCTCTGACTCTATACTACGTGTCTCTCAGTCACCAGAGACACAGAGAAACATGCTAATGATAATTGTGGCATTTCTTAAACTCTTACTCCGTGCCAGCACGGAGGCAGAAATAAGATAATCAGGTTGGACACGGTCCCCGTCCCACACAGGGCTCACAGTCTTATTCTCCATTTTAAAGATGAGGGAACTGAGACTCAGAGAAGTGAAGTGACTTGCCCAAGGTCACAGAGGAATAGAACCGAGGTCCTTCTGACATCCAGGCCCGTGCTCTATTCATTAGGCCATGTTGTTTCTCTAAAGAATGGAGGGATTTAAAGCAGCGTGGCTTAATGGGAAAAGAAAGGGGTTGGGAGTCAGAGGTCGTGGGTTCTAATCCCAGCTCCGTCACTTGTCAGCTGTGTGACTCTAGGTAAGTCACTTCACTTCTCTGTGCCTCAGTTACCTCTTCTGTAAAATGGGGAATGAAGACAGTGAGCCTCACGTGGGACAACCTGATTACCCTGTATCTACCCCAGTGCTTAGAACAGCCCTTGGCCCATAGTAAGCGCTTAACAAATACCGTCGTTATTAATTAGTAATAATTCCTCACCCATTACCCAATAGCCTGACCACATTTGGTCACCGCTGAATACAGTGCTTGGCTCCAGCTATGGCCAAAGGCTACAGGTCATCACAAAGAGGCCACATGGCCTGGTGAAAAGAAGATGGGCCTGGGAGACGGAGGACGTAGGTCGTATTCCCGGCTCCGTCACTTGCCTGCTGAAAGACCTTGGGCAAGTCACTCGACTTCTTGGTACCTCAGTTTCCTTGTCTGTAAACATTAGGATTTAATACTGTTCTCCTTCCCCCTTAGACTGTGAACCCCATGTGGGAAGGGGACCTTGTCTACTCTGATTATCTAAGAGGGCTTCACTGATTAAGCCTTTTTTTCCCCATCTCCCTCTCCCTTTTCCATCATTTATGCCCTTGAATCTGAGACCTTTGGGCATTTGATATTCACCCCACCCCAATCCCACAGCACTTGTGTATACATCTAGAAACTATATAAATTATTTAGTTACATGAATTTCTCCTCCTTGCTCTGATAATAACAATAATGTTGGTATTTGTTAAGCGCTTACTACGCGCAGAGCACTGTTCTAAGCGCTGGGGGAGATACAGGGTAATCAGGTTGTCCCATGTGAGGCTCACAGTCTTCATCCCATTTTACAGATGAGGGAACTGAGGCACTGAGAAGCGAAGTGACTTGCCCACAGTCACACAGCCGACAAGTGGCAGAGCCGGGATTCGAACCCATGACCTCTGACTCCCAAGCCCGGGCTCTTGCCGCTGAGTCACGCTGCTTCTAGATGGAAGCTTATCGTGTGCAGGGAAGATGTCTACCAATTCTGTTGTACTGTATTCTCCCAAGTGTTTAGTGCAGTGCTCTGCACACAGTAAGCGCTCAAGAAATACCTTTGATGGTGGTGATGATGTCACTCTCCTACACTACCTGAATAATAATAAATAAATAATAGTGGCATTTGTTAAGCGCTTGCTATGTGCAAAGCGCTGGGCTCAGCGCGGTTCTCGCTACGAAGTAAGTGCTTGAATAATACAATAGTTATTATCACCGTGGCAGGAGCCAATGAGGGAGAGTCAAGCAGAGACCCGTCCGTTCCATTCCTACCTTGGCCAGTGGCTAGAGAGTGGAATGCCATCTGCTACGAGCCAAAACTCACCCGTGTTGGGCAGCGGCCTCATGGAGACGGTCGAGGATGGAGACTCAAGTTCACCGTGCGGAAGAAGCTAATGATAAACCATTTCCGCATTTTGACCAAGAAAACTCTATGGATAATCTACCAGAACGCTCGCAGATGGGAGAGGGGTCTTCTGGGAGAGATGTGTCCATGCAGTCGCTGTGCGTCGGAGACGACTCGACAGCGTGAGAGAAGACAAGATAAGGGAGCCAATGTCCTGCGCTCACAGTTGTGCGCTGGAAGAATCCTTCCCCCCGTCAAATCGATGAAGGGAAGCTCCGTGGGTTTAGGATAGTTCCTTCTCCCCCATCCACAATAGGGGGATTTCATTTCAGAGACCAAATATGTTGGAGCGAAGTCTTTCAGTAAATAAGATCTTAGCTTAAGGGTATTTCTCTTAAAGATGGCATAGCTCTTCTTTCCCGTTCTAATAGGAATTGTGATCCCTTAATTCTTTGCCCGGTTGAACAACTTATGACAAAGGAAATGCAGGTAAGTAATAAAAAGATCATCACCTTCACTGTCTGCTTGTCTGAAATCACTAGACCAAAGACCTGGAAATGGAATTGTTTCTAACAATTTTTTTTCAACAGGACACGAGTGCTTAGTACAGTGCTCTACACGCAGTAAACGCTCAGTAACGCAGTAAACGCTCAGTAAATGCAATTGAATGCGTGAAAGAACTGGGTCAAATCCTATTAATTGAAATAACTGCGGAGGAAGTCGTGAGCACCTGGGGCTACCTCTGAAGCGGTTTCAAGCTACTTCCCGCTAAACATTTCTCTCCATCTAAGGTGGAGCCTATTTTCTAAATGTTTTACACTTTAAGTCCTAGCACGTTATCCTCAAACTAACAATATCATCATTAAGATAAGGTTTGAATCCAGAAGCTATTCTCATTAGTGTCGACCGACGTGCCTCTGATCAATAACTGTATCATCCGAAGGGCATGGTATCTCCTATTACATATTACTAGAATCCTCTGGTCCAGCAGAATTATAAATATTTGAAACTCGGTTCTCACAAAAGCAGGCCGTGTCTATCTGAGGCAAGTGGCTTCCGGTTTATTCCGATCGCCTAGTAAGAGAGCAAACATATAGACAAACTCTGGTCTCATATTACGTGAGTAGTAGGTCAGCGATTTAAAATCTTGGACTTTAAATCCAAATATTTTATGGGGAGGAGGAGATGTTGTGAAGGGAGGATGAGAGAGAAAGAAGGATCAGAAATAAGAAATGAGAGATATCTTTCCCTAAGTAACCGGATCCAATAAATCAGGAGGTCCGGGATATAAATCTGGTTACGGTGGGGGATGGTACTCCTTTGTCTCTTGACTTTCTCTCTGTTCTGGTATTAGTTCTTACTCTACTAATTCACCTCTCCCTAATCTATTTTTTAATGTCCAGCAAACTCCTGGTGGGCAGGGTTCATGTCGACAACAGAATGCTCTATTTTACTTTCCCAAGAGTCTAGTACAGCAGCGTGGCTTCGTGGAAAGAGCCCGGGCTTGGGAGTCAGAGGTCATGGGTTCGAATCCCGGCTCTGCCACTTGTCGGCTGTGTGACTGTGGGCAAGTCACTTAACTTCTCTGGGCCTCAGTTCCCTCGTCTGTAAAATGGGGATGAAGACTGTGAGCCTCACGTGGGACAACCTGATTACCCTGTATCTACCCCAGCGCTTACAACAGTGCTCTGCACATAGTAAGCGCTTAACAAATATCAACATTATTATTATTATTATTATTACAGAGCTCTGCACACACTAATGACTCAACAACTATCACTGATTAATTGATACCCCCTATTTTTTGTGACTTCCTTTCAGCGGCAACGGTATTTACCGAATGCCTACTAGAGGCAGAGCACTGCATTCGGTGGAGAAAAGGGGCATGGCCTAGTGGAAAAAGCACTGTACTGGGAGTTAGAGGAACTATAATTCATTGTACAGATCTGTAATTTTTTTATTTATACGTATGAGGGCCCCCCGTCCTCAAGACTGTAAACTCACTGTGGGCGGGGAACGTGTCTGTTCTACTGTTAGAGTGTACTCTTCCAAGCACTTAGTACAGTGCTCTGCACACAGTGAGGACTCAATAAATACGATTAACTGACTGACCGAGGTCTATTCATGGCTCTGCCGCTTACCTGCTGGGTGACTTTGGGCAAGTCGCTTCCCTTCTCTGTGCCCCAGTTTCCTCATCTGTGAAATGAGGATTAAAAACCTGTTCTTCCTCCTCCTTAAACTGTGAGCTACATGTGGAACTAGGACTCGGTCTGACCGGATTAACTTGAATCTACACCAACCTTTACTACCGTGCTTGGCACGCAGCAAGAGCTTAATCAATTCCACAGTTATCATTATTATTGGAAAACACAAAGCAAAAGTCCTTGAAGAAGTTTACTGAGATCCGGAGAAATAAACGCTTAATAGTGGTCGTTTTTAAGTGCTTGTGATTTGCCAAGCACGGAACTGATTGCAAGATGATCAGATCTGTCACGGTCCCTGTCCCACTTGGGGGTCTCTGTCTAGGAGGGTGGGAGAGTAGGGATTCTGTCCCCATTTTACTGATTAATAAACCAAGGTCCAGAGAAGTTAAGTGAGTTGCCCAAGGTCACAGAGCAGGCAGTTGACAGAGCCAGGTTTAGAAACCACGTCTCCCGAGTCCCAGATGGGAAGGGGAGGGAGTTACAGACGGGAGGTAGGGCCCGAGCATGAGATCAGTAGACGAAAATGAGACACAGTTGTTAGCAGAAGAAGGAAGTGTGTGAGCTGGGTTGTGGTGGGAGAAGGAGGGAGGAAAGAACTGATCGAGTGCTTTATACAGGCAGGGAGGGTTGTGAGGAGTGAAGAGGTCAGGGTTCTAGAGAAGCAGCGTGGCTTAGTGGCAAGAGCACGGCCTTGGGAGTCAGAGGTCATGGGTTCTAATCCCGGCTCCTCCACCTGTCAGCTGTGTGACTTTGCGTTTGAGTGATGTGTAGACGGTGTGCTTATTGCGGGCAGGGATTTTGTCTCCCAACTACGCTGTACTTTCCCAAGCACTTAGTGCACTGTTCTCCACCCAGAAGCCTCCATATTACCCTTGGTTGATTGATGGCTTCCCGTGGGCAGACCTCTGTACTAAGCACTAAGAGTATGATACACCAGAGGAGGTAGCTTACGGATGAGAGGATGGTAAGAGTGTCAACAGCGATGGGAAATTTAGGGAGAGAGAGGATTCGGGAGGAAAGATGAAGAGTTCGGTTCGGGACGTGTCGAGACGATGGGGCCGGGGTTGTGATGGGCTTTGATAGAAGGGCGCTTTTATCTTCTCCTCAACATTTCCATTCTCTTTTCCACCCTTCCAAACCTTCTCACATCATTCCCGCCATGCTGGTTCTCACCCTCTTCTACTACGAAGAGTAGAGGCGGCTTTGAGCTTCTAAACGTGAGTGTGTTGGGGAAGACGCCCTAAGGCTGAGCCCGGGAAATCTCCTGACATCTTTAGTGTAGATTCCATAAGCTCCGATTAAAAACATCTTGTAAACTGCAAACACACAGACAGAGTACATTGTGCCCCTGTTTCTGCTGCCCTTACACTTCTGTTAAAACATCTCATTCTGTGTGACATTTTAATTATTTAGAACCCCGAAGCTCCGTGAGCAGAACATACTGTGTATTCTCCATTCACTCATTCATTAGTTTTAATTAAACCCTTTAATTTTATTTATGCTGTCATGGACTGATTAACAATTTGCCAGCATAGACCAGGAAGTCTTAAAAAGCACCTTGAGAAATCTGTCTATCTCTAAACAGAGATCTTATCTGAACGCAGAGCTGCAGGAAATATAACCCGAAATGCTTAAGGAAGCGCATCGCTGGACTTCCCAGTGCAATTTAGCTGTGCAACCACAAAACACTACTCCAAACATTAAATGAGGGTCAGAATCTTCAAGGCCGCCCACCGGCCTCGGTCAAGACGTCGGCACTTTGTTTAAAGGGCTCGGTGAAGAGGGAGTTGGCGGTTAATGACGGCAATTGGGCTATCTGTTAAGCGCTTACTCCGTGGCAAGCGCTGTATTAAACACTGAGGGAGATACAAGATGATCAGATCTAATAAAGTCCCGTCCCACGTGGGGTTCACAGTCTAACGGACGGGGGGGGATGAAGCTAGAGGGATGATCTCCCCATTCCTATCACGGTGAGAAAATAATAGTGATAATTATGGTATTCGTGAAGCACTCACTACGTGCCAAGCACCGTTCTAAGCCCTGGGGGAGATAGAAGCTAATCGGGTTGTCTCACGTGGGGCTCGCCGTCTTAATCCCCGTTTTCCAGATGAGGGAACTGAGGCACAGAGGAGGTTAAGTGACTTGCCTAAAGTCACACAGCTGATAAGTGGCGGAGCCCGGATTAGAACCCAGGACCTCTGACCCCCAAGCCCATGCTCTTTCTACTGAGCCACGCTGCTTCTTACTGAGCCACGTCGCCCCTAGGAACTGCTTAACAAGTAGCACAGTTTTTAGGGAGAAGAGTTATTGGGCAGAGTTAAGTTGGAAGGAGGGTGGAAAGTCTCCTCTTTTTGGCCAACATTTTGGAAGGGTAGATTAAGGTTAAAGAGTCAG
The DNA here is from genome assembly GCF_004115215.2 of Ornithorhynchus anatinus. Classification (NCBI taxonomy): domain Eukaryota; kingdom Metazoa; phylum Chordata; class Mammalia; order Monotremata; family Ornithorhynchidae; genus Ornithorhynchus; species Ornithorhynchus anatinus. The sequence continues at coordinate 129,728,654 of NC_041730.1, read as the reverse complement.
GGTTGGGATATGAAGTCGGAAAGGCTCGGAAGTAAGGCTGAGGGTCTTTATGGACCTTACTCCCTTCCGTAGCTCTTAGAGAGCGGTGCGGTCTAGCGGAAAGAGCACGGGCCTGCGAGTCGGCAGACCTGGGTTCTAATCCCGCCTCTGCCACTTGCCTGCTGTGTGACCTTGGACAAATCACTTGACTTCTCTGTGCCTCTGTGTTCTCCCCGTAGGGCTCAGAGATTGGGTCCAACATGATTACCTTTTATCTACCTCAGCACTTTGACCAGCGCCTGAGCAGAGTAAGTACTTAAGTACCACAGTTCCTATTAATATTGTTATTGTTATTATTATTACAATATGCAGTCAGTCAATCAATCAGTGGTATTTACTAAACGTTTACTGTGTGCAGAGAAGCAGCGTGGCCCGGTGGCTAGAGTACAGGCCTGGGAGTCAGAAGGACCTGGGTTCTAATCGCAGCTCCAGCAGTTGCCTGCTGGGTGGCCTGGGCCAAATGGACGCCGTGGTCAAGAAGGGCTGAGACAAGTGGTTGGCCATTGGGATGGAAAGAAAAGGGTGGATTTTAGCAATACCGTGAAATTGAAACCGACAGGATTTGGTGACAGATCGAACGGGTGGGTTGGGTGAGAGGGATGAGTCGAGGCCCTCACCGAGGGAGGATAGTGGGCCGGGGATGTGTCTGTCTGTTGTCGTATTGTGCTCTCTAAGCACTCGGCACAGCGCTTTACACACGGTAAGCGCTCATTAACACTCCGCTCCTCTGGTGCTAACCTTCTCACCTGTCGCTGCCGACCCCTGGCCCAGGTCTGACTTCTGGCCTGGAACGCCCTCCTCCCTCAAACCCGACAGACAGTTACTCTCCCTTCCTTTCAAAGCCTTATTGGGAAGCAGCGCGGCTCAGTGGAAAGAGCCCGGGCTGGGGAGTCCGAGGCCATGGGTTCGACTCCCGGATCCGCCGCCTGTCAGCTGTGTGACTGTGGGCGAGTCACTTCGTTTCTCTGTGCCTCAGTTACCTCATCCGTAAAACGGGGATTAAGACTGGGAGCCTCATTACTGATGACCCTGTATCTCCCCCAGCGCTTAGAAGACTGCTCTGCACATAATAAACACTTAACAAATACCGACGTCATCATTATTATTGAAGGCCCATCTCCTCCAAGAAGCCTTCCCGGACTAAGCCCCACTTTTCCTCCCTTCTATGTCACCCCGACTTTCTCCTTTTGCTCTTTCCCCCTTTCCCCGCCCCACAGCACTTAGCCATATCTGTCATTTTACTCATTTCCATCGATGTCTACTTATTTGTATTGATGTCCGCCAAGACGCCTTCCCACACCGAGCTCCCCTTTTCCCTCTGCTCCCTCTACCCCGCCCCCTTCACCTCTCCGCAGCTAAACCCTCTTCTCCCCCCTTTCCCTCTGCTCCTCCCCCACTCCCATCCCCTCCCCTCGGCACCGTACTCACCCGCTCGACTGTATATATCTTCATTACCCTATTCATTCGGTTCATGAGATGTACATCAACTTGATTCTATTTATTTGCTATCGTTTGAATGGGACGTTCTTCCCCTCGATTCTATTTATTGCCATTGTTCTCGTCTGTCTCCCCCCCCCCCCGATTAGACCGCGAGCCCGTCAAAGGGCAGGGACCGTCGCTATCTGTTGCCGATTTGTTCATTCCAAGCGCTTAGCACAGTGCTCTGCACATAGTAAGCGCTCAATAAACGCTATTGAATGAAAGAAGCCTTCCCAGATTAAGCCCCGCTTTTCCTCCTCACCCACTCCCTTCTGTGTCACCCCGACTTTCTCCTTCTGCTCTTCCCCCCTTTCCCCTCCCCACAACACTTAGGTACATATCTGTGGTTTTATTCATTTATATTGATGTCTATCCGTATTGCTGTCTCTCTCACCCCTTCTAGACTGTCGGCTCATTGTGGGCAGGGATCGTCTCTTTATTGCTGTACTGTACTTTTCCAAGAGCTTGGTACAGCGCTCTGCACCCAGGGAGCGCTCAATAAATATGATTAAATGAATGAATGCAGGGCACCCTACTAAGTTCTTGGGAGACTACAATACAACGGAGGAGCAGCGAGGTTCGGTGGCTAGAACACGGGCCTGGGAGTCGGAAGGACCTGAGTTCTAATTCAGACTCCCCTACGTGTCTGCTCTGCGACCTCGGGCAAGACACTCGACTTTTCTAGGCCTCAGCTACCTCATCTGCAAAATGGGCATTAAGACGGTGAGCCCTCCGTGGGACGGGGACCGAGTCCAACCTGATTAACCTGTATCTACCCCAGCGGCTTAGAAGAGTGTTTGGCACATTGTAAGTGCTTAACGGGTACCGTAATTATTAGAGTCGGGAGACAGTTTCCCGTGCGTAAGAAGCTTACAGTCTAGAGGGGGAGGCAGATGCCGAGCTTATCCCTCGGACTGTTGGCCCGTCCCCTAGACTGTGAGCTCTTTGTGGGCGGGGAATGTGTTTATTGTTAGATCGTGGTCCTGCAATCATTCAGTACAGTGCTCTGCACGCAGTAAGTGTTCAGTAAATACAACTGACTGACTCCTGTAGGAGACAGGAACTGTGTCTATTCTCATTTCCTTGAAATCACCTCAGCTCTTAGCACATAGTAACGACAATGTTGGCATTTGTTAAGCGCTTACTAGGTGCCGAGCACTGTTCTAAGCGCTGGGGTAGATGCAGGATCATCAGGTTGTCCCACGTGAGGCTCACGCTCTTAATGCCCATTTTCCAGATGAGGTAACTGAGGCACAGAGAAGTGAAGTGACCTGCCTACAGTCGCACGGCTGGCAAGTGGCGGAGCGGGAATTCGAACCCATGACCTCCGACTCCCAAGCCTGCGCTCTTTCCACTGAGCCACGCTGCTTCACTAGAGCGTGGCCTAGTGGGAAAAGCACGGGCCTGAGAGTCAGAGGACCTCTTTTCTGCTCCCGGCTCGGCCAGTTGCCTCTCGTGCGACATCGAGCGGGTCACTTCACTTCTCTAGCCTTCGGTTTCCACAACTGGAAAATGAGGATTAAACACCTCTCCTCCCTCCTACTTAAACCGCGAGCCCCCTGCGGGACAGGGCCCACGTCCAACCTGATTAACTTGTATAATAATGTTGGTATCCGTGAAGCGCTCACCAGGTGCGGAGCCCTGATCTAAGCGCCGGGGGAGATACAGGGCGATCGGGTTGTCCCACGTGAGGCTCACGGTCTCCATCCCCGTTTTCCAGCTGAGGTCGCCGAGGCCCAGAGAAGTGAAGCGAATTGCCCACGGTCACGCGGCCGACCGGTGGCAGAGCCGGGATTCGAACCCTTGACCTCTGCCTCCCAAGCCCGGGCTCTTTCCACTGAGCCACGCCGCTTCTCCCCAGTGCGTGGAACACGGCTTGACGCAGATTAAATGCTTAATAAGGGCCATAATTTATGGTACTGAGCAACCTCCCACACTCCAGGTCTCTCCTTCAGCGATGGCATGAGTGATAGCGCAATCCTGACTCTCTGTGTAGGTGTGACTTAAAAAGACCCGTGACTTAAAAAGACCCGGGTACGATGACCAGCCCAGCCTACACCGTAGGTCTATGAACTTTTCCCTCTGCTATGCAGTTGGAATTGTTAGCTCCTGCCTTCTTTCAACCCTAATAATAATGTTGGTATCTGTTCAGCGCTTACTATGTGCCGACCACCGTTCTGAAGCGCTGGGGTAGACACGGGGGAATCAGGATGTCCCACGTGGGGCTCACACTCTTAATCCCCATTTTACAGATGAGGGAACCGAGGCACGGAGAAGCTAAGTGACTCGCCCGCGGTCACACAGCTGACAAGTGGCAGAGCTGGCATTCGAACTCGTGACCTCTGACTCCAAAGCCCGGGCTCTTTCTACTGAGCCACGCTGCTGCAACCTGTCTCCCAGTCTACCCCAGATTTCTGCTCAAGATTGCCCGGACTATCCGTTGCCTATCTCCCGCACTTCCCTCCCACTTCTAAACCACACTGAGACCTCCTCCCACTACTAGCAGCGTGGCTCAGTGGAAAGAGCCCGGGCTTGGGAGTCAGAGGTCTTGGGTTCCAATCCCGGACTCTGCCACTTGTCATCGGTGTGACTGTGGGCATGTCACTTAACTGCTCATTACCTCATCTGGAAAATGGGGATTAAGACTGTGAGCCTCACGTGGGCCAACCTGATTACCCGGTATCATCTACCGCAGCGCTTAGAACGGTGCTCTGCTCGTAGTGAGCGCTTAACAGATACCAACATTATTATTATTATTATTACTGTTAATGATCACGGTATTTGTCAAGACCTTACTATATTTCAAGCACTTTTCTAAACTCTGGTTCAGATACAAGCTAATCAGATTGTCCCACACGGGGCTCACAGTCTTAATCCCCATTTTCCAGATGAGGTGACTGAGGCACAGAGCAGTGAAGCGCCTTGCCTAAAGGCGAGTGGCGGAGCCGGAATTAGAACCCACGTCCTCTGACTCCCAAGCCCGGGCTCTTGCCCCAGGCCATGCTGCTACTCTACGCACACGGACGTGTAATACAATACATAATAATCGAGTGACTCTGTCCCGGTGAAATGGCATTTACCGATCAAACACACTCACGATCCAATGTAATTAAAATTGAAGAAATGTCCGTTTCTGCTTCTATTTCTTTCTAGTCAATGACTCGCTCTAGTGTTTCCACACATTGCGGGCTTCTGGATCTGTTCGTTTCTTCTTCAGTTCTACTAAAGAGGAAAAGCGGGTTGGTGCTTCTTTCCGACTCGTTGCCTTATCCAGCGCTCTGGCTAGGGCCACGACGACCTTTACTTCCCAGAGAGTGGACCGTAGAAACCCTTTAGCTTTACATCATTAAAAATAACTGCGGTGTTTGTTAAGCGCCCACTACGAGCCGAGCGCGGCTCTAGGCACTGGGGGAGATACGGGATAATCAGGTTGTCCCACGCGAGGCTCACGGTCTTCCTCCCATTTTACGGATGAGGTAACTGAGGCACCGAGAAGTGAAGTCACTTGCCCAAAGTCACACCGCTGACAGGTGGCGGAGTCAGGATTAGAACCCATGACCTCTGACTCCCAAGCCCGGGCTCTTTCCACTGGGCCACCCAGGGGGATCGGGTTGTCTCACGTGAGGCTCACAGTCTCAATCCCTATTTTACAGATGAGGGAACTGAGGCCCAGAGAAGTGACTTGCCCACAGTCACGCAGCTTGACAAGCGGCGGAGCCCGGGATTCGAACCCATGACCTCTGACTCCCAAGCCCGTTATACAGATATGCACAGTGCTGAGGGGAGGGGAAGGGGGCAGAACAGAGGGTGGGAGGGGGGAAGGGGAGGGGAGGAGGAGCAGAGGGAAAGGGGGGGCTGGGTCTCTTTCCATCAGTGGCTTCTTCAGCCGCTTTTATAAAACGAATCAGCTTCCTTTAAAGCTGAAGTCAGACTTGTTCCACCTCTCAGGATGGCACCAGGAGAGTTTCCAGTGAGGGAGAGTCAGGCAGAGGCCCGTCCGTTCCATTCCTAGCTCGGCCAGGCCGTCGGCTACGAGTCAGAACTCCCCCGGGCTGGGCAGCAGGAGACTCGAGTTTACTGCGCGGAAGGAGACGACTGTAAACCGCTTCCAGATTTTTACCGAGGAAAGTCTTCGGATCCACCACCGGAACGATGGCGGGTGGAGAGCGGGGCCTTCGGGGAGAGATGCGTCCGTGGCGTCGCTGTGGGTCGGACGCGGCTCGACGGCGTGAGGCGACGACACCGAAACTTCTCCATCCCAAAATGTTAGCGGTCGATGGAAAGACAGTAACCTCTTCACCTCTTCTGCCATCATGCAGAAATCCAGTGGTCCGTGGACATAGCGAACGATACTGGATTTATAGATAAATGGCGGTATTTGTTAAGCGCTTACTGGGTGCAAAGCACCGTCCTAAGCGCTGGGGGGTACAAGGTGATCGGGTTGTCCCACGTGGGACTCACAGTCTTCATCCCCATTTTACAGACGAGGGAACTGAGGCACCGAAAAGTGAAGCGACTCGCCCACGGTCACACAGCCGACAAGTGGCCGAGCCGGGATCCGAACCCATGACCTCTGACTCCAAAGCCCGGGTTCTTCCCACTGAGCCACGTTGCTTCTCTAAACCATGCTCCCCCGTGTGCTCAGTCACAGTGCTCTGCACACAGTAAGCGCTCAATAAATACGATTGAGCAGTGCTCTGCCCGCAGTGAGCACTCAAATAAATATGACTCTGCCCCCTGGTCAGCTGTGTGACTGTGGGCGAGTCACTTCGCTTCTCTGTGCCTCAGTTTCCTCATCTGTAAAATGGGGAGGAAGACCGTGAGCCTCACGCGGGACGACCTGGCTACCCCGTATCTCCCCCAGCGCTTAGAACAGTGCTCTGCACGTAGTGAGCGCTTAACGATAACCGACATCATTATCGACGGATTAAACTGTGAGCCTCGCGTGATATTCTGATCCGATTATCTTGCATCCCTCCTAGCGTTTGGCGGAGTGCTTGGCCCATAGCAAGGGGCTTAATAATTTCTAATTTCATATCGTGCGAATTATTAACGATAATAACGATCAGTTACGATATAGTGACCGCGGGGAGAGACTCTATCTTTTGTACCCACGGTATTGACGAGAAAAAGACCCGGGGACGTGTGATTTTCAGCTCGTGATTGTTCCGTCGGCTCAAACCTAGGCGTTGGAAGTCTCCGTAAGTCTCGACGACAAACTTGAACTCACAAGCGCCGCTCTGTAAAAAAAAAAAAAAAAAAGATTCCTCACCGCATCCCGCTCACACCGCTCTGATCCCGAAAATGCCACAGAGCAATAACGGAAGTAATGGGATGGTTTGAGGACCAGCGAATTATTTCTCGAGAGAATCTGCATCTGGCTTCTGGCATCCTTTGCCGGAGAGGGAATTCCAGCTGTAGTAATAAAGCCCTCGATTCTCGTGATACCGTAAGGCAGATAAGTCTCTCTGTAAGTCATGTCAGTGTAATGAAGCTAATAAATTAAGATAAGGGAGAGGACACTGAAGTATGTGTAGATAATCTGGGTATTTGGGAGGCAGCGGGGCGTCTTTCGGCTGAAAAGCGATTCGGCTCCCCCGTTTTCTCCCTCCTTTTCTTCCCGCCTCAACAAACACACACACGGAGATCTTGAAATGAAAGAAGGGGATTTGGGAATTTAGGACTGTCATCATAATGTTGGTGTTGGGGCTCGCGATCTTAATCCCCATTTCCCAGGTAAGGGAACTGAGGCCCGAAGAAGTGTAGCGACTCGGCCGAGCTCGCACAGGAGACAAGTGGCAGAGCCGGGATTAGAACCCGTGACTTCTGACTCCCAGGCCCGGGTTCATTCATTCATTCAATAGTATTTACTGAGCGCTTACTATGTGCAGAGCACTGTACTAAGCGCTCGGAAGGGACAATTCGGCAACAGATACAGTCCCTGCCCAGTGAGGGGCTCACGGTCTATTCGGAAGAGACGGACAAAAACAAGACAACTTAATAACGATAAATAGGATCGAGGGGATGGACACCTCATTAACGGAATAAATGGGGTAATAAAAGTCTATACAGATGAGCACAGTGCTGAGGGGAGGGGAAGGGAGATGGGGAGGAGCAGAGGGAAAGGGGGCTGAGCTGAGGGGAGGTGACGGGGTCGGTTTGGCAGAAGCGAGGAGGGAGGGAAAGGGGGAAAGGGGGATAATGATAATAATAATAATAATAATCATCATCTTGGTATTTGTTAAGCGCTTACTATGTGCCAAGCACCGTTCTAAGCGCTGGGGGCTACAAGGTGATCAGGTTGTCCCACGTGGGGCCCACGGTCTCAATCCCCATTTTACAGATGAGGCAACCGAGGCCCAGAGACGTGAAGTGACTCGCCCAAAGTCACACAGCTGACAGGCGCCAGAGCCGGGATTCGACCCCACGACCTCCGACTCCCAAGCCCGGGCTCTTTTCACCAGGCCACGCTGCAAAAATTCAGCTGTCTATCACATGAACCCCAACCAACTCACTCCCCGCCCCACCGGGGGGCAAATGTGCGACAGACAGAACAGGTAAAGAGGAACAAACCGAGAACTGTCTGGCTCGACAGAACTTCCTCGCTTTCTCACCATTTCCCCACGCGACCCGCAGAAGAACCGCCGTGCGGCCCGTCACACCTAAAGAGAAACGGCACGGCCCAGTGGACGGAGCACGGACCCGGGTCATGGATTCTAATCCCGGCTCCGCCACTCGTCCGCCCGGGTGACCTCGGGCGAGGCACTTCGCCCCTCTGGGCCTCAGTTTCCTCCTCTGTAGCACGGGGACTGAGACCGTGAGCGTCACGTGGGCCAGGGACTGTGTCCGACCCCACTTACTCGGATCCGCCCCAGGGTTCAGTACGGTTCCCGGCGCGTAGTAATAATCATGTGGGAACTTGCCGAGCGCTCACTAGGTGCCCAGCACCGTTCTAAGCGCTGGGGGAGACACGAGGGAATCCAGAGAAGCGGCGTGGCTCGGCGGAAAGAGCACGGGCTTGGGAGTCGGAGATCATGGGTTCGAATCCCGGCTCGGCCACCTGTCGGCTGGGTGACTGTGGGCGGGTCACTTCACTTCTCTGGGCCTCAGTTCCCTCACCTGTAAAAGGGGGATGGAGACCGTGAGCCTCACGTGGGACGACCCGACTCCCCTGTGTCTACCCCAGCGCTTAGGACAGTGCTCTGCACATAGTAGGCGCTTAACAGATACCAACATCCTCAAGGGAATCAGGTTGTCCCACACGAGGCTCGCGGCCTCAAACCTCATTTTACAGATGAGGTAACTGAGGCACCGAGAAGTGAAGTGACTTGCCCGAAGTCACACAGCGGACAGGTGGCACGGCCGGGATTAGAACCCGGGACCTCTGCCCCCTAACCCCGTGCTCTTTCCCCTGAGCCACGCTGCTTCTCTGAGCAATTAAGCGCTTCTAGTCAGCGCTTAAGAGATACCACAATTACTATCATTAAAGCTGGTAGGGAAATAATCACTAAAAAATCAGGGCATCTCGTCGCCTCTACCTGAGAGCGTCAAAAGACCCCGAACATCGGGCCCCGGAATTAAAGGAGAGATGAACGTAAGCTCCGTGTGGGCAGAGATCGTGCCTACCGACCCTACTATATTGTACATTCCCAAGTGCTCCTCGTTGTCATTATTATTATTGTTGTCAATATTGTTAATAACAATCATAACGGTATTTGTCAGTACAGTGCTAGGCATCCAGTTAGGGCTCAATCAATAACACTGCTTGACTGATTGATTGATAGGCATGAGGATCCAAACTCCGGGTTACTTGTTTCACAGAAGTAGCGGGTCAGATCATTCGTGCGTTCAATCGTATTTATTGAGCGCTTACTGCGCGCAGAGCACCGTACTAAGCGCTTGGAAAGCACAATTGGGCAACGGACCGAGACAGTCCCACCCGGGAGCGGATGGGAAGCAGCGTGGCACGTGGGTAGGGCGCAGGCCTAGGAGGCGGAAGGGCGTGGGTTCTAATCCCAGCCCTGCCACTCTTCCGCTGTGCGGCCCGGGGCGAGCGAGTCCACTTCTCTGTGCCTCAGTTACCGCATCTGTAAGATGGGGATTGAGACTGCGAGCTCCACGTGGGACAGGGACTGGGTCCAACCCGATGCGCTTGGATCCGCCCCGGGGCTTAGTACGGCGTCTGGCCCCTAATGAGCACTTGCCAGATACCACACTTCACTCGATCGCTTTTTCTGAGCTCTTACCGTGCGCGGAGCCCTATCCTAAGCGCCGGGGGACGTACGACAGGACGGTAAAGAGACGTACTGATGATCGCCGTCCCGTTCTGCGGAAGGGTTTCGGTTGCCCGCAGAAACCCGCCTCCTCTATATTCCGTAAGGGCGGCGGTCTGTTCCCGCCGACGAAATGGAAGCAGAGAAGTTGGCTGTCCCTTTAAATCGTGTCACCCGAAAAGAAGAGCCCGTCTTTTAATTACGGAGAAGAGGAACGGAGCCCCGAAGTGGTTTCCCTTCCAAGTGGTTAGCCTATTTGAGTCACGGTTGGAATCTCGGCTCCGCCACTTGCCAGCTGTTTGACTCTGGGCGAGTCACTTCACTTCTCAGAGCCTCAGTTACCTCGTCTGTAAAATGGGGATGAAGGCCGTGAGCCCCATGTGAGACAACCTGATCACCTTGTATGCCCACAGCGCTTAGAACAGTGCTTTGCACATCGTCAGCGCTTAGCAAATGCCACCATCATCATCGTTATCGTCAATCCCGGCCCCGCCACCGGTCGGCTGTTTGACTTCGGGCAAGTCACTTGGCTTCTCTGCGCCTCAGTTATCTCATCTGGAAAATGGGGATTAAGACTGTGAGCCCCACGTGGGACCACCTGATTCCCTTGTATCTCGTCCAGCGTGAACATAAGTGTTGCGGGGCTGGGAAGGGGGATGAACAGAGGGAGCAAGTAGGGTGACAGGGAAGGGAAGGGGAGAAGAAGAAATGAAGGCTTGGTCAGGGAAGGTCTCTTGGAGATTCATTCATTCATTCATTCATTCAACGGTATTTACTGAGCGCTTACTGTGTGCAGAGCACTGTACTAAGCGCTTGGAACGGACAAATCGGCAACAGATGGCGACGGTCCCTGCCCTTCGACGGGCCCGCGGTCTAATCGGGGGAGACGGACGGACGAGAACGATGGCGATAGATAGAGTCGAGGGGAGATGCGCCTTTAATAAGGCTTCGAATAGTCTGTGGGCCTGGATCTTCTTCCCCCTGCCAAATCTGCCCGACTACAGCTCGCCCCGTCTACGGAGTCTCCTAAAATCCCAGCTCCCCCCAGGGGGACTCAGCCAATTCATTCATCACGCCCCGGTTTCATCGCTGGTTCGAACCCCGGCTCCGCCACCGGTCAGCCGTGTGACCGTGGGCAAGTCACTTCACTTCTCTGGGCCTCGGTTCCCTCATCTGTAAAATGGGGACGGAGACCGTGAGCCCCACGTGGGACGACCCGATGACCCCGTATCTACCCCAGCGCTTAGAACGGTGCTCGGCACCTAGTCAGCACTTGACAAATACCAAAATCATTACGATTACAATAATAGTAATCGTGGTCTTTTTTCAGTGCTTATCGTGTGCCAAGCGATAGACTAAACACCCGGTTGGATGCAAGATAAACGGGAAGGCCAGTGATCCACTCTCACTGGAACTAGGTAGGAGGGAGAGGAATTTGGGAGTCCCTATTTTATAGATGAGGAAACTGAGGCACAGAGAAGATAAGTGGAAAGAGCCCGGGCTTGGGAGTCAGAGGTCATGGGTTCGAATCCCCGCTCCGCCGCTTGTCAGCCGTGCGACTGTGGGCCGGTCACTTCACTTCTCGGTGCCTCGGTTCCCTCATCTGTCAAACGGGGACGAAGACGGCGAGCCCCGCGTGGGACGACCTGATGACCCCGCGTCTCCCCCGGCGCTTGGAACAGCGCTCTGCACATAGTAAGCGCTTAACAAATGCCAACATTATGATTATTACCATCCAAGGTCACCCAGCAGCCAAGTGGTGGACCAGGATTGGAACCTGTCAGTTGTTAGATCGTACTCTCCCGAGTGTTTGGTGCAGTGCTCTGCACACGGTAAGAGCTCGACAGATCCGATCGAATGAATCCGAGGTCCTTGGGCTCCCGGGCCCATGTCTTTTTCCAGCGGGCCACGCTCCTTCTCTATCTCGTCTGTATTTTATTCCAATCCTCAGCACTTGGCTACAAACTGCTTTTTGTTATTAATATCGTTCACTTACAGATTTAGCTGAATCCTTAGTTATTCGTTCAGTTATTTCTTCCTCAATCCTTTTTCTTTGTCTCTTTTCGCAGCGTGGCTCGGTGGAAAGAGCCCGGGCTTGGGAGTCAGAGGTTGTGGGTTCTAATCCCCGCCCTGCCGCTTGCCAGCTGGGTGACTTTGGGCGAGTCACTTCGCTTCTCTGTGCCTCAGTTACTTCATCTGGAAAATGAAGATTAAAACCGTGAGCCCCACGTGGGACAACCCGATGGCCTCGTATCCCCCAGGGCTTAGAACGGTGCTTTGCACATAGTCAGCGCTTAACAGATACCACCATTTAGGTATTTGGCCTCTCTTCCCTGTCAAATCAAAAGCTCCCGCAGGGCAGGGAATCTGTATTTTGCTACCGTTTCCCTCCCCCAAACGCTCAGTACATCGCCGAGCGCTTAGCCAGCGCCCGGTAAATACGGTCGATGGATCGATTGATCTGAACGGCCCCGGGGGAGGTGAATCGGGTGTGTTCCCTGACTCGTTGAATATATTTTCTTTGGGAACCTGAATCGGCAGCCTCAGAAAAAGCCCAGACTGTGGAAGAGGGAGTGACAGGAACTATGCCGACTGATGAATCGCAGGCAGAAAAGAAACAGATACGAGTGTTGTGAAAACCAGACGGAGCTGCTTACGTGGACCGTGGGAAGCAGAAATTCTCTAGACTGTGATCGAACCGGCCTTCACCGGTTTGATGATAACGGTGAGGGTACTTGTTGGGCGCTTACTACGTGCCAAGCACCGTTCTAAGCACTGGGGTAGATACGAGGTAACCAGGTTGTCCCACGTGGGACTCACAATCTGAATCCCCATTTTACAGAGGAGGGAACTGAGGCACGGGGATGTTAAGCGGCTTGCCCAAAGTCAAGCGGCTCATTCATTCATTCATTCATTCATTCACTCAATAGTATTTGGTGAGCGCTTACTGTGTGCAGAGCACCGTACTAAGCGCTCGGAACGTACAGGTCGGTAACAGAGAGAGACAGTGCCCGCCCTCTGACGGGCTCACGGTCTATTCGGGGGGAGACGGACAGACGAGAACGATAGCGATAAACAGAATCGAGGGGATGAACATCTCGTTGAAACAACAGCAAACAAATAGAATCGAGGCGACGTACATCTCATTAACGAAATGAATAGGGTGATGAAAATATATACAGTCGAGCGGACGAGTACGGTGCCGAGGGGAGGGGAAGGGAGAGGGGGAGGAGCGGAGGGAAAAGGGGAAAATGAGGCTTTAGCTGCGGAGAGGTGAAGGGGGGATGGCAGAGGGAGTAGAGGGGGGAAGGCCTCTTGGAGGAGGCGAGCTCTAAGTAGGGTTTTGAAGAGGAATTATTCTATCCGCCAGGCCAGGCGCAAAGTAGTGCTTGACGCGTAGTAAGCGCTCAAGGAATACCGTAATGACAGAGCAGAGCTCAGCCCTGGTTTTGAGTATAGTTGACAACACTACTCCCGTCTCAGGGTCGCATCCGGAGAGTTTCCAGTCCTCTACCCGTCTCGGCTACGGGAGGGAGAGTCAGGCAGAGGCCCGTCCGTTCCTATTCATTCATTCACTCATTCAACGGTATTCACCGAGCGCCTACTAGGTGCAGAGCACCGTACTAAGCGCCTGGAATGTACAATCGGCGACAGATAGAGACGGTCCCTGCCCCGGGACCGGCTCACGGTCTAATCGGGGGAGACGGACGGACGAGAACAACGGCAAGAAATAGAATCGCAGTGGCCGGCCAGCGGAAGGCCGGCGGCTACGAGTCGAAACCACCCCCCCCCCCCCCCACCCCGTGCCGGGCAGCGGCGGCACGGGAGAGAGTCGAGGGCGGAGATTCGAGTTTACCGTGCGGAGGCCGGCGACGGTAAACCGCTTCCGGGTTTTTACCAAGAAAACCCTGTGGATCCGCCACCGGAAGGATGGCAGACGGAGGCGCGGCCCCGGGGGAGAGACGTGTCCGCGGCGTCGCTACGGGTCGGACGCGACGGCCTAAGGGAAGACGACGCTACCCAGGAACTGACGGAATAAGTACTTAAATCATTATTACGATCGTCGCTCTCATCATTAATTAATGTCGGTGTTCGTTCGGCGCTCACTACGCGCAGAGCACCGTCCTAAGCGAAGCGGCGTGGCTCGGTGGAAAGAGCCCGGGCTTCGGGGTCAGAGGCCGTGGGTTCGACTCCCGGCTCTGCCCCTCGGCAGCGGCGTGACTGCGGGCGAGTGGCTTCCCTTCTCGGTGCCTCGCTCGCCTCATCTGGGAAACGGGGATCACGACCGTGAGCCTCGCGTGGGACGACCCGATCGCCTTGTATCCCCCCCCAGCGCTTAGAACGGTGCTCGGCACACAGTAAGCGCTTAACAATTACCAACGTTATCATTGTCATCAACCAACACTCCATTCGGCATCACGTGCCTGTGAAGAAGCAGCAGGTCCTACACTCAATTCGTTCAATCGTATTGATTGAGCGCCTTCCGTGGGCAGGGCACTGTTCTAAATGCTTGGGAAGTACAAGGCGGAAACAGAGACAATCCCTACCCGACAACGGGCCCGCCGTCTAGACGAAGAGCACGGGCCTGGGAGTCGGGAGGTTGTGGGTTCTAATCCCGGCTCTGTCATTTGTCTGCCGAGGGACCTGGGGCAAGTCCGTGGCTCGGCGGCAAGAGCCCGGGCTTGGAAGTTAGAGGTCGTGGGTTCGGATCCCGGCTCCTCCACTTGCCAGCTGCGTGGCTTTGGGCGAGTCACGTAACTTCTCCGTGCCTCAGTTACCTCATCTTTAAAATGGGGATGAAGACCGTGAGCCTCACGTGGCACGACCTGATGACCCCGTATCTCCCCCAGCGCTTAGAACGGCGCTCTGTACATAGTAAGCGCTTAACAGATACCGATATTATTAGTAAACCTCTCTGTGTCTCAGTTCCCTCATCTGTAAAATGGGGATGAAAACCGTGAGCCCCTCGTGGGACAACCTGACCACCTTCCATCCCCCCCAGCGCTTAGAACAGTGCTTGGCACACAGCAAGCGCTTAACGGATACTACCGTTATCATTATTACCATTAGTGTCGGTATTTGCTAAGCGTTTACTGTGTGCCAAGCACTGTTCTAAGCACTGGGGTAGAAACAGAGGAATCAGGTTGTCCCACAAGGGGGTCACAGTCTTCATCCCCATTTTCCAGAGGAGGTGACTGAGGCCCCGAGAAGTGAAGTGACTCGCCCACGGTCACCCAGCTGACAAGTGGCCGAGCTGGGCCTCGAACCCATGACCTCCGCCTCCAAAGCCCGGGCTCTTTCCACTGAGCCACACCGCTTCCCCCAATTATTACTTCATTTCTCCGTGAATCGGATCCCTCATCTGCAAAACAGCGATGGAGCATCTGTTCTCCTTTCTACTTGGACAGCGAGCCCCATGTGGGACCTGATTACCTCGTATCTACCCCACTGCTTAATGCAGTGCTTGGCACATAGTAATCGCTTAACAAACGCCACGATTTTTAAGGCTAGAGAAGGACCTTGCTCTCCTTTCAATCCCGCTTCTCAGAATCCTGATTCTTCACCGAGCGTTTGACCAAGGGAAGCGACCTCTTTCCGGATTGTTCTTTGCTAAGCTGGTCCGGCTAGAGCGGTGGCCTCCCACCAAGCTACTGCTATGTCACCTAATAACCTGATTACCTTGCAATAACAATAATAACGTTGGTATCTGTTGAGCGCTTACCATGTGCGGAGCACTGTTCTAAGCGCTGGGGGAGAGACAGGGGCATCAGGTCGCCCCACGTGAGGCTCACAGACTTCATCCCCATTTTACAGATGAGGGAACTGAGACCCGGAGAAGTGAAGCGACTCGCCCACGGTCACGCCGCTGCCGAGCGGCAGAGCCGGGAGTCGAACCCACGGCCTCTGACTCCCAGGCCCGGGCTCTTTCCGCTGAGGACGCTATTAGGCGATCGTCAACGCTAACAATCCCCAATATCAGTATGCATCGATTTTCATATTAACACTCATAATAATCCTATCAAGGGCGATCAAATATCAATGATAAGACCAATCGCGATGACTATTAATATCATCGTTCCTATTAACTGTTATTAGTATTGACTTTTAAAATAACAGCTCCCAGGCCAGAGGTCTAGATGCACACCCTCTGTTAATAGTGGAAAAAAGTGTCCTGCCCTAAAGGATGGAGCCCCACAATAATAATAATGATAATGATAATAGTGTTATTGGCTACCCTCTGTTAATAGTGGAAAATCCCGGTTCTGGAAATTGCTCCAGAGTGTCCTGCCCTCAAGGATGGAGCTCCACAGTAATGATAATAGTGTTATTGGTTAAACGCTCACTCTTGTCCTAAGTGCTGGGGGAGACCCAGGGTCGTCAGGCTGTCCCACGTGGGGCTCACAGTCTTCATCCCCATTTCCCAGAGGGGGTAACGGAGGCCCAGAGAAGGGACTTGCCCACAGTCACACAGCTGACAAGTGGCAGAGGTGGGATTCGAACCCGTGACCTCCGCCCCCGCAGCCCGGGCTCTTGGCACAGGGCAGGAGCCCAGGGCCCCGAGCAGGAGGGGGCGGGGGAGGGGAGGAGGGAGAGCGGGCCGCCCGCCCGCGCAGGCGCAGTTCGGCGCCGCGGCCCCGGGCCCCGCCGGAGTCCGGCGCCTGCGCCGACGCGCTGGGGACGGGCCTTCGGGTCGGGGCGGCGCGCATGCGCGTCCGGCCGGCCGGGCTCGGCTCCCCCCGGCCCCCTCCGTCGGGGTGGGGCGCATGCGCGCGGCGTGTGCGGAGGCCGGCTCCCCCGCTGCCGTCCTCCGGCCCGGTGCCCCCCCCGGCCCTCTCCCTCCCCCGGCCCGCTCTCCGCGGACGCTCGGTGAGGGCGGGCAGGAGGAGCAGGAGGAGGAGGAGGAGGGGGAGAGGAGGGGGCGGCCCGCTCTGGCTCAGGCTCAGGCTCTGGGCCTAGGCCTGCTTCTGCTCACCCTGGGTTGGGCCTGGAGCTGGGGCTCGTTGCGGGCCCGGGCTGGTCCTGGTGCCGCTCCTGCCTGGGCTTGGGCCGGTCTTAGTCCGGTCCCGGTCTGGTCCCGGTGCGGCTCCTGGGCTCGGCCTGGTTCCGGTCCCGGTGCGGCTCCTGACTCCGGTCTGGTCCCGGTGCCGCTCCTGGGCTTGGGCTGGTCCTAGTCCGGTCCCGGGCTTGGTCCGGTCCCGGCGCCGCTCCCGGGCTTAGGCCTGGGCAGGTCCCGGGCCCGTTGCTGCTACTGGTCCCGGTGCCGCTCCCGGGCTTGGTCTGGTCCTAATCTAGTCCTGGGCCTGGCCCGGTGCTGATGCCGCTCCTGGGATTGGGCCTGGTCCGGTCCCGGGCCCGTTGCTGCTACTGGTCCCGGTGCCGCTCCCGAGCTTGGTCTGGTCCTAGTCTGGTCCTGGTGCCGGTCCCGGTCTGGGCCTGGGTCTGTTGCGGTGCTGGTCCTGGACCACTGCCGCTGCTGGGCCCGGTCCGGTCCTGGTCCTGGTCCGACCCTGGGCTTGTTGCTGCTGCCGCCGCTCCCGGTCTGGGCCCCGGGCCCGGGCCTGGTGCCGCTTCTGATGCGAGGCCGTTCCTGGGCCTAGGCTCGGTCTGGTCCTGGTCCGGTTCTGTCTTGGGTCTGCTGCTGCTGCTGCTGGTCCTGGTCGGGGGACTCGGTGGGGCGGGCCGCGCCCGGGTGGCGCCTCCGGGGACCGACCCCTCCCGCCCTCGCCCCTCTTTACCAGCCTCCGAGCTCGTCGTGGGCAGGGAAGGGCTCTGTTTGTTGTGGGGCTTGCGTGTAGGAGCGTTAGAGAAGCAGTGCGGCTCACCGGTCAGAGCATCGGCCTGGGAGTCAGAAAGGTCCTGGCCGCTTGTCTGCCGCGGAACCTCGGGCGAGTCACTTCTCTGCGCTTCGCTGGGGCGGAAGCGAGTAAATCGCGTTGTCCGCCGTCCCCGTCCCACGTGGGGCTCGCGGTCTCACTCTCCGTTTTACAGATGAGGTGACCGAGGCACAGGGAAGTGACTTCCCCGGGGCGACGCGGGCGGACGGGTGGCGGAGCCAGGACTGGAACCCGGCTCCTCCTGACTCCCGGGCCCGTACCCTCTCCGCTACGCGCCGGGCCCCGTGCTGACCGCCGGGGCGGATACGGGCCGACCGGGCACGGTCCGTATCCCGCGTGGGGCTCACGGTCTTTTCGGATGAGGGAACCGAGGCGTAGCGAGGTCAGTCGGTCAGTCGGCGCTGTTCAAGGAGTGCTTACTGTGGGCAGAGCACTGTGCCGACAGCTCGGACTCGGGCGAGTGACTCGCCCGAGTCCACACGGCAGGCAAGGGGCGGAGTGGGGGGGTTAAAATTCAGAGCCTACCGACTCCTACTGCTTCTGCTCGGTGACCGTTAAGAAGTCCCAGGCCTCGTCTGCCCCACGTACTCGCACTTTGGGGATTTTAGGAGAATTCTTAGCCCGCACTGAATCTTCTTGGGGATTCGTCTCATCTGTAGTCACCCGCCGCTCGGTGGAGAAAAGTCACGGTGTTGGATGGGAGCGGGGAGGACCGCGAAGACGTAAGCCCGATCGATGTTTAATTTCACACACGGTAGCGTCGAGGCCCGATCGAAAGGAGCAGGCGACGGAATCGACCTCGAGACTTCCCCTTTAGGTGCTTTCCCTAAGCGTCTCGTGTTTTCAACCCTTTGAGAGAAGCGGCGTGGCTCAGTGGAAAGAGCCCGGGCCTGGGAGTCGGGGGTCATGGGTTCGAGTCCCGGCTCCGCCACTTGCCAGCTGTCCCCTCACTTCTCTGGGCCTCGGTTCCCTCGTCTGTAAAATGGGGATGAAGACCGTGAGCCCCACGTGGGACAACGCGATTCCCCTGTGTCCACCCCAGCGCTTAGAACGGCGCTCGGCACCTAGGAAGCGCTTAACAAGCACAAACATTATTTTCACGCGGCAGGGAAATCGACGCGCTGTCACTAGTGAGTTGACGTCGACGTTCCGTTATCCCCCTGTCGTTCATTCGGTCATATTTGTCGCGCGTTTACTGTGTGCGGAGCACTTCGTTCGTTCGTTCAATAGTATTTATTGAGCGCTTACTATGTGCAGAGCACTGTACTAAGCGCATGGAATGAGCAAGTCGGCAACGGATAGAGACGGTCCCCGCCGTCTGACGGGCTCACGGTCTGATCGGGGGAGACGGACGGACGAGAACGATGGCGACGGATAGGGTCGAGGGCAAGAGCATCTCGTAAGAACGATGGTGACTGAATAGAATCGAGCACTGGGAAAGTCCGGTTCGGCAGCAGATGGAGACGATCCCTACCCGACGATGGGCTCGCGGTCCAGAAGCGGGGATGATGATGGTGGTATTTGTCAAGCGCTTACTATGGGCAAAGCGCCGTTCTAAGCGCTGGGGGATACAAGGTGATCGGGTCGTCCCACGTGGGACTCGCAGTTTTAATCCCCGTTTTACAGATGAGGGGACTGAGGCGCAGAGAGGTGAAGTGACTCGTCCAAAGTCACGCAGCAGAGCCGGGATTAGGACCCACGACCTCTGACTCCCACGCCCGGGCGCCTTCCACCGGGCCACGCTGACGAAACGAGTAGAGAGGCATCGATAGCAGCAATCTGAATAAATAGAATTATAGATAGAGACACATCATCGAGAAGATAAATAGCATAATAAATATGTGCGTAGGTACGCAAGCGCCGTGGGGCGGAGAGGGGGGTCGAGCGGAGGGAGAGAGTGGGGGCGACGGGGGAGGAGAGGAGAAGGGCGGCTCAGTCTGGGAAGGCCTCACGGAGGAGGCGGGCTCGGGCGTCCGCGTTTGATTTTAGGGCTGACGGTTGTAACTTCGTCAGTTACGTTTCCTACTGTTACGTTATTAACAGTATTACGGTGTTAACAGTGTCGTTAGGGGAAACGGCGTGGCTCAGTGGAAAGAGCCCGGGCTTGGGAGTCAGAGGTCGTGGGTTCGACTCCCGGCTCCGCCACTCGTCCTCCGTGTGACCGCGGGCGAGTGGCTTCGCCCCTCTGGGCCTCGGTTCCCTCATCTGGAAAACGGGGATTAGCCGTGAGCCTCACGTGGGACGACCCGATGACCCCCGGATCTCCCCCAGGGCTTAGAACGGGGCTCTGCACATAGTAAGCGCTTAACACGTACCGACATTGTATTAGTAGAATACGTCGGTACTTTTCGAACACGAATGACGCCGTTTAAAACTTCTCACGCGGAGAATATCCGTTTCCCCTTCACCCCCCGAGTTCGCCTGTCGTCTTGGGCGACGGAGGGGTCTGGCACGTCAGTGTGGGCTCCGGTTGCCTCTGCGCCGCACCGGCGTAATTCTGAATCTCTTCTCCAGTTATCTCTCCGGAGGATGCCAAGCGGGACAACCCCTCACCGCGGAGGTTCTCCGGCCGGGGCCCGTTCCGACGGCCGGGATCTCGCCGCCGCCGAAGAGACGGCCGGCGGGCAGGACGGCGTCGGCTCCCGCGTCCCGGACGCCGGGCCGTCGACGTCCACGGCCGTCGTTCCTCCCGGGGCCCCGAGGGAGGGGCAGTCGCCGTTGCGGATCGACCGACGGGAGATCCAGTCGGTGGAGCGGAGCGCCCAGGCCTTGGAACTCAGAGGTCTGGGAGTCGACGTGTACGATCAGGATGTCTTGGAGCGCGGCCTGCTTCGGCAGGTGGATTTCGCCGTCGGCCAAGCCACCGGGGCGGCTCGGGCGGCCCACGCGGAAAAGGAGTACCGGTCCGTTTTGGACGATCTCAGGTAGGCGAGCGTGGCCTGCGTTTGACCGCCCGGGCTTTGCGGAGAACGGAAGGGCCTGGCGGAAAGGGCGCGGGCCCGGGAGGCGGAGGATCCGGGTCTGAAGCGGCGGGGCCGAGCGGAACCATCGCGGGCTCGGGGGGGCCGGAGGGTGTGGGTCCGTCCGTTCATTCGGCGGTATCCACTGAGCGCTCACCACGTGCGGACCGCCGCCCTAAGCGCTCGGAACGCGCGGTTCGGCAACAGATCGAGACGATCCCTGCCCGGCGACGGGCCCGCAGTCTCGTCGGGCCAGACGGACGGACGGAAACGAGACGACTGAATCACGATAAATAGGATCGAGGGGCCGGGCGCCTCGTGGACGAGATGAATGGGGTAATAATATATACGGATGAGCGCGGGTTTGCCGAGGGGAGGGGGAGGAGCAGAGGGAAACGGGGCTTAGCCGAGGGGAGGGGAAGGGGGGAAGCTCAGTCCGGATTCATTCGGTAGTATTCATTGAGCGCCTGCTACGTGCGGAGCACCGCACTAAGTGCTTGGGATGTATAAATTGGCGACGGATAGTCGATCCCTACCCAGAGACGGGCTCACGGTCTAAACGGTGGTGACGGTGTTGGTATTCGTTGAGCGCTTTACTCGGTGCCGAGCGCCGTTCCCAGCACCGGAGGAGACACGAGATCGTCGAGTTGTCCCCAGTTGTCCCGAGTGGGGCCCGCGGTCCTCGTCCCCATTTTACAGATGAGGGTACCGAGGCCCAGGGAAGCGAAGTGACTCGCCCGGGGTCACACAGCCGACGAGCGGCAGGGCCGGGATTCGAACCCACGGCCTCTGACTCCCAAGCCCGGGATCTCGCCGCCGAGAGCCACGCCGCTGCTCCGGTGTGATCCCGGCTCCGCATCTCTGCCCGGCCGCCCCCGCTCTTCGCCCCGCCCCTTCCTCCCCGTCCCCGCCGGATCTCCCCCTTCCTGGCCCGAGACGGGGCTCGGGCAGGGAGGCGGGAGGGGGTCGGACGGCGAAAGCGAAAACGGCGTTCCTCGAATGAGACGGGAGAGACGGAAGCGGGGGGCCCGGCCAGGGACGTACGGGGAAGCGGGACGGGATCCTTGGTCCCTCCCGGCGCTTAGCGCGGTGCTCTGCGCCTGGTAAGCGCTCGATAAATACGATCGAACGAACGATGGGATCCCGGGAAGGGGGAGGAGGAGTAAACAGAAGGCGAGGGTGGCGGGGGGGGATTTAAGGGCAGGGCCCCGTGAGGGTGCACCGAAAGATGGAAAGGGCCATAAACGTATACGCCTGAAGTAATCAAAAGAATCGAGCTCCCCGTCGAACAAATATCAGTGTAATAATAAATATAATGATATGATCGATAATAATACAGTACATAATATAACTGCCGGGGGCGGGTACAGATCAACTTCTCCGCGGGTGACGGCAGGTGGATACGCGCGGCTTTGGAAGTTGGAGATCGGACGGGGTTTCGGAGAGCTTCCGACACGAGGAGGGCCGTGGTGCGTCGGATCGCGCCAGGTCGCCATCGGATGAAAGGAATCATTCAGGCCGCCTACCGATGGCGGCCTCAAAACTAATCAAATCGAAAGGTACCGGGCGCCTACCGTGTGTCAGCGGCGGTAGGTGTCCGTCCGTTGGTTCAGCAGTATTCACCGAGCGCTTACTACGTGCAGCGCAGCGTACCGAGCGCCTGGAGTGAACAAGTCGGCGACGGATAGAGACGGTCCCCGCCGTTGGACGGGCTTACGGTTCGGTACGAGGTGACCGGGTCAGACCCTGGCACTCACGCGGGCCAAGAGGGAGGAAGGGCGGGCATTTGAGAACCCAGCGTGCGAATCAGGAAAACGATTTACGGAAAAGCCCAGCGACCCGCCCGAGGTCACACAGCGAGTGAGCGATGAAGCCGGAACCAGAGACCTCCGCCGTCACCGTGTTTCCGGGTCAGTACTCTCTCCCGGGCTCCCGACAGCGTGAAGCGGCGGGGCCTGGTGGAGAGAGCGCGGGCCTGGATTCTGATTCTGGCTCCGTGACCCCCCTCTGGCAGATCGCCGAAAGGGAAGCGGCGTGGCTCGGCGGAAAGGGCCCGGTCCCCGGGCCTCGGTTGTCTCATCTGGTTAACGGGGAGGCGGCGGTCTCCCTCCAGGTTAGGCCGCGGACCCCGTGTGGGCCGGGGACTCGAATGTGGACTGTCGAGGGAGAGATTTCAGAAGGGCCAACGCTCGAAGCGCACGGGCTACGGAGTGGTGACGGACTTCCGAATTCGCGGGTATCTCTGAGACCCATAGCGCATGTGACCGGCGTCACTTAAAATACACCACGAAGCCGCTGTGGCGCGAGCTGAGTTACGTGGATGTCGCAAGGAGCAAGGGAAGAAGAGGAATCGGCGCCGAGAATTGAAACCTGCGAGGGGTCGTGCGGATCGAGGGCTCGTAACCAGCAGCCTGCTCCCTCGGGCCTCTATCTGGAGAAGCGGCGTGGCTCGGTGGAAGGAGCCCGGGCTTGGGAGTCCGAGGTCACGGGTTCGGATCCCGGCCCCCGCCCCTCGTCGGCCGTGGGACTGCGGGCGAGTCGCTTCGCTTCTCTGGGCCTCAGTGACCTCATCTGGAAAATGGGGATCCACTGCGAGCCTCACGTGGGGCGACCTGATGACCCCGTGTCTACCCCAGCGCTCATTCACTCATTCAGCAGTATTTATTGAGCGCCCGCTGCGTGCGGAGCACCGTACTAAGCGCTTGGAACGGACGAGACGGTCCCCGCCGTTCGACGGGCTCACGGTCTGATCGGGGGAGACGGACGGACGAGGACGGTGGCGGTAAACAGTGCTCGGCGCATAGTGAGCGCTTCACGAATACCGACGTTATTATTTATCGGCGGCACTCTCTGAGCACTCGCTGTGTCCGGAGGGCTGTACAGAGCGCCATATATCCGTTTGAGGAGCAGCATATCCTGATGGAAAGGGCGTGAACTCGGGAGGTAGGGAACCCGAGTTCTAATCCTGACTTCGCCACTTGCCTGCCATGTGACTTTGGCCCCGTCACTCACCTTCTCTCTTTCTCCTTTTCCTCATCCGTAAGATGAGGATTCGGTACCTAGCAGTTAGAGTACGGGCCTGGACGTCAGGAGGACCTGGCTTCTCTTCTCGGCTCCGCCCGCCTGTCTGCTTCGCGACCTTGGGCGGTAATGACAATGAGGATGATAATGCTGGTATTTGTTAAGCGCTCACTAGGTGCCGAGCACTGTCCTGAGCCCTGGGGTAGACACGGGGGAATCGGGTCGTCCCCCGTGGGGCTCACAGTCTTCGTCCCCATTTTACAGGTGAGGGAACCGAGGCACCGAGAAGTGAAGCGACCTGCCCGAAGTCACACGGCTGACGAGTGGCCGGGCCGGGATTCGAACCCACGACCTCGGACTCCGAAGCCCGTGTTCTTTCCGCTGAGCCACGCTGCCTCTCAAGTCGCTTCGCTTCTCCGTGCCTCGGTTAACTCATCTGTGAAAAACGGCGATTAAGACCGCAGGCCCCGTGTGGGACGGGGACCGCGGCCCACCCGAATGGGTTGCGTCTACCGCAGTGCTTAGGACGGTGCCTGGCGCGTCGCAGGCCCTTAACAAATACCGTGAAAAAAAAGCACCCATCTTCCCTCAAACTGAAGTTGTCAGTCGTATTTATCGAGCGCTCCCTGAGTGCACCGAACCGAGTGCTTGGGAGACTGAAATATGACAGACCCATTCGGTCGTATTTATCGAGCGCTCCCGGTGTGCGCCGCACCGAGTGCTTGGGAGACTGAAATATGACAGACGCATTCAGTCGTATTTATCGAGCGCTTCCTGTGTGCGCCGCACCGAGTGCTTGGGAGACTGAAATGTAGCACCCGTTCACTCCTGTTTATTGAGCACTTCCTTCGTTCAGCGAACTAAGTGCCGGGGAGACTAAAATAAAGCGGACACATTGCCTTGCCCACAACAGGTGAGCCCCACGCGGGACAGGGACCGAGTCTATCTTATATCTACCCCAGTGCTGAGAACATTCATTCATTCATTCAGTGGTATTTATTGAGCGCTTACTGTTTGCAGAGCACCGTGCCGAGCGCTTGGAAAGTACAATTCGGCAACAGATAGAGACGATCCCTCCGCCACAATGGGCTCACAGTCTAGAAGAACAGTGCTTGCCACAAACGAGTACCATATTTGTAATCATTATAATGATTAGAGTAGTATCGAGCAGGCGTCAAACTGCACGGAGAGCTATAGTTTTATATTAATGCCTGTTTACACACACACACACACACACACATGTCATATATATATATATACATACATGATATTGATGCCTGTTTACTTGTTTAGATGTCCGTCTCCCCCCTTGTAGACGGTGAGCTCATTGTGGACAGGGATCGTCTCTCTCTGTTGCCGAATTGCATTTTCCAAGCACTTAGTACAGTGCCCTGCACACAGATGAGCGCTCCGTAAATACAATGGAATGCATGAGTGACCAGATGGAAGAGAGAACATTCATTCATTCCATAGTATTTATTGAGCGCTTACTAGGCGCAGAGCACCGTACTGAGCGCTTGGAGCGGACAATTCGACAGCAGATGGAGACGATCCCTGCCCACTGACGGGCTCACGGTCTAATCGGGGGAGACGGCCGGACAAAAACGACAGCAGTAAATAGAATCAAAGGGATGTACGTGTCATCAACAAAATAAACAGGGCAATAAAAATATATATACGAATGAGCGGACGAGGACAGTGCCGAGGGGGAGGAGCAGAGGGAAAGGGGGGGAGAGGGGGGCTCGGCTGAGGGGAGGTGAAGGGCGGGGGCAGAGAGGCAGCAGAGGGAGCAGAGGGAGAAGGGGAAGCTCAGTGTGGGAAGGCCTCTCGGAGGAGGCGAGCCCTCAGTAGGGCTCTGAAGAGGGGAAGAGAGTCAGTTTGGCGGAGGTGAGGAGGGAGGCCGTTCCGGGACGGCGGGTGGACGCGGCCCGGGGGGCGACGGCACCTAACGCTGGCTATCCATGAGCGCCCGCTGCGTCTCGCCAACTCCCGTTGCCCCGTGGATGCGTAGAATGTGTCCGTTTCTGGAAGTCTGACGCCTAGGACCAATTTCTGGAGGGATTTGGCAACATTTTTGATGATAAGCGGAATCACGGCAAGAGTGATCTGTCTTGAGGAGGTCGGATGAAGCAGTCTCTGTCCCACACGGGGCCAGCGGACTAAGGGGAGGCTGGTTTAGCCCCGTAAAACCGAGGCGCGGAAAAGTTTGGCGTTCAGGTGTGTCTTTTGACTCAGCCGTTTATTTTGCCGCCGCCCCACTTGTCAACGTGCGTTTGTCTCCTCTGTTAGAGCCTAAGCTTCTTCTGGGGAGGAAACGTGTGTCTTCTTTTCTCTGAACCCGACCCGTCCGTCTAGTAGGGCGTTCGAGAGGTACAGTTCACTCTATCAGATGCACCTTAGATATCATTCATTCGAAAGTATTTATCGAGCGCTCACTATGCGCAGAGCACTGTACTAAGCGCTTGGGCTATACAGTTCGGCCACAGATAGAGACGACCCCTGCCCAGTGACGGGTTCCCAGTCTAATCGGGGGAGACGGAAACGAGACAACGTAATCACGATAAACGATCTCACCAGTAAGTGGCGGAGTCAGGCCTATCTCTTGGCTCCCGGCCACGAACGTCTCTCGCGAGCCGAGAGGATCGGTTCCCGGCCGTTCAGAAGTCAGGTGTTCTGGCGGTCGCTGAAGGCTTCTGAATTGGAAGAGTAGACGGGGTGTCCGGTTGTAGGGAATGAAGCGTGACCCTATAAAAATGTGGCGCCGCAGAATGCTTCCGACTGGTTCAAACTAGGCCGAACTCAAGAGGCGAAGGAAGGAGGATTTTCAGGCCTCGTTGACCCTTTCGATTTGATCGTTTCTGTAGCCAGGATCTGTAGGCAGTCTGAATAATTCCTTTTTTTTTCTTGGATGGCATCTGTTATCTGCTTATCGTGTGCCAGGCGCTGTACTAAGTTCTGGCATAGATACAAGCTAATTTGGTGGGACCCAGTCCCTGTCCCAAGTGAGGCTCGCAGCGTTAGGCCCCATTTTACAGACGATGTGACTGAGGCAAGGAAAATTTACGTGACTTGCCCAAGGTCACCCAGCAGATAAGTGGCGGAGCTGGGATCGGAACCCGGGTCCTCTGACTCCCGGGCCCGTGCTCTTTCCGCTAGATGATTTCCATTTTTCATCTGTGAAGTGGGGATTGACCGTGAGCCTCACGTGGGACAACCTGATTACCCTGTTTCTACCCCAGTGCTTAGAACGGTGCTCTGCACACAGTAAGCGCTTAGCAAATGCCAATCGGGCCCTGCTGCTTCTCTGTTGAAATAGTCGATAGTTTTTCCCGAGAGCCTACCATTCAGTCAGTCAGTCAGTCCTCTTTAGTGAGCACTTACTGCGTGCAAAGCACTGCGTTAAGTACTCGGGGGGAGTACGGTGTAACAGTGAAAAGACACGTTCCCTGCCCGTGACGAGCTTACGGTCGAGAATCTACCCCGCACAGGACGCTGTAGGCATTAGAGCAGAATAAGAGTTACTGCTTCCTTCAAGGATTCGTTCATTCGATGGGATTTATTGAGCGCTTACTATATGCCCAACACCGCGCTGAGCGCTTGGAACGTACAGATGGGCAACAGATAGAGACGGTCCCTGCCCACTGACGGGCTTACGGGCTTACCGGGGGAGACGGACGGAAACGATAACAATGAATAGAATCGAGGGGATGGACATCTCATTAAAACGATAGCAGTAAATAGAATCGAGGTGACGTACATCTCATCGGCAACATAAACGGGGTAATAAAAATATAGAGAGACGAGCGGACGAGTACGGTGCTGAGGGGGAGGGGAAGGGAGAGGGGAGAGGGGAAGGGGGGGGAAAGGGGGCTTAGCTGAGGGAAGGTGAAGGGGGAGGTATTACAACCCAGTGTGGGAGCCACCCCCAAAATCATTCACCGCCAGAGAGGAGGCGGCGGTTGCCCATCCACCAGAAACTCCTTGCGGTTGGCTTGAGGGCCCTCGGTCATCTCTCCCCCTCCTTTCCCTGCTGGTTTCCTAGCGCAGCCCAGCCTGCGCGTTTTGCTCCTCTGACGCCAACCCTCTCTTGGTGCCCCCACCTTCCCTATCTCACCGCCGGCCCCTTGCCCGCGTCCTCCCTTTGACCTGGAATTTCTCCCCTCCTCTCGTCCATCGAACCCCCGCCTTCCGTGCCTTCCCCAGGTCCCATCTCTTCCGAGCTCTCCCTTCCGCCCCGCCTGTGCATCGCCGCCCCTCCAACCCTTATGAAGCTGCCCCTTCGCTCATCTGTACTCTGTTTCCCCCACCTGTAATTCACGCGACTGCTTGCCTCGCCCTCTCATCAGTCGTACTTATCGAGCGCTTACCGCGTGCCAAGCACCGTACTAGGTGGTCCGGATTGCGCCGTTCTCCCTGGGCAGGGATCGTGTCTTCCGACTCGGTTGTATTTTCCCAAGGGCTCAGTGTAGAGCCGTGCGCGGGATCGAGTGCTCCGTGATTAATCGATGAAGGCCTGGATGGGTATATGAACGTTCTTGGCCTCTCCCTCAGGTTACGCTCGGAGAACTGACGATTTCGCTGGAAGAAAAGTGGACGTTTTTATCTTATCTTTCAGATCCCGTTCGACATCTCTAAGGCGGATCAATGCAGTTACTGAACAGCTTACCCCTCGAGCTCCCGACGACAAAGACGTCGACAGAAGACTCGATTCGGCGAAACGGCAGAACTATAACAAGGTGACTCGAGAAGCGCTAAACGTTTTCTTTTGGAAAGAGGCTCAGGTCGAAGACCTGTGTTTCAGTCGAAGCGTTTCGGAGAAATTGTATATTTTAATGGTATCCAGTAACGGTGGCGACGTCGGTGTTTGTTAAGCGCTTATTAGGTGCGGAGCGCTGTTCTGAGCACTGGGGCGCAGGTTCGGGCCGTCCCACGTGGGGCTCACGGTCTTAATCCCCATTTTACAGATGAGGGAGCCGAGGCGCAGAGAAGTGAAGCGACTTGCCCACGGTCACGCAGCTGCCGGGGGGGGGCGGAGCCGGGATTCGAACCCGCGACCCCTGACTCCCAAGCCCGGGCCCTTCCCACCGAGCCACGCTGCTTCTCTAAGCACCTCCGATGGGCCGGGCCCGCTACTGGGCGCTGAGTAGATGCCAGCGCTTCGGGCTGGGCACGGTCCGTGACCGCCGTGGGGCTCCCGGTGCTCTGCGCGTGGCAAGTGCCTAATAAATACCATGGATCGGTCGACCGACTTTCCGGACGTGGTAACTGAGTCCCGGAGAAGTGAAGTGACCCGTCCGAGGTCACGCGGCAGACGAGTGGCGGAGCTGGGATTACGTCAGTGAAACTTTCCTTGACGGAATCTTGCCCAAGGCCAACTGAGCCAGGGGGTCCTGAGTTAATAATCATAATGATAATGTTGGTGTTCGTTAAGCGCTTACTATGTGCAGAGCCCCGTTCTAAGCGCCGGGGGAGATACAGGGGAATCGGGCCGTCCCACGCGAGGCTCACGGTTAATCCCCGTTTTACAGATGAGGTAACCGAGGCCCGGAGGAGTGAAGCGACTCGTCCACGGTCACACAGCTGACGCGTGGCGGAGCCGGGAGTCGAACCCGTGACCCCGGCTCCGAAGCCCGGGCTCTTTCCGCCGAGCCATACGGGCGGGTGCATGGGGCGCTCCTTCGGGACCCCCACATTTCTCCTTTTCCCACCGTTTGAGGGTGCAGGGGCACCCCAGCGCAGTGACTCGGATGCTACCGGACCTCCAGGCTCGGTTAAGACGGCCCCGGCCCCGGCCCGGCCTTCCCGTCAGCCCGTCGGTGCCACCGATGGATCGCCTCCTCTCTCCGGAACACTGAACTGAGCCCTTAGTAGAGCGTGACGTCCATCGTCCGTTCGGTCGCATTCACCGAGCGCTTACTCTGTGCAGAGCACCGTACTGAGCGCTCGGAAAGTGCGATTCGGCAACAGAGACAATCCCTGCCCACGACAGAAGGGGAGAGACAGGCGGCAAAACAAGTTAAACGGGCCTCGGTGGCATCGATATAAATAGAATTATAAAAATATATATATATATATATATATCTGTATACACATAATAGAATGATAAATACGTACATTTATACCCACAAGTGCTGTAGGGCGGGGAAGGGGGTAGGGCAGAGGGAGCGAGTGGGGGCGATGGGGAGGGGAGGAGGAGCAGAGGGAAAGGGAGGGTCAGTCCGGGAAGGCCTCCCGGAGGAGGGGAGCTTTTAGTATCACTGTGTCGCTGCCATTTAATGAGCGTTTACCGTGTCCAGCGACTGTCCTAAGCGCTCGGGAGAGCGTGATACGCAAGACTTGGTAGACACGAGCCCCGGCCTCGAAGAGTTTGCCGTCTGCTGCGGGAGGCAGACACCGGGGTAGGTAGATGCCTGGTGTGGCTAAGCGGGGGGGTCGGTAAGTAGGGGGAGTCCAAATAATAATGAGGGCATTCGTTAAGGGCTTACTATGTGCCAAGCACCGTTCTAAGAGCCGGGGGGGGGGGGGGGGGGGGGGGGGGGGGGGGCGGATACAAGGTAATCAGGTTGTCCCGCAGTTGCGGGACAATGGGGCTCACAGTCGTCATCCCCCGTGTTCCAGATGAGGTAACCGAGAGCCAGAGAAGTGAAGTGACTTGCCCAAAGGCACGCAGCCGACAAGCGGCAGAGGCAGGATCGGAACCCATGACATCTGACTTCCAATAATAATAATAATAATAATGATGTCGGCATTTAAGCACTTACTATGTGCAGAGCACTGTTTTAAGCGCTGGGGTAATCAGGTCGTCCCACGTGAGGCTCCCAGTTAATCCCCATCTGACAGATGAGGGAACCGAGGCCCGGAGAAGTGAAGCGACTCGCCCACAGTCACACGGCGGACGCGTGGCGGAGCCGGCATTCGAACCCGTGAACTCCGACTCCCAAGCCCGGGCTCTTTCCGCCGAGCCGCGCTGCCTCCCGCCACGCTGCTCCTCTAAATAATAATAATAATAATAATAATAACAACAGCGTTGGTATCCGTTAAGCGCTCATACTACGTGCCGAGCGCCGTTCTAAGCGCCGGGGTAGATACGGGGTCATCGGGTCGTCCCGCGTGGGGCTCACGGTCTTAATCCCTAATTTACAGGTGAGGGAACTGAGGCCCAGAGAAGTGAAGTGACTTGCCCACAGCGGAAAGAGCACGGGCTTTGGAGTCGGAGGTCATGGGTTCGAATCCCCGCCGGGCCACCTGTCAGCTGCGGGACTTGGGGCAAGTCACTTCGCTTCTCGGTGCCTCAGTTACCTCGCCTGTCAAATGGGGATTAAGACCGTGAGCCCCACGCGGGACGGCCCGATTCCCCCCGCGTCCACCCCAGCGCTTAGAACGGCGCTCGGCACGTAGGAAGCGCTTGACGAATACCGACGTTCTCATTATTGTCGTCACGTGCCAGGCGCTGCCGTAAGCGCCGGAGTGGATGGAGCCGGCGGGGTCGGACGCAGTCCCCGTCCCAGGTGGGGCGCACGGTCTCAATCCCCGTTTCACGGGTGGGGGAGCCGAGGCCCAGGGAAGTGAAGCGACCTGCCCGCGGTCACACGGCGGCGGAGCCGGGATTAGAACCCGGGTCCTCCCGGCCGCCGGGCCCGTGCTGCTTCTCAAAAGTGGAGGCTCCGCCTCTCCCGCCGAGATCGAGCTCGGATGCCCTGGTCCGGGCCTCCACTTGGGCTGAGGCCGGGGCAGGGCGGCGATTGCTCCCCGGCCAATCGATCGGTCATCGGCCGTCAACCGACAGCGACTAGCGGGCACTTCCTACGTGCGGAGCACCGTCCCGAGCGCCGGGGGAGATACGGGGTCATCGGGTCGTCCCACGCGGGGCTCCCGGTTAACCCCCCCGTTTGAGAGACGAGGGAACCGAGGCCCGGAGAAGTGAAGTGAAGTGGCGTGTGTTAAGCGCTCACTGGGCGCCAGGCACCGTACTAAGCGCCGGGGCGGATACGGGCCGGCCGGGTTGGACGCGGTCCCTGTCCCTCGTGGGGCTCACCGTCTCGATCCCCCTTTCACGGCTGAGGCGGCTGAAGCCCAGAGAAGGGAGGTGACCTGCCCGGGGTCACCCAGCGGACGAGCGGCCCGGCTGGGAGGGCCTAGCGGAAAGGACCCGGGCCTGGGGGGGGGGGGGGGGGGCGTCGGAGGGACCCGGGTTCTAATCCCCCTACCGCCACTTGTCCGACGGGTGGCCTCGGGCGGGTCACTTAGCTTCCCCGTGCCTCGGCCACCTCAACCGTAAAATGGGGGTGACGGCCGAGAGTCCCGTGAGGGGCGTGGACCGTGCCCACCTCTCTAACCGGGGCTTAGGACGGCGCGCGGCACGTATTTAAGTGCTGAACGAGTACTGGGACTGTGAGGCCGATTGCTCTTAGCACAGTAGAATACTATAACAGAGTTGGCAGCCGTGTTCCCTGCCCACGGGGTACTGTACTGAACGCTCGGCAGAATCGGTCGCCGCGCTCCCCGCCGACGAGAAGCCCGCGGTCTAACGACGCCAACGGTGACGTCGGTATCCGTTAAGCGCTCGCTACGTGCAGAGCGCCGGGGCGGACACAGGGGAACGGGGTCGTCCCACGTGAGGCTCCCGGTCTTCATCCCCGTTTTCCAGAGGAGGGAACCGAGGCACCGAGAAGCGAAGCGACTCGCCCGCAGTCACACGGCTGACGAGGGGGCTGGGGATTCGAACCCGCGACCTCCGACCCCCAAGCCCCCGGGCCCCTTCCCACCGAGCCGCGCTGCTTCTCTAAAGAAATGAGTTGCGGATGCGTCCGTAAGGGCCGTGGGGCCGGGGGCAGGCTGAGGGAAGGCTACGGATTCAAGCGCGGAGGCCCCGCGGGAGGGAGCGGGAGAAGGGGAAATGGGGACTCAAGCTGGAGGGGTCCTGTTGCCGACGTGTTCGTTGCAAGCGCTTAGTACGGTGCCCCGCACGTAGTAAGCGCTCGGTGGATAGATGGACGCTATCGACCGGAGTCTTCACGGAGGAGGTGGGAGGCTTCGCAGGCGAGGAGAGCGTTGGCCCGTTGCCCGTCCGAGGGCGGGGACCGTCTCTGTCCGTTGCCGATCCGTCCGTTCCAAGCGCTTAGTACGGTGCCCTGCACGTGGTAAGCGCTCAATAGACGCTATCGAGTGAGTGGATGCTTAACGCGGGCCAAGCGGGTTATTAGTCCCGGGGTAAGTGCAAGACGACGAGGTGGGACACGCTCCCCGGCCCACATCGAAAAGTAATGCTGTCGGTCAGCGCCGCTTTATTCGTTCGCTCTCCGCGGCACGTGGCGCTTTTGTGACTGTGGGCAAGTCACTTCACTTCCCCGTGCCTCAGTTCCCTCGTCTGTAAAATGGGGATGAAGACCGCGAGCCCCGCGTGGGACAACCTGATTCCCCTGTGTCTACCCCAGCGCTTAGAGCAGTGGTCGGCACGTAGTGAGCGCTTAACGAATACCAACGTTATTATCGTTATTGAATCCGTGCGAAAGGGGGATCGGTCACCGTCCGAGGAAGTCAGATCCTCCGGCTGCCTCGGCGTCCGGAGGGAGTCCGGGAGGACGGCTGCCTCTTTCGAGCTAAGAGGAAACTAGGTCACTGCGGCGGCCCGTCTACTTGTGTTTGAGAAGCGGCGCGGCTCAGTGGAAAGGGCACGGGCTTCGGAGTCGGGGCCCGTGAGTTCGAATGCCGGCTCGGCCACCTGTCGGCTGTGTGACTGTGGGCGAGCCACTTCTCTGTGCTTCAGTTCCCTCACCTGTAAAACGGGGATGAAGACTGCGAGCCCCACGTGGGACGACCTGATACCCTGTGCCTGCCCCAGCGCTTAGCACGGCGCTCTGCACATAGTAAGCGCTTGACAAATGCCGACATTATTATCGTATTAAAGTATCTTTCGGTAGCCCTGAAATACTGGAGGGATGGGAGAAAACCTTTTCCCTCCGCTCCCTCTACCCGCCCTTCTCCTCTCCGCAGCTAAACCCTCTTCTCCCCCCTTTCCCTCCGCTCCTCCCCGCTCCCGTCCCTCCCCCTCAGCTCGACTCTGTAGATCTTCATCACCCTATTTATTTTGTTTATTGTCTTTAATGAGAGGTACCTCACCCGGCTTCTATTCGGTTGCCGTCGTTTCAGTGAGGTGTCCTTCCCCTCGACTCCGTTTGTCGCCATCGTCCTCGTCCGCCCCCCGCGATTAGACCGCGAGCCCGTCGAAGGGCGGGGACTGTCGCTGTCTGTTGTCGACTCGTACATCCCAAGCCTTGGGTGCGGTGCTCTGCACGTAGTAAGCGCTCAGTAAATACCGTGGAATGAATGAACGAACGAACGGATGAACGAGAACTCTTGGTGCCAGTGTGGAAGGAAGCGCCGAGAGTGGTAACAGTGGTATTTGTCAAACGCTCACTCTGTGCCAGGCACTGTTCTAAGCCCTGGGGTGGGTAGAGAAGCAGCGGGGCTCCGTGGAAATAATAATAACATTAACGCCGGTGTTCGCTAAGCGCCTGCTAGGTGCCGAGCACCGTTCTAAGCGCCGGGGGAGATCCGGGGTCATCGGGTCGTCCCGCGCGGGGCTCGCACGCTTTTAATCCCCATTTTACAGATGAGGGAACCGAGGCCCAGAGAAGCGAAGTGACGTGCCCACAGTCCCACAGCTGACAGGTGGCAGAGCCGGGAGTCGACCTCACCACCCCCGACTCCCAAGCCCGGGCTCTTTCCACCGAGCCACGCCGCTTCTCCTAGAGCCGGAGCTTGGGAGTCGGAGGTCACGGGCTCGAATGCCGGCTCCGCCGCCCGTCAGCTGTGGGACCGTGGGCAAGTCACTTCCCTTCTCTGTGTCTGTTCCCTCGTCTGTAAAATGGGGATTAAGACCGTGAGCCTCACGTGGGACGACCCGATGACCCGGTATCCACTCCAGCGCTTAGAACGGTGCTCTGCACCTAGTGAGCGCTTAACAAATGCCAACCTCATCATTATCATCATCGGAGCACGGTGGGTTGGACGCCGTCCCCGGCCCACGTAGGGCTCCCGGTCTCAATCCCCGTTTTACCGACGAGGGATCTGAGTGACGGAAAAGTGAAGTGACGTGTCCGAGGTCCCGCGGCGGACACGCGGCGGAGCTGGGATTAGAACCCGGGTCCTCCGACTCCCAGGCCTACGCTCTGGCCGTTAGGCCACGCCGCCTCTTGCAGAGTCCCGGCGGGCGTCCCGGTTCTCCTCGTTGTAGGTGGGCGCTCGGGGCTGATGCTCGTGTAATCGCGGTACCCCTAGGCCGCGCGTTCACCGTAGGCGGGAACCGTCTGGCCCGACTCCGCTGTTTTATACTCTCCCAAGTGCTTAGCGTAACGCCGTGTGCGCGGCACTCAGTAAATACCGTGGATCGGCTCACTGATTTATGTGCTTACTCTGTGCCAGGGCCCTCCGCTAAACACCGGGGTAAATGCGGTGTGATGAGGTTCATTCGTTCAGTGGTATTTACTGAGCGCTTACTATGTGCAGGGCACTGTACTAAGCGCTCGGGATGAACAGGTCGGCAACAGATGGAGGTTGGAGGACCCGGGTCACCCGCATCATCTCAAGGTCTGCGGCGAGCCCGCTGTTGGGCGGCGATCGTCTCTGTCGGTTGCCGGATTGCACCTTCCACGCGCTTAGCGGAGTGCTCTGCCCACGGTTAAGCGCTCGGTCAATCCGATCGAACCGACGAGCGAGCCGTGAGTCCGTCGTGGGCGGAGATCTCCTCTCCCGACGCTGTCGTGTCGTACCTTCCCGAGCCCTTGGCACGGTGCTGTGCGCGCCCAGAGCGCTCAGTAAATACCGTCGACGGATTATCGTGTCGGCCGACTGCTGGGACTCCGCCTCCAAGCCCAGTAAGCGAGATGTAGTATCTCAGAGTGACGGCGCTGCGGCTCTCGAGCGTTTCCACGAAAAGCGGCAGGGAAATACGCGGTGCTCCTGGTCCTCGCGGCCGGCGTGCGTCTTAGAAGCCAGTGTCACTCTACGGTAGTTCTGACGCGGGCCCCGGGATAAAAGATGCGTTGCTTTTCCTTCCCGTATGTTCTCCTGGTCGCAGGAACGGCAATTAAGGAAGATCGGGGCCAAACGGAAACGTCTCCTGGCAGTCCTCGGCGGAACGGAGATTGACGTTGCAGCGATTGAGGATCCGGAAGCCGCCGAAGGTGAGAAGGTCTAGCGGAGCTCTTCTGCTTTATTCTTAGCGTTTGCGTTCGATGCCTCTCTGCCACGGAGGGCAGTGGCTCCGTCGCCGTCCTCGTCACGGCGAAAAGACGTTTCGGCGGCTTGCTGTCAGAAAGCGATTCGGTGACGTTCGTTCCAGACGCCGGCGTCCTCACGCGTCTCTCTTAATTCTCGCGGGGAGTTTTAAGGAGCGGGAGAGAATCCGTGGCTCAGGTCGCGAGAGGCCACTTAGGCCCATTGAATACTGTACTTAATAAATTGGAAATCATAACGTTTTCTCAGAGCTAATTGGATAAAGGTGACTAACGTCTTGATTGAATTGCGCTGTGAAAATGTAACATCGTCATCGGTCGACACTCGCGAAATTGCTTTCTGCTATCTTTGTGGGAATTATCCGTGAGCCTACTAAATAACGTCTCACGGAATCGAGTCGGGAAGAGAAGTGGCTTCAGACGCCGCTCGCCTTCTCGGCGGCAAGCTCGTTGTGGGCGGGGAGCGTATCTGTCGTCGTAACCTCCCGGGCGCACCGTGCCCTGCACACGGTAAGCGCTCAGTAAATGCGATCGGATGAAGATACTCGGCCATTTCCAGCCTCTCCTTTCGACCTGTAGTCTGAGACAACCCCTCAGTGAGTTTTCTGGTCCCGAACGGTGCGGAGTTGGTGCTCGCAAATAAAGACCTTTGCAAGATGATCTTAGCAGTCGCTGAGTCCGTTAACCGTTAGAGGGAGAGGCCGATGCCCGCAAGCGATGGAATCTCAAAGTGCGAACGACGTTTATATCCGTTGCCGTTAGCTGCCGACTCTAGCTGTTCTCCAGGGAATGATTATTTGCCTTTTTAAAAATAGCTTAAGATTCAGGGGAGGATTTGGGTGGGAGAAATCAAAGGAAATGAACAGGGGATGTTATTTTAAAGTTCAATTGCCATAAATTAAGAGGAATCGATTTTTTTTTTTTTTTTTTTTTTTTTTAACGATACAGAAGCGCTTACTGTGTGCCGGGCACTGTATTTCATTTCATTTCAATCTTTCATTTCAATAGTATTCGTTGAGCGCTTACTAGGTGCAGAGCACTGTACCAGGCGCTCGGAATGGACAGATCGGTAACGGATCGAGACGGTCCCCGCCCTCTGACGGGCTCCCGGTCCAGTCGGGGGAGACGGACCGACGAGAACGATAGCGATGAATAGGATCGAGGGGATGAACCTCTCAGTAAAACAATAGCAAATGAACAGAATCGAGGCGATGTACATTTCATTAATGAGGGGAAGCAGCCTGGCTCAGTGGAAAGAGCCTGGGCTCCGAGGTCAGGGGTCACGGGTTCGGCTCCCGGCCCCGCCACTTGTCAGCCGTGTGACTGCGGGCGAGTCACTTCACTTCTCTGTGCCTCCGTTCCCTCGTCCGTCCGATGGGGATTAAGACCGTGAGCCCCACGTGGGACGACCCGATGACCCCGTGTCTACCCCGGCGCTTAGGACGGTGCTCCGCACATAGTGAGCGCTTAACAAATGCCAACGTGATCATTAACCAAATAAACAGGGCGATGAGGGTACCGTACTGAACCCTGGATTTATTGAATGCCTGCCGCCTGCAGAGCGCACCTGGGACAGTGCGACAGAGTCGGTAGACTTTCCTTGCCCGTTCGGAAGCAGCGTGGCTCGGTGGAGAAGAGCCCGGGCTTCGGAGTCAGAGGTCACGGGTTCGACCCCGGGCTCTGCCGCTCGTCGGCCGTGTGACCGTGGGCGAGTCCCTTCACCTCTCTGGGCCTCAGTTCCCTCATCTGGAAAATGGGCGCTAACCGTGAGCCTCAGGTGGGACGACCCGATGACCCCGCATCTCCCCCAGCGCCTAGAACGGTGCTCTGCGCAGAGCGAGCGCTTAACAAATACCAACGTTGTTATTACATTCTACAGGGGGAGGCAGATATTAGAGAAGCAGCGCGGCTCAGTGGAAAGAGCCCGGGCTCGGGAGTCGGAGGTCGTGGGCTCGAATGCCGGCTCCGCCGCTCGTCAGCCGTGTGACCGTGGGCGAGTCCCTTCGCTTCTCTGGGCCTCGGTTACCTCATCTGTAAAATGGGGATTAACCGTGAGCCGCACGCGGGACCGGCCGATCGCCCCGTATCTCCCCCAGCGCTTAGAACGGTGCTCTGCGCAGGGAGCGCTTAACGGACGCCAACGTTATTACTGTTATATAAACGTAAATAAATAACGGATCTGTACGTGGGCACTTCGAGGCCGAGGAGTAGATGAAGGCTGCAAAGTCAAGGTCAAGGGGGATGCAGAAGTGGAAAAAACGAGGGCCTAGTCGGGGAAGGCCCCTTGGAGGAGATGTGCCTTCGGTAAGGCTGGGAAGGTGGGGAGAGTCCTATATCTGTCAGACGTGAAGGGGGAGGGAGTTCCAGGCCCCGAGGCAGGTCCCGGGCAAGGGGTCGCCGGCAAGATGGCCCAGTGGAGACAGCCCGGGCTCGGGAGTCCGCGGTCGTGGGTTCGGACCCGGGCTCCGCCGCGTGCCAGCTGTGTGAGCGTGGGCGGGTCGCTTCACTTCTCCGGGCCTCGCTTCCCTCATCCGTCAAATGGGGATTAACCGTGAGCCTCACGTGGGCCAACCCGATTACCCCGTATCTACCTCGGCGCTTAGAACGGTGCCCTGCGCGTAGTAGGCGCTTAACAAATACCAGCATTATTATTATCTACGAGATGGAGGTCCAGTGAGTAGGTTGGCATTCCGACTACGGCTCCCCCCCGGCCGGCACACTCGGCTCCTCTGATGCCGGCCCGCTCGCCGTACCTCGATCTCATCTCCCTCGCCGCCGACCCCTCGCTCCGTCCCGCCTCTGGCCCGGAATGCCCGCCCCCTTCGTATCCAGCAGGCGATCCCTCGCCCCGCTTTCGAAGCCTCAGTGAAAGCGAGTCTCCTCCACGAAGCCTTCCCCGACTGAGCGCTCGCTTCGTCTTCTCCCAGTGCCCTGTGTTGCCCTCGCTCCCCCCCCCCCCCCAGTTGTGTTTGTTAAGCCGCCTACTACGCGCCGGGCGCTGTCTTGAACTCTGAGGTAGGTACGGGATGATCAGGTTGGACGTCGCCGTGCCCCACGGGGGGTCTCGCATTTACAATCCCCGTTTTACAGACGAGGCGGCTGGAGCCCGGAAGTCGAGTGACTTGTCCGAGGTCATACGACAGACGAGTGGTGTCGACGACGGTATTTGTTACGCGCTTACTTTGTGCCAAGCGCCGTTCTAAGCGCCGGGGTAGGCGCGGGGTGATCAGGTTGTCCCGCCAGGGGCTCACAGTCTGTAGTGCGGCTGGAATTAGAACCCGGGTCCCCCGAACCCCCGGGCCCGTGCTTTTCCCGTACACCGAGCCGTGCCGCTTCTCCTTCGGATTTGCTTCCTCTGTTCGCGCCTCCGTCGCCCCCGTGGCACTCGTGCGCCTGTCCGCGATTTATCCGTATTAACGTCTGCCTCGGCTTTTAAACCGTACGCTCGTTGTGGGCGGGGGACGTGACCGCCAACTCGGTTAGAGTCCACTCTCCCAAGGGATTAATCCGGTGCTGCGCGCGCGGGAAGCGCTCGGTAAGTACCGCCGACGGATTGATTCGTAGCCGGTTTTCGGTTGGTATTTGGCATTTCTCGTGGCCGCGGTGGTCTCTGAGATGCTGGAGTATTTAATTGATCGATTCTGAGCCGGTCAGTGAATCGGCGGCGCGAGCGCCTGGGAGCGTGCGATACGGTCGCCAGGCGTGACCTCTGCCCTCAAGGAGCTTACTGGGAAGCGGCGTGGCTCGGTGGAAAGAGCCTGGGCTTCGGAGTCAGAGGGCATGGGTTCGACTCCCGGCTCTGTCGCTCGTCAGCCGTGGGACTGCGGGCGAGTCGCTTCACTTCTCTGGGCCTCGGTTACCTCGTCTGGAAAACGGGGATTAACCGTGAGCCTCCCGTGGGACGACCCGATGACCCCGGATCTCCCCCAGCGCTTAGAACGGGGCCCCGCACGCAGTGAGCGCTTAACAAATACCAACGTTATTAAACGGGCTTGGAGCGAGGGGGTTAGCGGCGCGGCTCAGGGGGAAGAACGTGGGCTTGGGAGTCAGAGGTCACGGGTCCTAATCCCGGCCCCGCCGCCAGTCGGCTCGGTGACCTTGGGCGAGTCACTTAACTTCTCTGTGCCTCCGTTCCCTCATCTGTCAAATGGGGATTAAAAAACCGTGAGCCCCACGTGGGACGACCCGATCACCTTGTATCCCCCCGGCGCCCGGAACGGTGCTCTGCACGTAGTAGGCGCTTAGCAGGTGCCGCACGTTCATTTATTTGGGGGTGCGTCCTGGGTAGGGGGGCGGTTAGGGCTTTCAGTAATATTCATATTTAACAGGTAATCGGGATGGGGCCAGTGCCCCGTGGCACACATGGCGGAGGTAGCCCCGCTGTTTGTCCGCCGGAACGGCTCTGGGGGTCCGGAGACCTGGGTCCCGGTCCCGCTTCTTCGCGCCGGCCCCGTACCGTCAGTCCCGGTCACCGCCCCGAGAATCACCCGGCTCGCAGGTCGGGAGGAGTCCTGCAAGACGGTGGACCGAAATGGGAAGCGAAGCCCTGACCGCTCTCGAGACCAACCTGCCCCGCCGGCTCATCGGTCAGCCCGTCACCGGTATTTATTAAGGGCCTCCCGTGTGCAGAGCGGGGAGCTAAGCGCTTGGGAGCATCCGCCGAGACCCGGTCGGTGGGCACGTCCCCGGCCCACCAGGAGTTTACGGTCCAGAGGGGAGCACTGTATGGCCGAGCCGATTACCTCGTATCTACCGCATCGTTCGGTACGGTGCCTGGCGCGCAGTAGGTGCTTAACAAATGCCACAGTTATAACGACGATGATAATAATGACGTCGGCATTCGTTAATCGCTTACTACGTGCCGAGCGTCGTTCTGAGCGCTGGGGTGGATGCGGGGTAATGGGATTGTTCTGCGAGAGGCTCGCAGTCTCCATCCCCGTTTTACAGATGAGGTAACGGAGGCACCGAGAAGCGGTGTGACTTGCCCACGGTCACCCGGCTGACAGGTGGCAGAGCCGGGAGTCGAACCCGGGCTCTTTCCACTGAGCCACGCTGCTTCTCTGACAATTATAATCATCGTCGTCGTCGTCATTATGATTAAGGAAGCGGCATGGCGTAGTGGATGGAGCCGGGGCCCGGGAGCCGGAAGGTCACGGGTTTCAATTCCAGCTCCGCCACTTGTCCGCTGTGTGACCTCGGGAAATGGCTTCACCTCTCTGGGCCTCAGTTGCCTCACCTGTGACTGTGAACCCCACCTGGGACAGGGACCCGATGGGCTTGCCTGCGCTCCGACGCTTAGTACGACGCCTGGCACGTAGGAGGCGCCCACAAATACCGCAGTCGTTCGTTATGATTATCGGTCTTGCGTTGGCACTCTGAGACCGCCCCTGTGGCCGAAAAGGGGTACCTGTACCTCAGATTCCCTTTTCTCCCCTCCCCTAATCATCCACCTGTGGATTATGCCCCGTGCCCCAGCAGGGGCTCAGAGCAGACGACCTAAGTGGTTGGAGTTCATCAGGTCTCTGTTGCGGGTCCACGGGCTCCAAATCTCAGGGCGGAGGATGCTCAGCCCGCTTCCTAAAAGCGAGCCTCCATCACACGGGGAAGGCAGACGTCAAAAAGCCACTGTTCACCAGTCTGCCCCCATCTCACCTTCGAAACCGTCTCTCTCTTACCCGCTTGTCATGTTTCGTCACCCCCCCCCCCCATTAGACCGTTAGCCCGTCGAACGGCGGGGCCCGTCTCTGTCCGTCCCCGACTTGTCCGTTCCAAGCGCTCGGTACAGTGCTCTGCACATAGTGAGCGCTCAGTAAATACTATCGAAAGAATGAATCGCTTTCTTGGGGGGCCCTGGAATTTATGGGACACTTCCCGGAGGCTCGGCACACAGGGAGCGCTCAGTAAATACGATTGAATGGGAGGAATGAATACCATCGACCGATAGCTCGATTTCTCCCGTGAGGCGGCGTGGTTTAGAGCCGATAAACAGCCTCGATCGCCCGACGGGTTGAAAGGGCCCGACCGGGAGGAAGAGGGACCGAGGTTCGAGCCCGGGCCGCCGGGTGACGAGACCCGCCTGCCTTCTCTCCGGGCGGTTCCCCGAAGAGCCAATAACGGACGGGTCGTAGACTGGCGCTTTTGTTTCGGAAAGCAGCGTGATGGAAATCTTTCGAAGCCAAGAGATCTTGAATCGGGGAAATGTAAAAGGTCTAAGATGAGGGAAGGCGACGGTTTAATCGGAAGAACGGAATACCTGGCGTTCTGTCCACCGCTGTAAAAACTCTTCGTTTTTGCTGTCGGTTAAAGAGAACTATAGGTACGCAGGCAGCGTAACTGAGGGATCGCTTCGCGTCGGTTTGTTTTTCAGTTGACGGAAAGAAAACTAGACCAGGGTGGGTGTGCGGGCCAACTCCAGCTGCAGCGGTTTGTGAGCACTTATGCCCAATTCTGGAACCATACCGTGACACCCCCTCTTTGAAATGACCTCACCCTTGTGGTCCCTCTCAGCATCCCCCTGGGGGGCGAGCGGGATGGAACTCGACACCGCCCCTCTAAAACGGTCTCCCACCCTTCCTGCAAATCAGGACTCGTGCAAGAGGAAGGATAGGATGGTTTCAAGAGACTTTGGGAGCCGGGCTATTCTTTTTTTTTTTTTTTTTTTTTTTAAGATTTTTGTTAAGCGCTTACTGTGTAGTGCCGGGGTAGATACATGGTAGTCAGGATGGACACAGTCCGTGCCCCGCCTGGGGCTCCCAGTCTTCGTCCCCATCCTCGAACTGCTCCCGGCTTCGGACGAGATCCATTGTAATCCTCGAACTGGTCCGAGATGCGCGGGAGCGTGCAGCTCAGAGGCGCTGTCCACAGAGCTGCGGGGGGGCTGAGAGCCCCGTACCTCCGCCGGCCCAGGATGGCCTCGTGGAAAGAGCCCGGGCCGGGGAGTCGCAAGACCTGGGTTCTAGTGCTGACTCTGCCTCTTACCTGCCGGGGGACCTCGGGCAAGTCACTTCTCTGGGCCTCGGTTTCCTCATCTGTAAAATGGGGTTTCAGTACCTGTTCTGTCTGCTCCCTAGACTGTGGGCCCCCTGTGGGACAGAGACGTCCGACCTAA
The DNA here is from genome assembly GCF_004115215.2 of Ornithorhynchus anatinus. Classification (NCBI taxonomy): domain Eukaryota; kingdom Metazoa; phylum Chordata; class Mammalia; order Monotremata; family Ornithorhynchidae; genus Ornithorhynchus; species Ornithorhynchus anatinus. The sequence continues at coordinate 129,685,703 of NC_041730.1, read as the reverse complement.
TGACTGTGTATCTTCCCTAGCACCTAGTGCAGTGTTTGGCACATAAGCGATTAACAAGTTGCACAGTTTTGGGGGGAGAGTTTCGTGCCCCTGCCTTTTTAGAATGCAGTGTTTTCCTCATTCAACTATTTCCACGTTTGTTTTTCAAAGTTTTTTTTTTTTCTTTAAGGCCCTTATTTTCAGGAACAGATAGGCATATTTTTAATCAGAGGCCGAATCCTCGTATTGTAACCTCACTAATGATGACAGGAGTATGTCTCTTACACACATTGGTGGTCCCCTCCCCCCCCCCCCCAAAAAAAACCCAACATTTTTTTGGCAGTCTAGCTTTGTAGAAAATCACGTACTTGTCGCCGTTATTAATTCTTAGAATGTATCGGGGTACCTAATCAAATAACCATCCTTCTGCCGTGGCCCCGCCTGGGTCTGTCCGACACTGATCCTGACAGGGAGAGTGAGCGGAACGGTTTGATGAGCGGTAAATTGTAAAGAGCGGAAAAGTCCTTCCCGAGCTCTTAGTTTTCTATCTCGTACAGGCATTCCATTGACCCTGGGTAACGGTGACACCGTATATCATCTTTAACCCGGGGTTATCATCATCATCTGTTACCGATTTGTACGTTCCAAGCGCTTAGTACGGTGCTCTGCGCATAGTGAGCGCTCGATAAATGCTGTTGAATGAATGAACGATGAATCGTTATCACTCCTAATAATTGCGATATTTGTGAAGCACTTATTTGCCAAGCACTGTGGTAGATACCCGCTAATCAGGCCGGACACGGTCCCTGTCCCACCTGGGGCTCCCGCTTTAGGAGGGCGATGGGGTATGGAATCCCCGCATGGAACCCTTAGAGGGTTCAGTAGAAATGTTTTGCCCGTGGGGTTGAAATGAGTCTCTCTAATTTTGCAGAGCCTGGACCGTCCACCCTGGGAAGTATGCTCATGCCCGCCCAGGAGAGCGAATGGGAAGAACTCATTCGGACCGGTCAGATGACCCCGTTTGGCACCCAAATCCCCCAGAAACAAGAGAGAAAGCCGCGCAAGTTAATGCTTAACGAAGCAGCGGACTTTGAGAAATATTTGGCGGATCAAGCCCAGCTGTCATTTGAAAGGAAGAGGCCGGCCCTTCGGAAAAGAGCCAGAGAGAAAAGGCAGGCCCCCGCGGGAGATTCGGAGACGGTTTCGCCGGCAGAGAAAGGCGGGAACGAGAGAAGGGCGACCCCGTCCAAAACGGAGAGGACTCTGAAAAAGCACCTCGAGAAGCTCCAGCGCCGGGCCGTCCGATGTCAGGGCAAGGTGGGGCTGCCGAGGCGACGGAAATCCCGGGAGCCCCCGAGGAAGTCCAAGAGCGAGCGGAGCGACGGGAGCGAGGAGTCGGATTATGGAGCCGGGGACGGGCCCTTCGTCCCCGAAGACGGCGAGGAGGAAGAAGAGCGTCGCCTCTCCGACGCCTCCCGGAGCCCCGGCGACGAGCCGCCGCCTTGGTCCCGGAGCAGAAAACGGAAGGAGGTTCCAGCGGACGACTCGGACGATCTCTTTTCGCCGGGTTCCGGGGAAGAAGGCGGCGGAGGAAGGATTCCCAAAATAAAGCGGTGCCGAGATGATGGCGATGAAGGTTATTATAAGCAGCGGTTAAGGTTCGTCCCAATCAGTCGACTCGTCGGTTCACTCGTACCCATCGAGCGCTTACTCCGTGCGCTGTACGGAGCGCTCGGGAAAGTACAGCGGAGCCCTGAACGGCGACATTCCCCGCCCTCGATGAGCTCACGGTCTAGAAGAGGGGAGACAGACATCGTTACAGTTAAAATGACAGATTCGTACGTGCGTGTCGTGGGGCTGGGAGGCGGGAAGAGCAAAGGGAGTAAGTCAGGGCTACGCGGAAGGGAGTGGGAGATGCGGAAAAGTGGGGCTTAGCCCGGGAGGGTCTCTTGAAGGAGATGTGCCTTCATTAAGCGGAGGAGAGGAGTCGTCTGTCGGATTTGAGGAGGGAAGGGGTTCCAGGCCAGAGGTGCGACGTGGCAAAGGGCTGAGGCGGGCGAGAAAGGCGAGATGGAGGCCCAGTGAGAAGGTTAGCACCAGAGGAGCAAAGCGTGCGGGCTGGGTTGTAGAAGGAGAGAAGCGAGGTGAGGTGAGAGGAGGCAAGGTAATGGACTGCTTTAAAGCCAATGGCGAGGAGCTTTTGTCGGATACCGAGGTGGGTGGGCGAGCACTGGAGTCTTTCGAGGAGGGCGGTGACGTGTCCTGAATTTCCTGTAGAGAAATGACCCGGGCAGCAGAGTGAAGCGTGGACCGGAGTGGGGAGAGACGGGAGACCGGGCGGTCGGCGAGGAGCCTGATGCAATGATCCGGGCGCGTTGGGATGAGTGACTGTATTAATGCGGTAGCGGTCCGGATGGAGAGGAAAGGGTGGATTTTAGCGACGTCGTGAAGGTAGGACCTGCGGGATTTAGTGACGGATTGAATACGTGGGTTGAGCGACAGAGAGGAGTCAAGGATAACGCCAAGGCCGTGGGCCTGTGAGACGGGAAGGACGGTGGGGCCGTCCGCCACGATGGGAAGGTCAGAGGGACCGACAGGGTTTGGGTGGGAAGATGGGAAGCCCAGTTTTGGACACGTTGAGTTCGAAGTGACGGAAGGACATCCAAGTGAAGATGCCTTGAAGGCAGGAAGAGATGCGAGACTGGAGAGAGGGGGAAAGGTCTGGGCCGGAAATTTAGATTTGGGTGTCTGTCATCCACATAGAGAGGTGGTAGGTGAAGCCCTGGGGTGCGAACGAGGTCTCCGAGGGAATGAGCGTAGTTGGAGAATAGATGGGGACCCAGAACTGAACCTTGAGGGACCCTCACGCGGGGTGGGAGGGGGAGGAGGAGCCCGCGGAGGAGACCGAGAATGGACGGCCAGAGAGATGAGAGGAGAACCGGGAGAGGACAGAGTCAGCGAGGTCAAGGTTGGATAACGTCTCCAAGAGAAGGGGGCGGTCACGGCGTCGAAGGCAGCCGAGAGATCGGCGAGGATTAGGACGGAAGGGCGGTTTTACGGGGTAGTCCACGGAAACAGATAGAGCCAATTAGATCTGTGGGATTTTTGCAAGCTCGAGGCATCGTGCGGTTTAATCGTAACGCCGCCTGCTCGAATGATCGTCTCTGTAATTACAAGGGTAGTGGTGATTTAGTGGTACTTACGAGGTACTTACAAGGGTAGTGGTGTACCAAGCGCTTAGTACGGTGCTCTGCACGTAGTAAGCGCTCAATAAATACTACTGAATGAATGAATGATTTCAGTAGCACAGTAAATACAGGAGTCGCGTGAGTATTTCCTTCACTGTAGTTGCAACCTCGTCAAGGGTTCTTGCTTTCAGTTCATGTCTTCCGGTGTCCAGATTCTGAGAGAGAGAGAACGAATATTATTTTTTTAATAATAATAATAATAATAATAATAATGTTGGTCTTCGTGTGGGCAAGTCACTTAACTTCCCTTTGCCTCAGTTCCCTCATCTGTAAAACGGGGACTGTGAGCCTCACGTGGGACAACCTGATTATCCTGTATCTACCCCGGTGCTTAGAACGGTGCTCCGCCCATGGTGAGCGCTTAACAGATACCAGCGTTAGTATTATCGTTATTATCATTAAGCGCTCACTATGGGCGGAGCACCGTTCTAAGCACCGGGGTAGATACAGGGTCGTCAGGTTGTCCCACGTGAGGCTCACCGTCTTCGTCGCCGTTTTACAGATGAAGTCACAGGCACCGAGAAGTGAAGTGACTCGCCCACGGTCACGCGGCTGACGAGTGGCAGAGCCGGGATTCGAACCCGTGACCTCCGACTCCCAAGCCCGGGCTCTTCCCACTGAGCCGTGTTGAAGGATAGCAGCCCGATACGAGTCGGACACGTTGACATCAGAGTCCTAGGGCCTTTCTCGAGATCCAGCAATCCAGGCGTGGATTGTGTACCCCTTGGGGGGGCCGAGCACTGTGCTGAGCACCTGGAAGAGTCTAGGATAATCACAGTCACGTTCTCTGCCCTCAAGGCTCTTACAGTCTAGCGGGGGAGGCAGACACTGAAATTCATGACAGATAAGAGGAAGCAGTGGAGTGTAACGGTACATGTATGGAGTTCTTGGGTGGGGTGTGACTGAAGGGTGGAGAAATGAGAGATTAATCAGGGAAGACCTCCAGGAGGAGATGGGCTTTTAACAGGGCTTTGAATAATAATAATAATAATAATAATAATAATAATAATAATAATAATGATGGCATTTGTTAACCGCTCACTGGGTGCCAAGCACTGTTCTAAGCCCTGTTCGGCTACAAGGTAATTAAGTCGTTCCAGGTGCGGCTCGCGGTCTTAATTCCCCATTTCACAGAGGAGGTAACGGAGACCCAGAGAAGTGAAGTGACTTGCCCAGAGTCACGCAGCTGTTAAGGGGCGGAACCGGGATTAGGACCCACAACCTCGGACTCCCAAGCCCGGGCTCTTTCCACTGAGCCACGCTGCTTCTCGTGAACGAAGGGCAGGGTGGCGGATGTGAAGGGGGAGAGAGTTCCAGGCATCAGAGGGCATTTGAACGAGAGGTCGGTCTCAGGAGGAACGGTGAGAAGGTTGGCTTGAGGGGAGCAAACCAGGAAAACTGGGGTGTAGCGGGAGAGGAGTGAGGAGAAGCAGTGAGGAGGAGAACTGATTCACGTGCCTTAAAAACCGGTGGTCGGGAGGAAAAAAGAATCAAAGTGTAACCTGTAAAATACTGACCGCTCTACAAACGGAATGATATTTTCCTCCCGTTAAATGAGGTCAGTATTTTAAATCCCGTTCTAATCACCTCGGCGTTTCGATCGGGGTTAATTTATTTTGATGGAAAAATTTGATAAGGTTCCATTCAAACCTGTTTGGACCGGATTTTACTCACGAGGTTAACGTTCTAAAAGCGATTTATCCTTCCCGACCATAGAAAATTTTATATTTTCTATATTTATATATGTTATATTTTCCCTATACATATTTCCTATTCCTATATTTCCAGTGAAATCTCAAGTGAATTTTGGAACTATCAATAACTGGAGTTACCACGAAAACACTTCATCTCTTAAAATTTCATAGCTGTAGTTCTTGTGGCATTAAAACTGCAGCTGTCCACAATGAAGTTTTAACACCAGTATCCCTAGGTACTCTTCAGCTTGGCTGATGCGGCAAGCAGATAAAAAGCTTGGAACCAAGAAGCGTATTAAGAACATCTTAGAAATGTCATTCACGTTTGATTATGTTTTGTTTGTTCCAAGTTGTTTCGCAGCTCTGGATTCAAACAGCTGAATAAAAAAGGAAAAAAAAAAAAAAGCTAAGATTCCTTTAAGTGAGGAAAAAAGACCTCTAGGATTTCCAGCTCTTAATGGGGGTTTGATGCTAAGTGATCAAAATAAGGAAAGTATCTGTGTGTCCCCCCGATTAGACCGTAAGCCCGTCGGAGGGCAGGGGCTGTCTCTGCGCGTTACCGATCCGTCCATGCCAAGCGCTTAGTACGGCGCTCTGCACATAGGAAGCGCTCAGTGAATACTATTGAATGGATTTGGCAACAAAGAAAATGAGCGTTTCTTAAATGTTAGCATTTAAGATTCTACATTTTTTTTAAAGGTATTTGTTAAGCGCCTACTATGGGCCAAGCACTGTATCGAGCCCCGGGGTAGATACGGGATAATCGGTTTCTGTCCCACATGGTCTCAATCAGCGTTTTACAGATGAGGTAACTGAGGCCCCGAGAAGCGAAGTGACTTGCCCAAGATCGAACAACGGATATTGTGGTGGAACTGGGCAGAGAATCCAGGTCTTCTGACTCCCCAGCCCCGTGTTCTTTCCGGGGGGCTGTGCTGCTTCTCTCTGGTCCAGTGAATATAGTTCGCTGAGTTGAAAAGCCTGCTGTTGAATCCAACCAACTGGGTCTGATAATGATAATGATGTTGGTATTTGTAAGCGCTTCCTATGTGCAGAGCACTGTTCTAAGCGCTGGGGGCGATACAGCGTAATCAGGTTGTCCCACGGGAGGCTCAATTCAATCGGTAGTACTTATTGAGCGCTCACCGGGTACAGAGTCCTGTTCCAAGCGTTCGGAAGAGACAGCACGGGAGAGTTGATAGACACGTTCCCTGCCCGCTGTGGGCGGTCTGTGTTCTACCAGTCTTTCAAGCCCCTAAATATCGTGCTGATGTGTGTCCCCCCCCGCCAAACGGTTGCCAGGTTGGACCGCTCCCGCCTTTCCAACGTCAGTAATCGAGGCGACCGTCCAGACGCTTACTCTGTCCCCAGCGCTGTACTGAGCGTTGGGACGGATGCAGGCTAGAGCCGACGCAGCCGTAGAAACGAGGAGTCTCAACACCGGAGCCGGAAGGTCCTCGGACTGTCGGCCAACGGCGGCGTCTCTCGGGGTCCCCCGAAGGCTCGACGGAGAACCTTCAGCAGACTTCGTCCGGCTGGGGGAGGTAGAGGCTCTCGGGAGGGGTTGTCTTGGTCCACGTTCTCCAGATTCGGCAGTCGCCTCATTTTAGCCGGACGCTGAGCTTTCCACAGCTCTCAGCCTCCCCCGTCGGGAGCGTCGCCTGTGAGCTGAGGCGAATTAAAAGATGGAACCTGGGAAACAGAGAGATCTGGTGGATCGAGCACCGTCCTGGCAGTCCGAAGGACCTGGGTTCTAATCTCGCCTCCGCCACTTGTCTGCTGGGTGACCTTGGGCAGATCTCTTCTCTGGGCCTCATCACCTCCTCTGTAAAATGGAGATTAAGACTGTGAGGCCCTTGTGGGACAGGGACTTTGACCAACCTGATTAACTTGTATCTGCCCCGGAGCTAGGACAGTGCAGAGTAAGCACTTTACAGATAATTGTGGGGAGCGGCGCGGCTCGGTGGAAAGAGCACGGGCTTGGGAGTCAGAGATCATGGGTTCGAATCCCGGATCTGCCACTTGTCAGCTGTGGGACTGGGCAGGTCGCTTCACTTCTCTGGGCCTCAGTTCCCTCATCTGTAAAGTGGGGATTAAGAGTGTGAGCCCCACGTGGGACAACCTGATTCCCCTGTGTCTCCCCCAGCGCTCAGAACAGCGCTCTGCGCATAGTAAGCGCTTAACAAATACCAGGATTATTACCAATTACCAAAAAATGAATCCTCCATATAGGTTCGTATCTTCGGAGGGAAATCTAGCCATCTCAAAGTTTTCGCACCCTCTGAAATCTGCATTTTTAAGAGAGGAATAGGACGCAGACATTCCTTTTTTGTAGAGAAGCTGACGGCTCTTTTAAATGACGACGCTCAGGGACGGATGAGACTGGATTCCATCCACACTCAACACACCTCTCACGCTAAGCTCTAGCGCGTGATCGTCTGCGTCGGTCTTCATTTACCGTATGAGCTCCCCGGTCCTAACTGTGGATATTTCATCTGCTGGTATGTAGCAATTAAAACCACCCAGGTAGACCATAAAAAGCCAGATAAGAAGAGTAAAACACCGAGTCTCTCGATTTAGCAAATTAGAAAAATCTGCAAGGAATTCTAAGCTGTCTGAAGTAGAAAACATATTGCGCTCCGGAAATGCAAACTATATTAAATACCCAGCTTGGTGCCCGAATATATTTAAAAAAAAAAAATCAAATTGTACTCATTACTTCTTCCGTTGTAGTATTTCTTTCTTGGGTATTGCAGTAAATGGGAAATTAGCCCGCTACCTAAATTTCATCTCATGTTAAGAATGATTTAACTGCATGATGTATTGCTTTCCCACTGCTGCTGAAGATTTAAACTGTCCCTGGGTCGGGGATCCTGGTCTGGATTGAAGTACAGGTCACACGGTCACCGCAGACGTCGTGCGATATGAATCAGTGAATTCCGAGAGCACATATTTTATGGATCTAATATTGTCATAAGAATTGAAATTTTGATGCTTATTGCCGCTTCGTCGCCTTTTTGTATGTATGTGTTGTATCTATAAACACGATGTGTACATTTTTTTCCGTAGGTACATTTTTAATGGTATTGTTCGAGCACTTATCGTGTACCAGGCTCCGTACTCAACGCGAGGGTAGAGAAGCGGCGTGGCTCAGTGAAAAGAGCGAGGGCTTAGGAGTCGGAGGTCATGGGTTCTAATCCCGGCTCCGCCACCTGGCAGCTGTGTGACTTTGGTCAAGTCACTTTACTTCTCGGTGCCTCAGTTCCCTCATCTGTAAAATGGAGATTAAGACTGTGAGCCTCACGTGGGCCAACCCGATTACCCTGTATCCACCCCAGCGCTTAGAACAGTGCTCGGCACATAGTAAGCGCTTAACAGATACCAACATTATTATTATCATACAAGATATCCAAGTTGGACATGGTCTCTGTCCCACATGAGCCTCACAACCTTAGTAAGAGAGAGAACAGGGATTTATGTGTTATGCATCCATGTCACATGTAGGGCAGACATTGTATAGCGTAAGGGCAGTATAATAACGATAATGTGGGTATTTGTTTTTAAGCGCTTACTACGTGCAGAGCACTGTTCTAAGCGCTGGGGTAGCTACGGAGTCATCAGGTCGTCCCACGTGAGGCTCACGATCCTCATCCCCATTTTACAGATGAGGTCACTGAGGCCCAGAGAAGTGAAGTGACTCGCCCGCAGTCACACAGCTGCTAAGTGGCAGAGGGGAGATTCGAACCCATGACCTCTGACTCCCAAGCCCGTGCTCTTTCCGCTGACCTACGCTGCGTCAGCATACAGATATTTTGGGGTTGCCTCAATCCTTTCCAGGCTTTCAAAGTGCTGCAGAGGATGGGTCTGCTCTGCTGCGTTTTGATCTGAAGCCCGTGTTACGAATTATGTAATGATGTGTAGTTGACTCTGGTCTTCGTTAGCCCGTCCAGAAGGAGTCTAGCAGGACTCCGGTAGTGAAAAACGGTGGGATTCCTTTGTGGTTTTCCCAGTTTTCTTCTTGAAAGTCGAGCTTATGTTGACATTTCTTAAATCTCGTGCCATTTCTCATTGTCTTTTATGTCGACGAAGAGCTCTTTAGGACGTCTGAGGATTACTTTTCTTTGCCAGAGCGCCATCTGCTCTGGCTACGTTAACATTTTTCACACCTTCACTGCGGAAGTTACTGCCTCAGAAGCAGTGAGGGCCGAATCGACCCCAACCGAGGCCTACAGCTCTGCGAGGCACCCACGCGATGTATGGCAGCCTCGCGTCACGTGGTGTAAGGTGTCATTGCACAGCGGCACGTCAGAGGAGAAAAAGAGCCCCTAGAATTCCGCCGACGTCCTCTTCCAGCCCCCCGATCGGTCGGTCGATGTTTCTGGAACACTCACTATGTGCAGAACACTGAACCCGGGGGAGAACAAATCCAACAGATTCAGCGGTCCCGTTCCCTGCCCATATCGAGCTCACAGTCGAGGAATCTCCGAGGATGGTCGGGATCCGGTCGGATCCAGACAGTATTCCTGGGGAGTGACCCTGACTCGTCACCAGAAAATGTCTTCTTGAGGGATGCCTTCCGTGTCACATAAGTGTGGAAGTTAAGGCAGGTTGACAGAGGATGGGCTCTCGGAAGGCCCCCATTCCGCAGGCGTCGAAGCGGTGCCGAGAAGCATCACCTCCTCGCAGAGCCCCTCTTCTAAGGGGAATGTTGTGAGAAGCAGTGTGGCCTCGTGGGGAGAGCTCAGGCCTGAGAGTCGGAAGGACCCGGGTTCTAATCCCGATACAGCCACGCGTCTGCTGTGCGACCTTGGGCACGTTACTTCACTCAGCTCGGCCTGTTATGTCATCTGTAACATGGAAATTAATAATAATAATAATGATGGTATTTAAGCGCTTACTATGTGCCAAGCACTGTTCTAAGCACTGAGGTAGACACAAGGTAAGCACTGAGGTAATCAGCTTGTCCCGCGTGGGGCTCACAGTCTTCATCCCCGTTTGACATCGGAGGTGACTGAGGCACAGATAAGTCAAGTGACTTGCCCCAAGTCACCCAGCTGACAGGTGGCACAGCTGGGATTAGGACCCATGACCTCTGACTTCCGAGCCCTTGCCCTTTCCACTGAGCCGCGCCGCTTCTCAAGAGTGAGAACCCCACCTGGGACAGGGACCGTGTCCCACCTGACCAACTTGAATCTACCCCAGTGCTTAGAACAGTGCTCGGCACAGAGTAGGCACGGAACCAGCACCGTGATAATAATAATCAGTGTTATTATCAATATTGTTTATGACAGTGAAATGCTTATAGGCAGGGAAGGAGTCTGCTGACTTTGAATTGTAGTCTTCCAAGCGCTTAGTACTGCACTTGCACATAGTTCGTGCTCAGTAAATCGCATTGATGCTTCAGAGCCTTAGTGGGGACGCATCTCCTCCGAGAGGCCTTCTCCGACTTGGCCCTCCTTTCTTTTTCTCCCGTTCCCTTCTTGCACTTAAATTGGCTTCCTTTATCCCCCCGCCCCGCCTTCAGCCCTACGACGCTTATGGAATTTATTTATTTTAATGTCCGTCTCCCCCGCCAGACTCTGAGCTCCCTGTGGGCAGTGAATGTGTCTACCAACTCCGTTCTTTTGCACTCTCCCAAGAGCTTAGTACAGTTCCGGGCACACGGTAAGCTCTCGATAAATGCAACTGATTGAGGGATGTAGTGAGCTGAGCTGAAGCTAGAGAACCTTAAGCAAGGATGAAGGAAGAGCAGCTTAAAAGGCACAAGAAGCAAAACCTCGCCTGGGGCCAAAATTTAAAAAAAGGCCAAGATGCCGTCGTTAACCAGATCTCCCAGTGTGAGGGTGAGGCGAACCCCTTCGAAGCTTGAGGGAAATGGGTTAAAACGAACGACGGGGGACAGTTTCTTCACAGGAGACGTCGTTGCCATAGACTGTTCTGCAGGCAAAAAGTACCACTAGGCCCAAGAAAAGTTTAGCTGTCTTCGTCGAAGAGCGGTCCCTAATTCCTGTTCTCCAGGAGACTCTTCCAACTCCACAGGTGCGACTTCACAGGAGGGCCCTATTGTGGACCGCCATCCGAGAGTTGCTCCATCCAGATGAGACGGATGGTTCCTTTCCAGCAGAGCTTCAGGAAGGTGGTTTTTCCAAGAGGCAGAAATGAAGATCGTGTCAGATGCTGTTAATCAGCAAATAATGATAAAAGTAATAATTGTGGTATTTAAGCGCTTACTATGTGCCAGGCTATCTGTCAAGCACTGTACTAGGTGCTGGAGTGGATACAAGTCTCCCCCGTTTAGACCGTGAGCCAGCCATTGGGCAGGGATTGTCTCCAACTGTTGCCGAATTGTCCATTCCAAGCGCTTAGTACAGTGCTCTGCCCATGGGAAGCGCTCAATAAATACTACTGAATAAATGAAGGCAAGCAAATCGGATTGGAGACAGTCCCCGTCCCACGTGGGGTTCACCGTCTCAATCCCCATTTTACAGATGAGGTGCGGAGGCCCAGAGGAGTGAAGCGACTTGTCCGAGGTCACCCGGCAGACAGGTGGCACGGTCGGCATTAGAACCCGGGTCCTTCTGACAACCGGGCCTATCCTCTATCCACCAGACCACCCAGCTTCAATCTTTGAATGCGAAGTGGTTTGACATTCTCCCACTTTATATTTAGACAAGTAGCAGTGTTATCTCTAAGTCCCAAAGACATGTAAAAGACATTAGCGGCACGCAGACCTTTAAACAGTTTTTCTAGGTGTTGGCTTGAAACTTATTTCAAGGTTTGCACTAAGACTAGCTCTGTCTTCCCCTGTGTATAGTTCTGTTCATTTATCGAGCACTTAATGTGTGCAGAGCACGGTACTGAGCTGTCGGGAGAGTACAGTGCAACAGTAAACAGGCGCGTTCTCTGTTCACAACAGCTTAAAATCGAGGCGGGGAGAAAGATTCAATACGAATAAATGAATGACAGACGTGAAGATTAGTGCGATGGGGCTGGGAAGTGGGGAGAACAAAGAGAGCAAGTCAAGGCGATGCAGATGGGGCTGGGAGAAGAGGAAGGGCGGGGACTTAGGTTGGGAAGGCTTCTTAGAAGCAGCCTGGCTGAGTGGAAAGAGTATGGGCTTTGGAGTCGGAGGTCATGGGTCCGAGTGCCGCCTCCGCCACTCGTCAGCTGTGTGACTGTGGGCAAGTCACTTCACGTCTCTGGGCCTCAGCTACCTCATCTATAAAATGGGGATTGAGACTGTGAGCCCCACGTGGGACAACCTGACCCCCCTGTGTCCACCCCAGCGCTTAGAACGGTGCTGTGCACATAGCGCTTAGCAAACACCAACATCGTCGTCATCATTCTTGGAGGAGAAGGGCCTTCAGTAAGGCTTTGAAGGGGGAGGGGGGTCACCGTCTGTTGGATTTGAGGAGGGGAGGGTGTTCCAGGCCAGAAGCGGGACGTGGGTTAGGGGTTGGAGAGGCAGGCAAGATGAGGCGCAGGGAGTAGGTTAGCACCAGAGGCGGGTGAAGCGGGTGGGTGGGTTTGTAGAGTAGTGAGGTATCTATGTCAGTTCTCTTTTTTCTCAAAAATAGTGCTTCTCCAGGTGGTTCAGGAAGAATATATTTTCTACTTTAAAAGCTAAGTCTAGTATTTTACTGAGATGCGATCTGGCAATGCGATTACCTTTTCCGTTTCTCAGGCGGGGAGAAACCTGGCAGTCTATAGGACGCTGTCACGGGTAGTTTGTAGAAACCGTTGGTTCGTTGAGCCTAAAACTCACCGAAGCTCTCGGATTCGAACTCAGTCGCGTGTCGACGCCCTTCCCACCGGGACAACTGCAAAGAGATCCAGGTTTTTGGTTTTTTTCTTCTTTCACAACTAGGGTAGATATCTTTTCTTACACCTGGCCGAAGTTAGCAAAGTATTTTTATTTTTCCAAAGAAAAAGGCCGGGCCTCCCATCAGTAGTTCAGCGTGAGGTGTAAGAAGAGGACAAAATAATCCACCTTGGATGTTTTAGTCCAGTGACTTGGTCTGTGAATGTTAGTTTGTTGGATGCGCAGCAGAGGGGGCCAGACTTCTTCCCAGGGGAGAATAAAAACCTCATTACTCCTCCTTGATCTTTGATGGTGGGATAAGATTAGAGATGAGTTCCTTTCTTATACAGATTACTACCCAATTTGCTAGCTGCTTGTTAAATTGATGAGAAGCTCTCGTCTCCCTTATTCATTCGATAGTATTCATTTATTGAGCGCTTACTATGTGCAGAGCACTGTAGTGAGCGCTTGGAATGGACAGTTCGGCAACAGATCGAGACCCTCCCTGCCCAATGATGGGCTCAGAGTCTAATCGGGGGAGACAGATGGACAAAGACAAGACAACGTAAATCACCATAAATAGAATCAAGGGGATGGACACCTCATTAACAAAATAAATAGGGTAATAAAATATATATACAAATGAGCACGGTGCCGAGGGGAAGGGAGAAGGGGAGGAGCAGAGGGAAAGGGGGCTTAGCCGAGGGGAGGGGAAGGGGGAGCGGAGAGGGAGCGGAGGGAAAAAGGGAAGCTCGGTCTGGGAAGGCCTCTCGGAGGAGGCGGGCTCTCAGTAGGGCTTTGGAGAGGGGAAGAGAGTGAGTTTGGCGGAGGTGAGGAGGGAGGGCGTTCCGGGACGGCGGGAGGACGTGGGCCCTTAGCTTGCCATTCTCACCCCCACCAAGGACTTAGAGTGCAGAGCCCTTGATTCTAAATTAGAAGACCGATGAGAAGCTAGGGGAGACCTCCCTCCTTATAAAAGTTATTCAGGCGGAGCCTTCTGCCGGCGACGATTTCCTTTGCGTCATAAAGACTCAATGCTGGTTAGCCTCTTCTCAGCTGTCCGGATACATTATTGCAAACCTAATCGCCAGATCACATCTCAGTAGAATACTAGGCTTTACTTCTAGAGTGGAAATTATATACTTCCTGAACCACCTGGAGAAGCACTGTTCGCGAGAAAAAACGGAACGGACATTGTTGTACATTCGAGCTAACCCGGTTGGACGCGGTCCCTGTCCCACGTGGGGCTCGCGGTCTGAATCCCCATTTTGCAGATGTGGTAACCGAGGTCCAGAGAAGCGAAGCGACTTGCCCAGTGTCACACAGCAGACAAGTGGCAGAGCCGGGATTAGAACCCTGTATATGTTTTCGTCACCCTATTTATTTTGTTAATGAATTGTACGTCGCCTCGATTCTATTCAGTCGCCATCGGTTTTTACGAGATGTTCTTCCCCTCGACGCTGTTGATCGCCATCGTTCTCGTCCGTCCGTCTCCCCCGATCAGACCGTGAGCCCGTCAGACGGCAGGGACCGTCTCTATCTGTTGCCGACTTGTTCATCCCAAGCGCTTAGTACAGTGCTCTGCACATAGTAAGCGCTCAATAAATACTATTGAACGAATGAACCCAGGTCCTCCTGATTCCCAGGCCCGCGCTCTAACCACTGGACCACGCCGTTCCCTGCTGTAGGCGGGAAACATGTCTGCCAGATCTTGCGATGGATTGAACTCAGCAAACCCAGCCCAAATGTCTGCCCCGTGTCCCTGGGCAAGCCGCTTCTCTGCGCCTCGGTTACTTCATCCGTAAAATGGGGATTAAGACTGAGAGCCACGTGAAACAGCCCGATTACCTTCCATCTACCCCAGCGCTTAAAACAGTGCTCGACACAGAGTAAGCGCCTAACGGATGCCGTCGTTATCGTTACCATTACGGCCGTCTCCCAGTCGCTTAGTACGGTGTTCTGCACCCGGCGAGAGCTCGATAAGTGCCGCTGATTGGTCGACCGATAGGGTGGGGAGGTCAAAGTTTAGTCGGGGAAGGCTTCTCGGAGGAGATAGCATCTTAGGAGAATTTTGAATCCGGAGAGAGCGATAAGCCCGTCAAAGGGCGGGGGCCGTCTCTATCTGTTACCGATTTGTCCATTCCAAGCGCTTAGTACAGCGCCCCGCGCGTAGTAAGCGCTCAATAAATACTATCGAACGAAGGGGGAGAGCGATGTGTTCTAGGCAGGAGTAAGGGAGCGACCGAGGGGGTCCATGGCGAGGGAGACAGAGTGAGGCTCAACGAGGAGGTTGGTGTTCAAGAGACGAAAGTTTCCCCTGCCCTGGGGAACGAGGGGAGCGCACTCTGCCTGCCAATATCACCCACTCCGTTGTGATCAGTGTTTTAAGTTTATGTTTACTGCCGTGTACTCCCTCTCAGCACGCTGCCAGCGAATCCGGATCGAGGCCTGAATTTGTTAGTAGTCTGTGTAGTTAGAAAAGCTGCCAGGGAACAGTGTGAGTCCTGCGTTTGATTTGGTTGCAGCTGGGACTGTTGTGAATGGATCCTTTTCTTGTCAACAAACGAGAACAGAGCGTACAAGTTCCTGCCCATCGACGTAAACGCAGCGGGCTTGAGCTCGTCTCTGTCGGTGCCTCCGTATCGGCCGCTCGAGTCAACTGAGGCGCTTCTTGACGTCACCTCTTTTCTTCCCCCCCCCCCTCAAAGAGCTGCACTGTGATCCCAACTCTGATGGTGGTTTCCTCCGTGAATCCTGGGAATTTGGGCGGTTTTCTCAACCTTTCTGTACTTAATAATACTGATAACTATAATAATTATGGTACCAAGCACTTACTAAGCACTTACTAAGTGCCAGGCACCGTTCTGAGCACTGGAGTAGATAGAGGGTGATGAGGTCGTCCCACATGGGGCTCACACTTCTAATCCCCATTTTCCAGATGAGGTGACTGAGCCCCAGAGAAGTGAAATGACTTGGCCAGGATCACACAGCAGACAAGTGGCGGAGCCGGGATTAGAACCCAGCTTCTCAGACTCCCAAGCCTGTGCTCTTGCCACTAGGCCGTGCCGCTTCTGAAGGGCGGGAAGGGCGTGTGAGGAGAACGGCTGGGGTCGGGCTTCCCGGGAAATGGCCGGTTGGTAAAGAGAAAGAGGGCCGACGCAACGCGGAACGGCCGACTCGACTCTTCAGAGAGCTCGCGAAGCGCGGTCTCAGACAGTGCCATCTCGCAGCGCCGCCGCCGCGGCAGACGGACCGGCCCGGAGGGCAGCGCCCAAGAGAACGGTCGCTCGCTCTCCCGGAGCCCAGGGTTCGATGAGATTAAAAAACGAAGCGACGCCGTGGAAAAAAGAGACGGGCTCTGGATGGGACCAACTCGTTAGTGCAACGGAGATCCGTCTTTGCCCGAGATCAGAACGCGGGGAGACGGTCAGTCAGGCAATCGGTGGTATTCGCCGGAGAAGCGGCGTGGCCCAGTGGAAAGAGCGCGGGCTTTGGAGTCCGAGGTCATGGGTTCGAATGCCGGCTCGGCCACTTGTCAGCTGCGTGACTTTGGGCAAGTCACTTCACTTCTCGGTGCCTCAGTGACCTCATCTGTAAAACGGGATGAAGACTGTGAGCCCCACGTGGGACCACCTGATTCCCCCGCGTCTACCCCAGCGCTTGAACAGTGCTCGGCACATAGTAAGCGCTTAACAAATACCAACGTTATTATCATCATTATCATTTATTGAGCGCTTACTGTGTGCGGAGCGCTCTGTTAAGCACTTGGGGGAGTACAGTATGACAGAGTTGGTGGACACTCTCCCTGCACACAGTGACCTTACAGTCTAAGAGGCTCCGGACAGGATCGAGGGCCGCCGCGATCTTAGAAGAAGTGGGGCCTAGTGGATAGAGCACGGACTTGGGAATCAGAAGGGCCTGGGTTCTAATCCTGGCCTTGCCCCTTGCCAGCTGTGTGATCTCAGGCAAATCACTGCATTTCTCTGTGCCTGTGTTGGATACGCAGTAAATGCCTAACACTACAATCATGATTATTATTATTATTATTATTCGGCGCCCGTATTTGCTGAAGCGAGCACTACTATAGCAAGACCTTATTTCTCTCTTCCCTCATCTCCCTCTCTCGATTCAGTCGTATTTATTGAGTGCTTACTGTGTGCGGAGCACCGTACTGAGCACCTGGAAAATACAATGCAGCAATAGAGACAGTCCCTCCCCACAGTGGACTTACAGTCTAGAGCGGGGGGAGACAGACATCAGAACAAGTCAACAGGCATCAATATAAATCATGGAATTATAGATTGTATAGGATGTTATATATTCTATATGATATGCTCGATATAATTATATATTCATTCATTTACTCATTTATTCAATAATATTTATAGAGCGCTTACTGTGTGCAGAGCACTGTACCAAGTGCTTGAGATGTACCTTTCGGCAACAGATAGAGACGGTCTCTGCCCAGTGACGGGCTCCCAGTCTAAACGGGGGAGACAGCAAAGCGGAACAGGGCGAAACAAAAACAAGACGACGTCATCAAGATAAATAGAATCAAGGAGATATGCACCTCATTGACAGAGTAGGATCATACATAATATATAGAAATGAGCAAATGAGAATAATACGTACAAATGAGCAAATGAGAAGAATGTATATAAATGAGCCAATATGTGTGTGTGTGTGTGTGTGTGTGTGTAGATAGCATGCTGGATGTCTAATCAAGGCTTATCATTTGAGTTTCACTAGTATTAGAATAGTGGCTTTTCATTAAAATGTGTGGAGCACTACGCTGAGCATTGGAAAGAACGAGAGTGAGCACTATACTGAGCACTGTGCAGGGTGCTTGGGAGAGTACAATGTAACAGAGTTGGTAGACACAGTGATTGACGCTTGTTAAAATTTAAGCCCATTGCTCTTGAAGCCTTCAGTGAAATCTTTTACTGAAGCTGAGGGAGGCTGTGTATTTCCTCATCCTAATCCACGTTCTCTTCTCTCGACCTGCAGTTCTCCGTCACTCATCTTTCTCTGCCTTTCTTCTCCTCTCCCCTTTAATCATTCATTCCTCCAATAGTATTTATTGAGCGCTTACTATGTGCCGGGCACCGTGCTAAGCGCTTGGAATGAACAGATCGGTAACAGATAGAGACAGTCCCCGCCCTTTGACGGGCTCACGGTCTGATCGGGGGAGACGGACAGACGGGAACAGTAGCGATAAATAGATTCAGGGGGATGAACGTCTCACTGAAACAATAGCAAATAAATAGAATCGAGGTGATGTACATCTCGTTAACAAAGTAAATAGGGTGATGAAAATATATACAGTCGAGCGGACGAGTACGGTGCCGAGGGGAGGGGGAGGGGGAGGGGGCGGAGCAGAGGGAAAGGGGGAAAATCAGTCAACCGGTCGGTCGGTGGTACTTAGGGAGTGCTTACCGTGTGCAGAGCACTGTCCTAAGCGCTTGGGAGAGCACGGTATAACAGAGTTGGTAGACGAGTTCCCTGCCCACAAGGAGAGTGCAGTCTAGAGGAGGACAGTAAGGGTTTGCACTGTGTGTAATGTATACATATATATGATTATATTATATAATATATAATTACATTGTACAGTATATAATTCTATATAGAATAGAATTATATAGGCTATATGGCATTCTATATCATCTATAATTCATTTTATTTATATCGATATCTTTTTACTTGTTTTGATGTCTGTCTGCCCCTCCCCGCGGCCCCTAGACTGTCGTTCCGCTGTGGTCAGGCATTGTCTCTCTCGATTGCCGTATTGGGCTTTCCAAGTGCTTAGTACAGTGCTCTGCACACAGTAAGCACTCGATAAATACGGCTGAATGAATATGTAGAGAGAGAGAGAGAGAGAGATACACGAGGGAAGAGAGAAATAAGGTGTTAGTAGTGCTCGCTCCTGCAGGTATGGGCACTGAATAATAATATTAATAATAATCATGATAGTGCTATTAGACATTTACTGTGTATCAAACCCTGCTGAGCGCCTGGGCTGTCTTTCCCGCTTGACTGTAAGCTTGTTGTGGACGGGGAACCCGTCCATCAACTGTGTTACGTTGTACTGGCCCCAACGCTTAGTACAGCGCCCTGCACACCGTAAACACTCGGTAGGTGTCATCGATTCATTTAGCTCAAGCCGAAGGAGCTGTGCCTTCGGTGCTAGCCCACGCCGTCGTCACCGTAACGGTTTCTGTTTGGTGCTTACTGTGTGCTACGTGCCACTCTACTAAGCGCCGAGCGCTTAGTACAGTGCTCTGCCCATAGTAAGCGCTCAATAAATACTATTGAACGAATGAATGGGGCAGGTACAAGATAATCAGGCCCCACATGGGCTTGCCGGTATAAATAGGAATTCCCACGGCTGGAGGATTATGGTTTTATTGCTGCGTTGTACTTCCCAAGCGCTTAGTACAGCGTTTTGCACACAGTAAGGACCGAATGAATAAATGAGCGCCCTTCTGCCGCAGTTCACGGAGGGGATTATGCTGGAATGATTGGCGTCGACGCCTTTCAAATCGGCGTAGGTAGTAATCATTCTCACTACCACCTTTGGCCATCATTCGGCCAAACTAAATGAATGCATCTAGTTCTTTTAATCTGTCTTTAAGGAGCGGAAGACATCGAAATGCAATCATTTTTGAAGTGGCTTCTGTGGTTTCCTGTCCGCCGTGCACTGTGAACCGTAGATTTCGTCTTCCTTTCGAGGGGCGGGGGGTGAGCACGGCAGATTCGAAGTGATGGATGTGAAACTCGGCAACCACCGAGGGTAACGAAACGGGCCTCAAGAAATAGCCGTCGTAGAACCGTGAATCCGAATGTTCGGTACCCGATGCCCATTTTTTTTTTTTTTTTTTTTTTTTAATTGGGAGTCTTTCGTGCTATCTAAGGACGGAGCTTTCAGGGCGGTAGGAAGATGGGAGTGCATCAGGCATCTTCCTTGTTAGGCACGGCCTCACTCTGTGCGATTTCTTGTCATTTTCCCTGGAAATGTTGGAGCTTCAAGGAGACCTACCTCTGAAATGCAATTTTATAAGAATTTCCATAGCGTGTTACTCTTTTGGACGGCTCTTAATGATATCCTCATATCTTAATGGTAGAAGCAGCGTGGCTCAGTGGAAAGAACACGGGCTTTGGAGTCAGAGGTCGTGGGTTGGAATTCCGGCCCTGCCACTTGTCAGCTGTGGGACTGTGGGCGAGTCACTTCACTTCTCTTTTGTTAATGAAATGCACATCGCCTCGATTCTATTTAGTCGCCATTGTTTTTGCGAGATGCTCTTCCCCTCGACTCTAATTATCGCCATCGTTCTCGTCCGTCCGTCTCCCCCGATCAGACCGTGAGCCCGTCAGACGGCAGGGACCGTCTCTATCTGTTGCCGACTTGTTCATCCCAAGCGCTTAGTACAGTGCTCTGCGCATAGTAAGCGCTCAATAAATACTGTCGAATGAATGCTCTGTGCCTCGGTTACCTCATCTGTAAAATGGGGATGAAGACCGTGAGCCCCACGTGGGACAACCTGATTCCCCTGGGTCTACCCCAGCGCTTAGAACGGTGCTCCGCACACAGTAAGCGGCTTAACAGATACCAACATTATTATTATTATTATCACGAAATCATACTGTTCAGTCATTTGGAGATATTTGAGCGTCCTCTGTGTATTGGGCCCTGTACTAAGGCCTAGGAGGAAATACAGTTTCCGGTGAACTAAACTCAGTCCCAGGGCTTCAGTGAGCTGACATTCTACGTCCGGGGCAGTTTGCTTGGGATCAGCGCCGGGCTCCCCGTGTCCCGGGACGGTAGCAACAATTTATGAGGGGACTGCTCCGTCTGAGGTTCGCGAGGGCCGGGGGAGAGGACGGGAAGTAATAGTAATCATGATGGAATTTGTTAAGCACTTACTTTGTGCCCAGCACTCTCCTAAGTGCTGGAAGGGATACCAGATAATCAGTGTGTCCCACGTGGGGCTCACAGTCTTAGAGAAGCGGCCTGGCTCAGTGGAAAATGCACGGGCTCGGGAGTCAGAGGTCTTGAGTTCCAATCCCGGCTCCACTGCTTGTCAGCTGTGTGACTTTGGTGCAATAATAATAATAATGTTGGTATTCGTTAAGCGCTTACTATGTGCCGAGCACTGTTCTAAGCGCCGGGGTAGACATAGAGGAATCAGGTTGTCCCACGTGGGGCTCACAGTCTTCATCCCCATTTTACAGATGAGGTAACCGAGGCACAGAGAATTCATTAGTGACCTCGTCTGTCAAATGGGGATGAAGACCGTGAGCCCCACGCGGGGCTCTAATCCCCCCGATTAGACTGTGCGCCCATCAAAGGGCAGGGACTGGCTCTGTCTGTTACCGATTTGTACATTCCAAACGCTTAGTACAGTGCTCTGCACATAGTAAGCGCTCAATAAATGCTAATGAATGAAAAAAAAAAAAAAAAGCCTTGGGAGGTTGGAGATGGACAGGAGGAAAAGCGGAATGCGTAAAATCACTAAGACCAAGGCACACGAGCACTTCCGTCCGTATCTCTAATTTACGTGTTTGTGTTGCTGTCTGTCTCCCTCCTCTGGAGCGCAAGCTTGTGGTGCCAGGGATCGTGTCTGTTTATTGTTGTATTGCACTCTCCCAACCGCTTAGGACAGTGCTCTCCACACAGTAGGTGCTCAGTAAATATGATCGAATGAATGAATGAGGACAGCTTGGCTTAGTGGGAAGGGCCCGGGCTTGGGAGTCAGAGGACGTGGGTTCTAATCCTGGCCACTTGTCTGCCGCGTGGCCCTGGGCAAACCACGTAAATTCTCTGTGCCTCGGTGACCTCATCTGTAAAATGAGGATTAAGACGGTGAGCCCCACGTGGGGCAACCTGACTACTTGTATCTACCCCAGTGCTTAGAACGGTGCTTTGCATAGAGAAGCAGCGTGGCGCAGGGGAAAGAGCACGGGCTTTGGAGTCAGGGCTCGTGAGTTCGAATCCCAGCTCTGCCACTTGTCGGCTGTGTGACTGTGGGCGAGTCACTTCACTTCTCTGTGCTTCAGTTCCCTCATCTATAAAATGGGGATTAAGACTGTGAGCCCCACGTGGGACAACCTGATTCCCCTCTGTTTACCCCAGCGCTTAGAACAGTGCTCTGCACATAGTAAGCGCTTAACAAATACCAACATTATTATTAAATACCAACATTATTACATAGTAAGCACTTAACAAATACCATTATCATCATCATCATTTACTATGATCACAGTAAAAACACAAGAGGATCGCATTGAAGGAGCAGTTTTCGGATCATTTAGCACTCAGTCAAAGCTGTTGGGGCACAGTCAGTAGAGCACGGACCTGGGAGTCAGAAGGTCATGGGTTCTAATCCCAACTCTGCCATTGTCTGCCGTGTGACCTTGGGCAACATCGCATCGCTTCTCTGTGCCTCAGTTACCTCATCCGTAAAATGGGGATTGAGACTGTGAGCCCCACGTGGGACAACCCGATCCCCTTGAATCCCCCGAGTGCTTAGAACAGTGCTCTGCATATAGTAAGCACTTAACAAATGTCATCATATTGAGAAGCAGCGTGGCTCAGTGGAAAGAGCCGGAGCTTGGGAGTCAGAGGTCATGGGTTCGAATCCCCTCTGCCACTTGTCAGCTGTGTGTCTGTGGGCGAGTCACTTAATTTCTCTGTGCCTCAGTGACCTCATCTGTAAAATGGGGATTAAGACTGTGAGCCTCACGTGGGACAACCTGATGACCCTGTATCTACCCCAGCGCTTAGAACAGTGCTCTGCACACGGTAAGCACTTAACAAATACCAACATTATTATTATTATTCCCGATTCCTAAGGACAGAACCCTCCAAACGCTTAGTACAGTGCTCTGCACATAGTAAGCCCTCAATAAATACTATCGAACGAATGAACCCTGTTGGGGCTCATCTCGTACGGGGCCCCGTCCCTGTCTCTGCCCCACGTGGGACAACCCGATTCCCCTGTGTCTACCCCAGCGCTTAGAACAGTGCTCTGCACATAGTGAGCGCTTAACGGATAGCAACATCATTATCATTATTTCGGAGCCAGCTCTGCGGCGACCTCAAAGCGAAGCCCTCGCTCGAGAAGGGAAGCACCTACTCTGATCGCTGGCCGGTTGGCTGCCGTGGTATCCCAGCGGCCCTCGGCCACGGTGCGTCGTTCGAGTCGGAGCTTCGCCGAAACTTTAAATCGTTCTTCTTTCTGCCGTGCGCGCGCCCCACTTGAATTCACCGTAGAGCAGCTGCTGTCATCTCTCCTCCTCCCGCGTCCCACCCCAGGGAGCCGTGTCGCTGCGAGCGTGACTTCATACCGGGATAGAGTCTACGGGATCTGACAGAGTGGCACCAAACGGTCCCCTCGGTCGTGCTATAAAAGCAGAACGAGAATTTGGGGGAGCGTTATAAACTCAGAAGAACGGTCAAAGCGTCAAAAGATGTAATCCAGGACGGAGAGTTTCCGAGCGGATTCTTCTCGCGGAATATGGGAGTTTGGGGTGGTGGCGGCGGACGGACCTGAGACGTTTCGGGACCGTTCTTTCGATTGGCGGTTTTGCTCGTATGCTTCCGGACCGCTGTATTTTAATATTTTATCTCGAAACCACGGAAGACTGAAATGCGCTTTTTATTCTCACGGTAGGAGGTGGAACGGTCGGCGGCTGAAGGAAAAAGAGGAGCGGCGGGTAGCCGAAGACGATACCGAGGAAAGCGATGCGGAGTTTGACGAAGGTTTTAGAGTGCCGGGTTTTCTATTCAAAAAGCTTTTTAAGTACGTAGCACGGGTTATTTTTTTTTTTCCTTCCCTCTGTGCAAAGAAATGCTCTTGGGATTTTGCGGTTCATTCGTTCATTCGATCGGATTTATTGAGCGCCGACTGTGTGCAGAGCACTGTACTGAGTGCTTGAAAAGTATAATTTGGCAACAACAGAGACAATCCCTAACCAACTGCAGGCTCACAGTCCAGAAGTGGGGAGACGGGCAACAAATAATAATAATAATAATAATAATGTTGGTATTTGTTAAGCGCTTACTATGTGCAGAGCACTGTTCTAAGCGCTGGGGTAAACACAGGGGAATCAGGTTGTCCCACGTGGGGCTCACAGTCTTAATCCCCATTTTACAGATGAGGGAACTGAGGCACAGAGAAGTTAAGTGACTCGCCCACAGTCACACAGCCGACAAGTGGCAGAGCTGGGATTCGAACTCATGAGCCCTGACTCCAAAGCCCGTGCTCTTTCCACTGCGCCACGCTGCTTCTCCAGTAGACAGGCATCAGTAGCATCAAAATAGATAAGTAGATTATAGGTACACATCATTAATAAAATAAATAGAATAATAAGTATGTACTCAAGTGCTGTGGGGCACGGTCGTTATGCGGTCTCCAAAAGTGCTTGTGCTTGGCACATTGTAAGCGCTTAACGGATACCCTCATCATCATCACCAGTCTGTTGCACAAACACACCCGGTATAATAATTTTAGAGGAACAGCATCGCCTAGTTGGAAGAGCAGAGGCCTGGGAGGCAGAAGGACCTGGCTTTTAATTCCAGCTCTGCCACTTCTGTGCTTTGTGACCTTGGACAAGTCACTTGACTACTCTGTGCCTCAGTTACCTCATCTGAATCCCGGCCCTGCCACTTGTCAGCTGTGTGACGGTGGGCAAGTCACTTCACTTCTCCGTGCCTCAGTTCCCTCATCTTTAAAATGGGGATTAACCGTGAGCCTCACGTGGGACAACCTCGATTACCCTGTCTCCCCCAGCGCTTAGAACAGTGCTCTGCACAGAGTAAGCGCTTAACAAATGCCAACGTTATTATTATTATCTGCCCAATGGGATTCAATTCCTGTTCTTCTTCCTACTTAGACTCTGAGTCCCATATGGGACCTGCTTATGTTGGGTCTAGTACAGTAAGTGCTGAAGAAATGCCAAAATTGTTATTATACTTGGTCCAGTTGAACTTTATCCCTTTTACCTGTCTACTTCTTTGTTGTGCTAAGATCACTTTCATTCATTCAGTCAGTCATATTTATTGAGCGCTTAATGCGTGCAGAGCACTGTTTTCCAAGGAGCTGTTCAATTAGGTGTGGTCAGAAAACTTAATGGGTAACATTAGACCCAAAATCATATTTCTTAGTCCGGACCAGGAAGTCAGAAGGGTCAAAGGTTCTCATCCTGGCTCCTCCACTTGTCTGCTGTGTGGCCTTGGGCAAATCACTTCACTTCTCTGAGTCTCAGTCACCTCATCTGTAACAAGGGGATTAAACCGTGAGCCCCATGTGGGACAGGGACGGTGTCCAACCCGATTTGCCAGCGCTTAGCACAGTGTCCAGCACAGAGGAAGCGCTTAATTGCCACAATTATTATTATTTCTTGTTCTAGCCGATGGTGATAACCACTACTGTCATCAGACTTCTCCTAGAACCAGTTTTTTAGATAGCCCTGATGGTCTGATCATCAGGGAATCTTGAGGAGTAGAAAAAAAAACTACTCTTCTATCAGTTCAGAATGAATAGTGAAAATTTGGGGCAACAGAAAAAAAAAAAAAAAAAAAAACGCTTAGGGGAGTTGTTGAGTAGCAATCTTTTTTTTTTTTTTTTCTCTTTTTGGTGTTTTTTGTTGTTGTTGTTGTTGTTGTTCTTAACTGAAAAGAAGCAGAGCAGCATAATAGAATGTGGACCTGGGAGTCAGAGGTTCTGGGTTCTAATTCCAGCTCTGCCGCTCACCTGCTGTGTGACCTTGAGCAAGTCACTTAGCTGATCCGTGGCTCAGTTTTCCAAAGGGGAAAATGGAGACAAAATATGTGTATTCCCTCCCTCTGTGAGCCCAGTGAAGAACAGAGACAGTTTCCAATCTGCTTGAGTTATAGCAACCCCAGGGTTTAGGGCAGTGCTTGGCACGTACTGAACACTTAATAAATACCTCTCTCATCATCATCAACATCCTTATGTTTGCTTCTGTTTCCTTAATTAGCCATTCTACCTTGGATTTTTCACTGCCTTCTTTATTTAATTCTTGATGTCACAGTCTCAAGTTGCTCCTTTACCAATATTCCAATCCATTTTTCCTTCTTTCTGCTTGTAATTAGATATTCAGTGGCTAAAGGCAAGCAGACAAACCAAAAAATGATTTGTTTCCCCTCTAAGCCTCCTCCTTCTAAGAATATTTTCTTCCTGGCCCCTTTTCCCTTCTCACACTCTAAAAGGACTGCGATCCGAGGTTCTGTGATATATGCTGCTTGACTTCAGCTCTGCTTTTAGTTATAAAAAGCTCTTTCTCAATTTAGTGTTTTCAAGAGCTTCAGTTCCCGCTGCCTTTGTCTTTTCACTCGAAATGGTTGTTCATCTTTAACCTACTTGTGTTCGTTCCCTTCTGAGTCTTATAATAATATCAAAGTGAATCTACCCCAAGTAATGATCTGCCACGTCCCATTTGTTAAGATTGGTCATATCGCTTAGAATTGGTCTCTGCCTTTAAAAAATGCCTTTAATTCATTTTTTTTATTAAAAGATATCAAATTCACTTAACTGAATATCCAACTGTATATGGAGTAAAAAAATACCCTTGTACCTCCCACCCTGGGAGGAAACAGAAAAATAAATGAAGCCGAAACTTTCAGCCCAAGATCCATTTCGCCCAACTTTCTGACGATCTGTAGCGTGTTAACACCTCCCCCCGGCTTTCCTGAAGGACGATGCTGATTTTAACCATTAGAATCACCTCGGCGAACTGCCTTCCCGCCTGAAAATACGAACGAAACCAGGTGTCCCCTGCTTGTCGTGCCTATCAACTTAATTAGATGTGGTGTGGGATTCCAGGAGAAAATAAACGTGCCTCACACGATGTCCGGATGCATCAAAAATGCATGACCTTGTAAATACGGCACTCATGTAAAACACGCGGCCGACACGTTTCTGTAACCGACACCGGCACCTTGCCTCGTGATTAATTCATGAGTACTTTCCGTTACCGTCTTTATTATCAAACATTTGCCGTTTTCTTCTTTTTTTTTTTTTCCCCCCCTCCTCGTTGGTGCTCGTCGTAGGTACCAGCAGACAGGTGTTAGGTGGCTGTGGGAATTGCACTGCCAGCAGGCAGGAGGAATTCTGGGAGACGAGATGGGATTGGGCAAGACCATCCAGATAATTGCCTTCTTGGCAGGTCTGAGCTACAGCAAGATCAGGACGCGCGGTTCAAATTACAGGCAAGTGCTTCTCGGCAGACTGTCAGTCTGTGGAGCTCAATGAATATTTCATCCGATGTATCGCTGGTGGAGGAGGGTCTTGTGAATTATTGATGCCATTTCAATTACAATATTCCTTTAATTCTTTTAGTGGGGGACATCAAAGGAAAAATTTTACGAGGCAATGGTGCTGTAGGGCAGGGGAAATTAAACATGTAACACTTTTAATGAATTCCAGGCATCGATGCTTCATTTTGCAGATGAGCCCCACTAGATATTTTGGGTCAATACGGTGTCTAAGGTTAGCTTCCACAAATGGATTGTTTACCAACTCAATTACATTAATATCAATAGTTTACACAATATGGAATTTTAAATTAGACGTAGTACCTTTCGTTCCATTTATTACATTTCACATTAAAATCGCTGTCCTGGCAAGCCACCAGGTGAGCGTTTTACAGGAAGTACAGAGATAACTCGTAGGCAGAGTTGGAGCTTTGGCTGAAGGGATTGGAAGCGGCTCGTCGGAATTCCTTTTACGCCCCGCACGGCGAAGCCGGCTACATCTGTGGGATCTGTTTTCGTCGGAAAGATGGTCTGGACTTAAATGGTCTATCGTGTCTTTTCCTTGCTTCCCTTTTTCTTCTTTTTTTTTTTCTTTTTAATCCTCCCAAAGATGACCGGAGAACACCAAAAGCGGGAACTTCATATCACTGAATACAGTACCAGGGGACAGCTAAATGTGTCTTGTTTAGGTTTGTTTTTTTTTTAACCTTAAGTGAACTAAGTAGAAAATATTAAAGCTTTGCGCTTCTGAATACTTTTCTCATCAGGATCCCTAAGCACTCGATGAATCCGTGGCGTTTTAGATATGGGAAAACCAAAGAAAGGAAGGGTTTACTAAGCTTTAATAAACCAGAGCGTAGGGAATAGAGGATATATTTTTTTTAAAAGAAGGTTGAAAGAGATCAAAATAGTGGTGGATTGAAAGTATTTAAGGTTTCCTTCCAAACCGGACAGAAGAGATGTACTATTCTGACGTGCAAAAGTTCAGTAATCAATTGTATGTTGTTTTTCCCATTTTTAAACTGGGGACCCTATTGGAGTGAAGTGCTAACAACATAGGAAATACCAGACCAAATCGTGTCTATGTGAAGCTTAGTGGAAATAGTAATTGAACTAAAATTTAATTCATTTTTCCGGACTTTTCCTGAACCGTATCTGTTTTGTTCTAAATACTTGAAAAGATATTTTTCTCAACCGGAAGCTCCTGTTTTGCTATTGAAAATTACTGGAGCTGATATTGGTCCTTTGAAGCCAAACATGCTAGCCAGAAGGCATGTAACCCTCTCGGTGCAATAACATTTATTACACAAAGCTGGTATTTGTCACCTTATTCATCTCTCGTAGCTCATCAGTTTCAGAAATCTTTGTCGTAAAGGAAGAAAAAAATGAAATTTTTTCTATCTTTAAGACACAAGGGTGATTGGAAGCAAAGAAATGACAGTTTGAAGGTAGCGTATCTAACACGGATAATAATAATAATTACGGTATTTGTTAAGTGCTTACTTTGTGCCGAGCACTGTTCTGTGCGCTGGATGAATTTTGTGTTAAAGCAGAACTCTTATTGGCAATGATTTCTAACTCCCGTTTTCAGTGTACTGAGTTTTGCAGTGTTTAGAACAGAATGTAAAGGCGAGGTATTTTTCGAGACAGTCCTTTAGCTAGTGGTTGATAAATCTGGGTTTTCCTGTTTTCACTCTCTTAACTTTATCTCTTAATTTAAGACATTGATCTGGGAGTCAGGGGACCTGGGTTCTAATCCCAGCTCTGCCACTTGGGCAAGTCACTTAACCTCTTGCTCTCCCTGCTTCTTACACTGTGAACCTCATGTGGGGTAGAGACTGTGTCTGATCTATTATCTTGTCTCCGCCCCGCTGTTTAGCACACGGTAAGTGCTTCCTAACTGTTGTGACTATAATTAGGAAGTCCTCACTCTTTACTGCATATCTCGTATTGGAAATTTGAGATTATAAATCCCAATTATATACTCAAATCTTATCCAAACGTCAAAAAGGTAAGAAAAGAGCAACCTTTAAAATAAAGGGGGTTTTTGAAGCAATCTTCATTCTTCAGTTCTCGTTTTTGTTGTCACCCATATAAAAGCGAAACAGTTTTACACCAGATGGTAATATTGAAGGGAAAGCTTCGGAATAGTCCTCCTTATTTAAAACTGTTCCATCCTTACGGATTTGTCACCCACCCGCTTTTCCCCCCTTTGTTCTTTAATTGTGAGCCCCTGAGAGCCAGGGACCCTCTTTAATTCTTACCCTTGTATTCTTTCCCAGAACTTCACGTGGTCCTTTGCACACATTGGTAGCGTCGTAGCCTGATGAATGTTTAGTAGAAAGTAGGCTCTCTGGCTTATTCATTCATTCAGTCATAGTTATTAAGTGCCTACTGGGTGCAGAACACTGTACTAAGCACGTGGGAAAGTACAATGCAACTGTAAAGAGTGACAATCCCTGCCCACAGTGAGCTCATAGTCCAGACCGGGGGCGACAGACATCAATAAGAACAGGCATCAATATAAATATATAAAATTGCAGCTATATAGAAAAGTGCTGTGGGGCTGGGAACGGGGGGGGAAGAGCAAAGGGAGCAAGTCAGGGTGACGCAGAAGGGAGTGGGAGATGAGGAAAAGTGGAGCCTAGTCCGGGAAGGCCTCTTGGAGGAGATGTCCCTCCGGTAAGGCTTTGACGTGGGGGAGAATCGTTGTCTGGCGCATGTGAGGAGGGAGGGCTTTGAGGAGGCAGGACGTGGGCCGGGGTCGGCAGCGAGACGGGTGAGATGAGCTCCCGGTGAAAAAGTTAGCAGCAGAGGAGGGAAATATGCGGGCTGGGTTGTAGAAGGAGAGAAGCAAGGTGAGGTAGGAGGGGGCAAGGTTTTAAAGCCAATGGTGAGGAATTTTTGTTTGATTGAATCAATCAATCAGTCATATTTATTGAGAACCTACTGTGTGCAGAGCGCTATACTAAATTCTTGGGAGAATTCAGTGGTGATAGAAGATACGTTCCCTGCCTTCAAGGAACTCACAGCGTCTCACTTGTGTGTTTTTGATAACGGGATTTTCCCAAACTTCATAAAATGCGTAAACTTCTATTTTTCATTTAATTCCCTTTCTCTCCCACCCCCCAAATCTTATATGCAGTTTACTCTACCGAACCAAGGAAATCTGTTCCTGGGAAGTTGTCCCGGAAGAGCAGTTTGGGTATAAAACTTAAACCGTGTCTTCTTAAGGAGAGGCAGTCTTATCACGAGCTGAAGTCAGGGTGAACAGTAAGCAGCAGCTGTAATCAGTTAACCGGCCATATTCATATCCCCCGCTACGTGAGGAAATAAAATGGCAGATTGGATTATAGCCCAGACGATTTCTATTAAAATAGTATTAGCGGAAACCGCTTAAGTAAAGAATTGGTTGTGTGTCAGCCGAACAACTGGGAAATTTATGAATGAAGTGGCATTCTGGAATATCCTCCTTAATTTACCCACGTAGTCATCTGTGCAGTCAGCTTCATGGGATCCTGACAGAGACCCCATTAATTTTTCCTTCTCAATCCCTAATCCTGCTTCTGCCATCTCGGATCTCCTGGTACCTTCCCACCTGGAATCAGTGACCACCTGTGACCTCAGAAGTCCTGGAGAGTGATCTGGATGTATAGAAAAGGGCTAACAGGTAGTGGGAGTGACTTAGTTTCTTCTGTTCATGTTCTTCCTCGGTGAGGCACGCAGGCAATTAAAAAAAAAAAAAAAAGGAAAAAAGGAAGAAGAGAGCAATGAGAAGGAGGGACGCTGGAAATAAAATTAAAGAGAAAATGGGGTCAAAAAGTTGAAGAGCAAGGAGAAAAACAGAGTCAGAAGCTGAGAGGACACACACACACACACACACACAAAGTGAATTTATAAGCGTAACTCTCCCTCCTCCTCCCTCCACCTTCCAAGCATTGCAATATTCCACTAACCATAGGGATTAATAATCAAATGGAAAGTACTTGAATCTCCTGCTTTCCCAGGCCTTTCAGTCTTGGATATATTTTACTGGTTTCCATGAAGCAGCATGGCGCAGCGGAAAGAGCCCGGGCTTGGGAGTCAGAGGTCATGGGTTCAGATCCCGGCTCTTCCACTGCGCGGCTGTGTTACTGTGGGCAAGTCACTAAACTTCTCTGTGCCTCAGTTCCCTCATCTGTAAAATGGAGATTAGGTGTGAGCCTCACATAGGACAACCTGATTACCTTGTATCTACCCCAGCTCTTAGAACAGTGCTCTACAAATAGTAAGCGCTCAACAAATACCAACATTATTATTATTATTATTATTATTATTACCCCTAACCCTTTGAGCTACTGAGGTGTGAATAGCATTACATTCTCACTTTGTAACATAGCACGATGATCTTAAAAGTCACATCCAATCTCTGCTTTGGTCTCACTCCTTTCTGCTGCCATGTTCAAAATGAAAAGCTGCCACTTAGGGTAACCGTAGAAAAGCACACAACAAGGCTATGGTATGTCTTTCCCCAAGCTTTGAACTGATTCATTCAGTCGTATTTATTGAACGCTTACTGTGTTCAATGCTCTCGCGTAAGTGCATAAGCACTTGGGAGAGTTCGATATCATAGTAAGCAGACACATTCCCTGCCCCCAGCGAGCTTACAGTCTAGAAGGGGAGACAGATAATATAAAAAAGTGCATTTACAGGTATGTACATAAGTACAGTGGGACTGGAAAGGGAACAAAGAGAGCAGGTCAGGACGACGCAGAAGGGAGTGAGAGAAGAGGAAAGGGGGACTTAGGAGATATCTTTTGGAGAAGATGTGCCTTCAGTAAGGCTTTGAAGGTAGGTAGAGTCGTCCTTTGTCGATTTGAGGAGGGAGGGTGTCCCAGGCCAGACAGTTCATGGGTGAGGGGTTGGCGGCAAGATAGACAAGATGGAGGTGCAACCTTACACTTTCCAAATGACAGCCTTACTTTATTTTCACTCTTTGTAGACTGATTAACTATTAACTGATAATAAAGGACCTGTGATTACACAAATTGTGATTGTAAACTCCTCAAGTCTGTTTCCCCAGAATTTAGTAGCGTGCCCTGTACACAATAGACCCTGAGTACATATATTTAGTTATATTTAGTATGTAAAGTAGCGTGGCTTAGTGGAAAGAGCACACGGGCTTGGGAGTCAGAAGTCGTGGGTTCTAATCCTGCCTCCGCCACCTAGTCTGCTTTGTGACTTTGGGCAACTCACTTAACTTCTCTGTGCCTCAGTTTCCTCATCTGTAAAATGGGGGTTAAGACTGTGAGCCCCACGTGGGACAACCTGATAATCTTGTATCTGCTCTGGTGCTTAGGACAGTGCTTGGCACATAGTAAGCACTTTACAAATACCATCATTATTATGATTATTGCTATTATTTGGATACGACACCATGTTGTATTCAGTACTGGTTCTGATCCCAGCCCTGCCACTTGCCTGCAGGGTGTCCTTGGGCAAGTCACTTAACTTCACTGGGCCTCTGTTTCCTCATCTGTAAAAGGGGGATCCTAGCAACTGTTCTCCCTCCTACTTTGATTGTGAGCCCCATGTGGGACAGGGACTGTGTCTGACCCACAGTCAGGAACTTGTTTGAAGGTCTCTGGGCATAATGTAAGAATAATAATAATAATGTTGGTATTTGTTAAACACTTACTATGTGCAAAGCACTGTTCTCAGCGCTGGGGGGTATACAAGTCGATCAGGTTGTCCCTCGCGGGGCTCACAGTCTTTATCCCCATTTTACAGATGAGGTAACTGAGGCCCAGAGAAGTTAGGTGACTTGCCCAAAGTCACACGGCCGACAGGTGGCAGAGCCAGGATTAGAACCCATGACCTCTCACTCCCAAGCCCGTGCTCTTTCCACTGAGCCACGCTGCTTCTAATACATCATCCATTCAGTACAGTGAAATGATACCCAGTGGCCTCTTCACAAGATGAGGAAATTTATAATGTAATCACTTCAATCTAGCTTTGGGATTTCCTAGAATCCGAAAGCACTTAATAAATCATACTCCCAGTCTGCAGATGGACTGGAACCTAGTGTAGACTTGGTCTGTAGTCCATGTCTAGAAAGTGGGAGAGCCCGGATCTACCTCTCCCAGCTCATTGCTACTCTCATCGTGATGCTATATTTGAACGTCTCTAACTCGTGCTCTAGTAAGCTCGTGATTTGATAGTGGATGACATAATCTGAACTAGGCAATGCCGGGAAATATCGAATTCCTAGTAAAAGATGGGACCCGAATCACGTGGTATGTAGTGAAGATCCACTCTGCAATTGGAGAAGCAGCACGGGTAAGCAACCCGGCCTAGTGGATGGAGCAGGGGCCGGGAAGTCGGAAGGACCTGGGTTCTCATCCTGGCGCCGCCACTTGTCTTGTGTGACCTTGGGCAAGTCACTTTAATTCTCTATGCCTCAGTTACCTCATCTGTAAACTGGGGATTAAGAGCGTGAGGCCTATGTGGGTCAGGGAATGTGTCCAACCTCATTAGCTTCTATCTGCCCTGACATTCTTACGATGCATGATACATAGTAAGCTCTTAACAAATACTGTTATTATTAATGTTATTAATAATAATGATGGCATTTGTTAAGCGCTTACTATGTGCAAAGCACTGTTCTAAGCGCTGGGGGGATACAGAGTGATCAGGTTGTCCCATGTGGGGCTCACAGTCTGAATCCCCATTTTACAAATGAGGTAACCGAGGCACAGAGAAGTTAAATGACTTGCCCAAAGTCACACAGCTGACAAGCGGCGGAGCCGGGATATGAACCCATGCCCTCTGACTCCCTAGCCCGTGCTCTTTCCACTGAGCCCTGCTGCTTCTCTGTGTTATTAATTGAGGCCATAGCTCAGTAACATCCATGCAGGATTGGAAGTTCAAGAGAAAATCAGCCCAGGGATACTTGATTTTAGAAAAGGAAACTGAAAATATCCCATTTGAAAGAGAAAATAGAAAAGTTTAATACAAAACAGTAGCTACTGAAAGTCTGGAGGCTTGCGGCTTAGTGGAAAGAGCCCGGGCTTGGGAGTCGGAGGACACGGGTTCTAATCTCGGCCATGCCACTTGTCTGCTGTGTGACCGTGGGCAAGCCGCTTAACTTCTCTGTTTCTCAGTTACCTCATCTGTAAAATGGAGAATAAAACTATGAGCCCCCTGTGGGGCAACCTGATTGCCTTGAATCTATCCCAGTGCTTAGAACAGTGCTCGGCACACAGTAAGCACTTAAATATCGTTATTATTATTATTTTTAAATTAAAAAAAAAAATAGTGCATTAGGACTTAGGTAAACTGCAGGGAGGAAAAAAACAGATGATAAATAGAAACCCTGTGCAGTTAAATGGAAGGATGAAAAAGATCATAAAAGGGAAAATGTCACACTTTAAAATATTGAAACTTTAGCCAAGTGAGAAAAGGAGAGTCAACATAGAGTGATAGGTTAGGTGCAAACGGGAAATGAGGCAGGCCAAAAAGGAAATCTTACACAGGTGCAAACACATTTTACAGAAATGATAGAACATTCTTCAAATACATCAAAACCTGTAACTCAGCTAGAACTACTTGATTGATCGTGGAGAAAAGATATTCGGGAATGAAAAAGATGGCTCTGTAGCTGAATGAATTTGTTAATTGTATTAAGAAAGTTATTTAATAGGTTCACGTTTTGGGGAGCAGAAAGGTAAAAAGAATTGGATCCAATTGTGACGAGAATACAGGATATTTTATCTCACAGGTAAACCATATGTAAATAAAATCATTGGGTCCAAACACCTTCTTGGACAGTCAGTCAATTCATCGGTGGTATTTATTGAGAACTTACTATACACAGAACACTGTACAAAGCACTTGTGAGAGTAGAGCAGAATTAGAGATCCATAATGGGTCACTAGAGGGAAAGCGAAATGAAAAATGAAATGAATAGATGGAGAATGAAAAATTAGGGTTTTTAGATGGTCTCATCCCAACCAAGAGGAGGAAAGTCAATTCCTCTGATAATAATAATAATTGTGGTATTCATTATGTGCCAGGCATTGGTCTAAGCACTGGGGTAGCTACAAGTTAATCAGGTTAGACATCATCTCTGTCCCATATAGAGCTCACAGTCTCAATCCCCATTTTACAGATGAGGGAACTGAGGCACAGGGTAGTGAAGTGACTTTCCAAGATCACACAGCGGATTTGTGGCAGAGCCGGCATTAGAACCCAGGTCCTTCCGACTCCCAGGCCCGTGCTCTCTTGCTGCTTCAAGCATCCTGTTCCACCTCAACACTAGTCCAAAATCCTGGGGTGGGCTATGACCTGATCTAGGAATGGCACTCTTTTTGAGTTCTTACTTTTTGGTCTGCTGTTGCGGATCATTATATTAACTGCATTCTGAGGATAGTGCGAGGTCCCACTTTCACTTTCCGCGTTCAGCCAGTTATAAAGTATGATTTTCCCCTTTAACAGTGGGTTAGTAACAAAAAGGAGTTCATGGTCAGAGGAAAGTCAAACAGCTAGGAATCAAAGTCTGCCTTAAGGTAAAATATAGGGAGGAGAGAGAGCATACAGTGGCCCGATTTAAAGATGGAATGCACTCAATCAGAAGAATAAATTGATCTGAACACAAAAAGGAAGGTAATATTGTCTGAAGTTTTGTTTTGCCATGTTCTTATAACATTTCCTCTGTCTTCTGTGGTTTTGGTTTTCCAATTTCAGTTCTCTGTACGGCGGTTGTTTGGGTATCCTGCTGTTACTCGTACTCCTCCTGTAGCCAGTGGACCATAGCTGTGTTAGGCAGTACTAAATGAGCATGTTTATTGCCATAGGTCTTGTCTTTATTGCACACAAGTTTGAGTAGCCAAAGCGAAGCGTCAAATAAACCTAAACCTAGTTAAATGAGGAGAGAATGAGGTTTGCATTGATTTTTACCAAAATTTACCTTTTAACGCTTTTTGTCGGAACGCTATCTGACTTTTGTTTTTCTGTTGATAACAGTGTCCATTAATCATTCAGTGGATGAGCTCTGTGGATGTTTCCCTTTCATCACACTTGAACCAAATAGATCTTTCTATAAAAAAAAAAATGCCAATCAATTTCAAAAGCTGTTTTTTCTTCTCAAGCTGGTGTGTGTCTGTGTGTTAATCAAACACTTAATATACTGTATTTAATTCATGACAATATTTTCTTCTCATATATTTTTTTTTTTTCTTAGGTTCAAGGGATTGGGCCCAACTGTGATTGTGTGTCCAACCACAGTAATGCATCAGTGGGTGAAAGAATTTCACACTTGGTGGCCTCCGTTTAGAGTTGCGATTCTACACGATACTGGCTCATACACAAACAAAAAGGTGACATTTGCAGCATTTCTGGGTTCTTTTGTTTTCTTACCGAGGGGCTCCCGACTTGCCTTGCCCGACTCCTCTTTAAGGTCTTTCAGGCTGCCGTTAACAGCTGCGTGGTGTTACTTCTGAAGAACGTTTGCGATTTCTGTCTCATTTTGGGTGTTTATTAGCGGCTACCACGGTTGTAATGCGTTTCTGTAGAATTTTATATTGACACATTATCTACTTTGTTAGTGACAAATTACACTAACCCCCATATGCATTGTTTGCCACAAAGCAGGTCATTTATATCGCGTGTATTGTTAAAATGAAAAAACAAAACAAAAGAGACTGGGTAATTTATCTAGCAAAGCAGCAACATGACTCATATTAGAGCCCGGACCATTGGTTTTACGAATCATGATACCTTTTCAATTTTTCTTCTGGGAAAGTCTCAGGAAATCTGGATTCAGGAAAGTGCCCATCACCTAAAGCAGTAGGAAATAGCAAACTTGCATTTGGAGATGTGCCAGGATACTAGAGCCCTGTTAAGTTTTCCATCAAAGGCATATAGGTTAACCCCCGACAGCTCACCCCTTATCCCACTCACTCCATTTCAATAAAGTTTATCAACTGAGCTCTAGATTGGAATGGAAAATGAAAGGGCACGGGGCCCTCAATAGAGCGAGTCCAGAAAGACAACCGGGGACCACTGGATCACGGCTATCGCCGGCGTAGTCGAAGTCCCAATCACGGTATAGTTCCGTTTGACTTCGGAGAGGCACAGTGAGATTTCCGTTAATGAACCCGCTTACGTCGTTCAGATGAGCCCTTGGAGGGTGTCATTGGAAACGGTATTATCGTGAGTATTATTATTGTTATTGAATGCTGACAGTGTGTAAAAAGAGTTGGGGTAATGGGGAACACCCTTAAAGACTTGTTCCTCAGCCTGAACGGAGCTCAAGATCATAAATGCGAAGCCAGACACAGACACCAGTAAGAGTGTAATCCAAACAGTGAAAACAGGTCAACAAAAGTGTCAACAGTAGATTGGGACATCTCCGGGTACCCCATCAATCGATGGCATTTATCGATCACTTACTGTGTGCAGAGCACTGTAGTAAGCGCTTGGGAAAGTACCATATAACAGAGTCGGTAGGTACATTCCCTACCTACAAGGTGCTTACAATCTAGAGGAGGTGTAGGCAATCAGAGAAACAGCTACAACCTTCCCAGTGGTCTTGTCTTGTGCCGTCGAGTCGTCTCCGACCCATAGCGACACCCCGGACACATCTCTCCCAGGACGCCCCGTTCTCCGTCTGCCCTCGTTATGGTAGGGGATCCATAGAGTTTTCTTGGTAAAATGACAGAAGTGGTTGACCATTGCCGCCTTGCACGAGTCTCCACCCTCGACTGTCTCCCATGCCGCTGCTGCCCAGCACGGGCGAGTTTTGACTCGTAGCAGATGGCCTGCCACTCGCTAGCCACTGGCCAAGCTAGGATTGGAATGGACAGGCCTCCGCTTCACTCTCCCTCCCATAGTTAAGGCTGGTAGGGGACTGGAAACTCCCCAGGTGCGACCCTGAGAGGGATGTATCCCAGTGCTGGTGGCCGGACTGGGACCCTTTGCTTTGTCAGACACGGGGGAGAGAGGTCGGCCCAGGCCTTGAGTGATGTGGACCTTGAGTTCCTGGTTCCCTGTAGACTGTTTTCATCCCAGCCTCTCAATTGTTTTTCATCGCCATTGTACCTCTCACCTCATTATCTCCCATAGCTATTCAGGAAGGGACTCTGGTTGGGGGGGTTTGGTAGTATTATTATCTTTGGTTATGGAAATCTCAAATATTCTGGGCCCTTCTACAAGGAACAACAGAAATGTCTTTTATGATATCTTAATGAAAGTCTCAAATATTTCGAACAACATAACCCTTCCACGAGAAAAGACAGAAGTGTCCTCTGTGCCCATTGACCTGAATTAGTCAACAGGATCTGTTTACCTTCACGGGTTGCCAAAATTATGGCTTATCTCCATCCCCAGAGGCTTTGGTTCCATTATTATAATCTGAAGAACCACCTTCATTTCAGCTTAAATGGGGTTTGAAAGAAAAAAAAATCATCTCATTACTTCCAAATAAAATGGGCAATTTTTTGCGTCTTTAGGACTCTTCAACTCAGTGCTGTTTGAGGGCAAAACCTTAAATAATGGAAATTTCTAATGGAAATCTCTTTTGTGAGTTTGAGTGTGGCTGATACAGCAATTTAAACTCTTCAGAGAGAAAGCATGCTAAAAGTCCAGTGAGCTTTCCTTTATTATTATTCCTATGCCTCCCATGTATAGCAGTTCAGGTCTACACAGTAAGCGCTCAGTAAATAGTATTGATTGACTGATCTGTAAATAAATCTGTCATAACATCCTCAGCTGTCAAGTGAAGGTGCTATAGGAATCTGTGGTGTCTATCTTTCCCGAACTGAGGTTTCTTAAAAATATGGTCAGTTATCAGATAGTGACTTTCAGAAAGAGACCCACTTAAATTTCTTCCACAACTCTATCACTTATTGTCACTTGCTAAATATTGAGTTTGTCTTCTAAAGAGTGGTCAGGAAGTAAGACTTGCATTTAGGGAATGGAATTAAACGGTCATTTCATCCATAGCTCAGTCAGTGTATTGTGAAACAGTGTGTTCCAGTGGACAGAGCATGGGACTGGGAGTCAGAAGACCTGGGTTCTAATCCCTGCTCTGTCACTTGTTTGCTTGGGCAAGTCACTTAACTTCTCTGTACCTTAATTCTCTCGATTACAAAATGAAAATTCAATACCTATTCTCTCTCCTATTTAGACTGTGAGCCCTATTTGGGACTTGATTCTCTTGTATCTATCCCAGCACTTAGTACAGCACTTGGCACATAGTAAGCGCTTAACAAAAACCATTCATTCATTCAATAGTATTTATTGAGCGCTTACTATGTGCAGAGGACTGTACTAAACGCTTGGAATGTACAAATCGGTAACAGATAGAGACAGTCCCTGCCGTTTGACGGGCTTACAGTCTAATCGGGGGAGACAGACAAGAACAATGGCAGTAAATAGAATCAAGGCGATTCTATTATTATCAACCACAATTATCATCATCATCATCTTTATTGTGTCTTTTTTTTACACTGTATCTACCTGAGCTGGATGCATTCTACCTAGACAACTGTGGTGGAACATTGCTTAATACTTCAGCAGCTTCTCTACAAATCGCATAATGAAAGCATGCGTAATAATATTGGTATTTGTTAAGTGCTTACTATGTGCCAAGCACTGTTCCAAGCTCTGGGGTAGATACAGGGTAATCAGGTTGTCCCACGTGGGGCTCACAGTCTTAATCCCCATTTTACAGATGAGGGAATTGAGGCACAGAGAAATTAAGTGACTTGTCGAAGGTCACACAGCAGACAGGTGGCCGAGCTGGAATTAGAACCCACGACCTCTGACTCCCAAGCTCGTGCTCTTGTGTAGAGCTACTTGCATTAAACAACAGTTGAAGTTGTCGGGGGGTTCTCCGTGTACTAGAACATAGCTTAAGAGTACTTCCCGAGAATTCGCGGCCCCAATCCCTTTACTTGGCGTCTCATGTAAGACTGGGCCTATACTGAAGCAAACTCCGAGATTTCAGTCGATTAATCGATCATATTTATTGAGTGCTTTCTGTGTGCAATGCACAGAACTGTACTAAGAGGGCAATACAACAGAAGTGGTAGACACAGTCCCTGCTACCTTTTTTCATAACCACTGACCCTCCCATAGACCATGTGTGAAGAAGTTTTTTTCAGACTTGATTCACAGAACCCTATTTTTCTCGTTGGCTTTCCCCCATTTTCTCCTGCCTCTGTAAGGTCTTCTGCCGTGACTGTAGCCATGCAGTAGGTGTGGTGGGAGCCGGATTTGAAAATACCTATTTTTCAGCATAAATAATACAAAAAGAGGCAACATTTGGGTGAAGGAGTCTTTCCTGAAATCTTTAAACCTACAAGTTGGAACGCTTGTTCTCTCCAAGCAGCATCTCAGGTTGTGATCTGGGAAGAGCCGGTCCACAGTCCCGCCCCGCTGCTCACCGGTGCCCATTTTGCAGGGGCGATGGCGGTCTTTCCCCTCCACAGCTGTAGGAAGCTGGACTCCCAGACTTGTTCGCCCCGGGTCCCGGACAAGACCTGAGAGTTCAGGGATGTTTGTTGGCTTTCTGGCCGACTGGCTCTTTGAAGCCTGCCCCCTCCCAATCCTTGTGTCCCTAAAAGACCTGCCTGGGCCCGTTCTTTGCTCAGAATGAGGAGGGGCATCTCTACCGCCGCTCCTCCCAGAGTTTTAGAGAGGGAGTGTGGCGTGATGGATAGAGCCCAGGCCTGGAAATCAGGAAGACCCGGGTTCTAATCCCGGCTCTGCCTCTCGTCTGCTCTGTGACCTCGGGCGAGTCACTTCACTCCTCTGTGCCTCAGTTGCCTCATATGTAAAATGGAGAATAAGACTGTGAGCCCCTGTGGGATGGGGAATGCACCCAACCCCATTTGTTTAACAAATGTTACAATTATTATTAGGAGAAGGTGCCCCGTTTCACTTCCAGACCCTTCTCTGAGCATGTGTGCAGAAAGTATGTGATGTTCTTTTTAGATTAGGGCTGCTCTCTTGCCTTTCTTTTCTAAAAATGGTGCTGTGGGGAAATGTCTGGGTTCTAGCTTGACTGGGAGCAGTGGAGAGGTGGAGGGCCCTGTCATTGTCCATCAGAGGGAAAAGTCGAAAGCTCGTTGTGGGCAGGAATGTGTCCGTTGTTTATTCTATTCTCCCAAGTACTTAGTACAGTGCTGTGCACACAGTAAGTGCTCAATGAATACGATGGAGTGAATGAATGAATCCAGGAGCCACTCAGAAGGACTTAATAGGCAGTGTGAGAAATATGTATTGACATGTTCTAGATATGCTCTTTAAAAGCAGCGTGGCTTAGTGGATAGAGCACGGGCCTGGGAGTTAGAAGTGGAACATGGTCTGTGTCCAACGGATTTGCTTGTTTCTACCCTGGCGCCCAGTACAGGGCCTGGCACATAGTAGGCGCTTCACACATAACATTAAAAATAAAATATCATGTTGGATCCTGTAGTCAAGTATAAGTTGAGGAGCCATTCTTGAACCCTTAAACACTTCAAATAAATCTCATATCGCATGGCAGCAGGTTGTTTTCTGTTAAGATAATTCCAATTTCTGTGGCATTGTACAGAATTTCAGTTTTGCAGTTTGTCATATTGGAATGGGTCACGGGGCCATTTAGTGGAATCGGAATTAGGGGGTCTGATCATTTGGATCTTTGGCTGGCCGGTAGTCTTAACAGTCGGTTCTGGACCGAAGAATGCAGTTTTGATTGACAGGTGATATGTGGTTGACCAAAGAGGTAAATATATTCAGGGTAGAAGGTACACGCCTGCCTTTTAAACATGAGCGAAATATCTGGCCAGCAACTGGGCATGTGCACTAGATGTATTTCTTTGTATCTGTTTTGCAACATCTAGTTCATGCCTAGGAGGTATCCTACAAAAAGAATGGAATTTAATGTTAAAGTTATCTACATGAAGGTTAGTATGTTAGTCGGCGAACTCACTGATCAACCGTGGGATGACTGTCAAAATTTAAGATTATCGAAATGCAGCTATACAATAGTGGGCAGCCGGAAGCCACATTTGAATAAAGCCCCTGGAAGAAGGCAGATAAAAGATCTTTAAAATAGCCCATCTCTTTGGAAGTCCTTCCATAAAGAGTACTCTATACATTTATATAAAAATATCACATAAAATTTTATTTCAGTTCAGTTTAATCAAGAAGAACTTGACACCCTCATATCATCAATGATGCCTAATAATTTTTTTTTGGTAATGTGTGGTTAAAAAAAAAAAAAATTGTGTTGCCGGAGTGTTTTATTTTTTTTCTTCATTGTCAGCACAAATCCTTGTTTATTAAAGATTTAGCTTGAAGGAAATTT
This sequence comes from Ornithorhynchus anatinus, assembly GCF_004115215.2. Lineage (NCBI taxonomy): Eukaryota > Metazoa > Chordata > Mammalia > Monotremata > Ornithorhynchidae > Ornithorhynchus > Ornithorhynchus anatinus. Next base: position 129,643,375 of record NC_041730.1, on the reverse strand, counting down.
TAATTAATTACAGGTTCAGTAAATCCTGCCTGGGAAGCTGCTGTGCTGTGTTTACAGTGAATGGCCTTCATGTGCCGATGTTTCACTCCTGTTCTCTCTGCTACCTGACAGTGTGATTTATGGCTGTTGTTTTCTACCAGTCCACTGTTTGCCCTCTAGGAGGGATTGGTCTCTTGAGTCTCCACAATAACAGCAGCACTTTCACAAGACGTCTTTTAATGACAACAGCACTGCATTCAGGAAGTCAGGCTAATTGCAGACATACCCTATTAATTGCAAAAACTAGGAGAGGTTACATATTTTACAAGCTTTTAATTTGAAATCGCCCGAGATGATTTGTTTCTAAGCATTTGGGTAGAGATGTCTATAATATTCGGCAATACACCATTGTCGAGACCCCGTTCCACACAGTCGCGGAACGTTGGAAACGGAGCTGGATCTTCCCGTTCGATTTCTCCTTTGAAATTTGGCTTATGCACCTGAAGGCGAAAATGAAAACTGGCGCATATTCTCAAAAAAAAAAAAAAAAGACAAAATCCAATTAATCTCGTTTGTTTATGATTGTGCGGAAAGTCTTGTAATTCCTTAGCTAACATCGATGAAACTTAGTTACAGCTAGAGGGTTCATTTCAATGCACAGAAAAGCTCACTGAACAATATGAGGCAAATTTCTGAAATATTTACTTACCTCCATCTATGGGTACAGAGCTACCGCCCACCCCGCACGCTCCGCTCCTCCGCCGCCCACCTCCTCACCGTCCCTCGGTCTCGCCCATCCCGCCGTCGACCCCCGGGTCACGTCCTCCCGCGGTCCCGGAACGCCCTCCCTCCTCACCTCCGCCAAACTGATTCTCTTTCCCTCTTCAAAACCCTACTTAAAAATCACCTCCTCCAAGAGGCCTTCCCAGACTGAGCTCCTCTTCCCCCTCTACTCCCTCTGCCATCCCCCCTTTACCTCTCCGCAGCTAAAGCCTCATTTCCCCTTTTCCCTCTGCTCCTCCACCTCTCCCTTCCCATCCCCACGGCACTGTACTCGTCCGCTCGACTGTATATATTTTCGTCACCCTATTTATTTTGTTAATGAATTGTACATCGCCTCGATTCTATTTAGTCGCCATCGGTTTTTACGAGATGTTCTTCCCCTTGACGCTGTTTATCGCCATCGTTCTCGTCCGTCCGTCTCCCCCGATCAGACCGTAAGCCCGTCAGACGGCAGGGACCGTCTCTATCTGTTGCCGACTTGTTCATCCCAAGCGCTTAGTACAGTGCTCTGCACATAGTAAGCGCTCAATAAATACTATTGAATGAATGAATGAATGAGCTATCTTTTTGCCCCAAGTAGACAAAGCAGACGTGAGTGTGGCCTAGTGGATAGAGCTCAAGCTTGGGATTCTGAAGGACCTGGGTTTTAATCCCAGCTGGGTGACCTTGGGTAAGCCATTTCTCTGTGCCTCAGTTACCCCATCTGTAAATTGAGCGTAAGACCATGAGCCCCATATGGGACAGGGACTGGGTTCCAATCTGTTCAGCTTGTATCTACCCCAGCACTTAGTACACTCCCTGGCACATAGTAAGAGCTTAAAAAATACCATAAAAAAAAAAAAAAGGAGCCAGGGCCATTACCATTTTTCCCTTTTCCATGCTCATGGGATTGCCAAGGAAGTACAACGGGGAAGGTGCCCTTCTCTTCCCACTCGAAGCCTTAGCCAAATTCTAGGAGCAACACCGAGAAGCAGAGGAGAAGTAAGATGGAGCTAGTCAGAGAGCATTTGAGAGTGAGTGGAGAAGCTCCATGGGGCTTTCAACCTCCGCATCGAACCAAAGCTCCTCACCGTTGGTTTTAAAGCAGTCCACCACCTTGCCCCTCCTACCTCACCTCTCTCCTTTCCTACTACAACCCAGCTTGAACATTTCACTCCTCTAATGCTAACCTTCTCGCTGTGCCTCAATTTCTCCTATCTCCTCACCAACCCCTCGCCCACGTCCTGCCTCTGGCCTGCAGTGCTGTCCCTCTGCAAGTCTGACAGTTACTCCCTACCCTTTCAAAGCCTTTTTGAAGGCACATCTCCTCCAGGAGGCCTTCCCTGACTAAGTTCCCCACTTTCCTCTCCTCCCACCCCCTTCTGTGTAGCTGTGACTTGATATCTCTCTTCTTCCTCCCCTCCCAGGCCCACTGCACGTAAGTACATATCGGTAATTCATTTTGTGATATTAATGTCCATCTCCCCCTCTCAGACTGTAAGCTCAGTATGGGCAAGGGAATGTGTCTGTTTATTGTTGTCTCGTACTCTCACAAGCGTTTAGTACAGAGCTCTGCGCACCGTAAGCGCTCAATAAATACGATGGAATGAGTGAACGAACAAACCTCAGGTTTCTGGAAGCCACCGGAGACACTCGAGGGGTACCAACAGTAGAATGGATAACTCTGTCCAGCCCTGTTCCTTGGTCCTATTTCTGGCCTCCTGCACCACTTTTGGGAAGAGTTCAGGGCGGGGAGCAAGTTGTCACCTAGTGGTAGCCGAAGCAGGAGAAGCAGAGCGTACTCCTTTTCACAAAACACATATTTAAGCATGTGTTTAAAAAAATGTCATTTTCTACGAGGCAGTCAATGCGTAACATTTATTGAGTGTCCGCTTCAGCAGAGCACTGTACCAAGCCTTTGGAAGAGCACAGTAGAGTGAAGTAGACACAATCACTGCCCTCAAGGAGTTTACAGTCTATATTTGGGAATCTATAAGAGGTTAGTTGCCAAGCCCCCGCCCCACCAACAACAACAACAACAAAAAAGCAAATACAGTATGCAGTTGTCAGCTCCCTTAAAGAACTAATAATTATGAGTGAAAGGGGGTTAGTGGGAGTTTCTGGTTCTTCTCCTCATCCGTGCTTTTCGTCTTTTTAACAGTGCCTCCTGCCTCACAGACACCATTGGTAAAATATAATCGAAAGATAAGTTTCTCTTAGATTGTACACACACGGAGGGCAAGAAAGAAGCCTCAATGATATCGCTCCTCCTTCCTTTCCTGTTGAAGATGCACTTCTCTCAGTGTGTTTCAGGCCACTTTGTCACCATTAATCTGTTTTTTCTTTTAGCTCTCTTATAGTTGCTCTTCCCTGTCATTTCAGATCCAAACTTCTTATCCACACTCTTAGGATCCTCTCATACCCAGATATTTTATTTTTGTTGTTCTTCAGAGCGTAGATAACCTGCAACCCCTAGGACCGTAGAGAAGCAGCGTGGCTCAGTGGAAAGAGCCCGGGCTTGGGAGTCAGAGGTCGTGGGTTCAAATCCCGGCTCTGCCACTTGTCAGCTGTGTGACTGTGGGCAAGTCACTTCACTTCTCTGGGCCTCAGTTCCCTCATCTGTAAAATGGGGATGAAGACTGTGAGACTGTGAGGGAATGACAACCTCATTCCCCTGTATCTCCCCCAGCGCTTAGAACAGTGCTCGGCACATAGCAAGCGCTTAAACGAACAAAAAAAAAAGACTCTAACTTTAAGGATATATAATATTTCTAGCAATTTTAGAGAGGTAATGTCTTTCCTGTCCTCTTTGTCTTGTGCCGTTGCCATACCCATGTCTGTTTAATCACTCTGCCACTTAGATTCACTCTCCTGATTATTTCCTTTTTAAAAATCCCCTGCAAAAATCACTATTTTCTTTCATTACTGATCTGTCAGCGCACACATCGTCTTACGACCAGTTAGGTTGAAAGCAGTGTTCGGTAGCCAATCTTCTGAGAAAGATGACCCAATCTCACCCTGAGTTTTTTATGATTGCTTCATGTTTCTCATTTAAACTGTTGGTTCCCTTGGCAGGGTTTCCTCTTTTGGCCAAGTAAACTGAGTGCTAAGTAAACTATCAGTGCTAATAAATTATACATGTTAACTATATATGTCTGTATATCTAAATGTGTGTGTGTGTGTGTGTGTGTGTGTGTGTGTGTATATATATATATAGGTGTGCTTGTGGAAGTTTCAAGTTTTGCGGAGTGCTTTGGGGTCCTTGAGGATGAAAAGTTTAGTGTCGTCAGAGCATTACTACTGTCATTTAATTTGACTTCTGCTAAAAAATTGACATGAATGTTTCATTGCGGTTATAGGTGAAACTGATTCATGAAATTGCAGGATGTCAAGGAATTTTGATCACTTCCTATTCGTACATTCGGTTGATGCAGGATAACATCAACAACTACGACTGGCACTATGTGATCTTGGACGAAGGGCACAAAATCCGAAATCCGAACGCTGCAGTTACGCTGGCTTGCAAACAGGTATGGAGCCTTAAAGCCTTAAAACGTAAAATCGGTTTTCACATGCACCAAGTAGGGAGTTAGAATGAATCCCCTTTTGTAGTTGACCCGCTAACTCCTTCAGAGAACTTTCGTTTCCCCGCAGATTTGCAACAAATGAGTCTCAACCCATGTAGAAAATACCCAGTAGCACATTCCGTAGTGTTTTCAGTCTAATTATTACTCATTCCTATATCCCAAAATGGTTTCCTTTAGAACCTCCTTTCCCCGCAGTCGCGATAGTGGACAGGGGCAAATTAGAAATAACACTAGGACTGTATGCCGGCATCAGAAACAAGACTCAAGTGTCCTCCAAGCGAGGCTTCGTATTATTTTACATCCACCACCCTTTGGATCCCAGACTGCTGGGGATGCCTGGGTTTCCTTTCTGGCTGGAAAGGAAGGAAGGAGGGTTCAGAGGGTCTGCCCTAGGATATAATAATAATAATAATGGTGATGGTATTTGTTACGCACTTATTACGTTTCAAGCACTGTTCTAAGCACTTGACACATTTATATTTATATTTAGCACCCGTCTCCCCCTCTAGACTGTAAACTCGTTGTGGGCAGGGAATGTATCTATTTACTGTTATAGTGCACTCTCCCAAGCACTTACTACAGTGCTCTGCACACAGTAAGCACTCAACAAATGGTTTCCTTTAGTTGCCATTGTTTTTACGAGATGTTCTTCCCCTTGACTCTATTTATTGCCATCGTTCTTGTCTGTCTCCCCCGATTAGACCGTAAGCCCGTCAAACGGCAGGGACTGTCTCTGTCTGTTGCCGACTTGTTCATTCCAAGCGCTTAGTACAGTGCTCTGCACATAGCGCTCAATCAATACTATTGAATGAATGAATGAACAAATGCTACTGAATGAATGAATGCTGGGGTACATACTCGATAATCAGGATATGGTAAATTGGAGAAATTGCCCTGGTTCCTCGTTTTAGGACCCCCACAACCCTCCCAGGGTGTGAATCAGAGCCCCCGGGAAATCAGGTGGTGTGGGACTCCTGGAACCGTACCTCACACGGAGATGGAGGCCACAATTTAAGGAGCCAAAGTACTACTTGCTCCTCCTTTAAGTAAGTAGCTCTGCCCGGCAAAGCCCCCCGACCCGCACCCATCTAGAAACACCCCCGTCCGTGGGTCGTCCGCCCCTAGGTTGGAAATGGGGTCGGAGTTCTCTCTGACTCCCATACCAGAAAATAAATCTGCCATTTTGAAGCAGTCGGTCTCGATAGTTCTGGATAACTAAGTGTCCCGCAGTATCTTTGAGGTGGTGGTAGATTGTTGCTTTCTCTCCTTCCATTTCTTTTCACTTGAAAATTGTCTACCTTTCAATAGCATCTTTTTCAGATTTAAGGGCGAGTCAAGTGGGTTTTGAGTAGGCACAACTTCATTAGGGATCAAGTCTTAATTCTTATTAGACTTGCTATTATCATATTATTAGAGAAGCAGCGTGGCTTAGTGGAAAGAACCCGGGCTTGGGAGTCAGAGGTCGTGGATTCTAACCCCGGCTCCGCCACTTGTCAGCCGTGCGACTTTGGGCAAGTCTCCTCACTTTTCTGTGCCTCAGTTACCTCATCTGTAAAATGGGGAGTAAGACAGTGTGCCCCACGTAGGACGGCCTGATGACCTTGTATCTATCCCAGTGCTTAGAACAGTGTCAGCACATAGTAAGCACTTAACAAATACCATCATTATTATTATTATTATTATTAAGAATGATTAATTACAATTGTTTTACTCATTCCCCCTCCCAGCCCCACTTAGGTGACATATCCATAATTTATTAATCTGTATTACTTTCTGTCGCCCCCTCTAGCCTGTAAGCTCGCTGTGGGCAGGATTGTACTAAGTGCTTAGTACAGTGCTCCGCACATAGCACTTAGTCAATACGATTGAATGAATTGTGTCTGTTAGTCTTATATTGTACTCACCCAAGCTCCTAGTACAGTGCTCGGCACACAGTAAGAGCTCAATAAATAAGATTGATTGATTGATCGAAGTCTTATTTGTATTGATGTCTGTCTCGCCCTCTCTAGATTGTCAGCCCAATGTAGGCAGGGAATGTGCCTGTTTATTGTTGTATTGTACTCTCCCCAGTGCTTAGTACAGTGCTCTGCTCACAGAAAGTGCTCACTAAATACAATTTCATGAATAAATGACTAGGACCATGAAATTTAGGGTAACTTAGAAAGTGCCTGTTTTTTGTTTTGTTTTGTTTTTTAATGCAGATTTATTTTGTTTCCAACAACAGTTTCGAACTCCACATCGGATTATCTTGTCCGGTTCTCCTATGCAAAATAACCTCAGGGAGCTGTGGTCTCTATTTGACTTTGTCTTTCCGGGAAAATTGGGAACCCTGCCGGTCTTCATGGAGCAATTTTCTGTTCCGATTACCATGGGAGGGTATTCTAATGCATCCCCTGTTCAGGTAACCAATTATGCACAAACCATTTGAGGGAGCTGGTAATGATGAATTTAGCGAAACTAGTCTGCTTTGCTATTGAGAACCATTCTTTCTAATTATTTTCATTTTGCAGTGTTAGCTGTAATATAAACAAGTATGTTCATCTCTCAGTCAAAATAATCATGCGATTTGGCAGAGGTATCCTGGCCCTTATTAGTATCGGATAAAATTGGGATATCATTTTGACATGAAAAAGTGTCTTCTTTTACAAAAAAAAAAAAAATCCAATGCATTCATACATAACTCTCTGTAAAGAGCAAATCATTGTGAACTCAAGCTGATTCTCATTTAAAAACCATAGGTATTTCTAGACCAACTGTTTGGATACCATTGCAAATTGATAGATGATAAAAGAAAAAAAAGTTTTGTGCAACAGTGAGAGCAAAACACTCAAACTCAAAATGATTCATTTCTTTTAATATTGCCTAACTCATATTCCCGATCTGATCATGCAGTCAGTGTTACTCTCCCAAGCACTTAGTACAGTGCTTTGCACATAATAAATGCTCCATAAACACCACTGATTGATTGGTTGGTCCTGTAATGCAGGGGATGATGAACTAATAGTAAGAAAACCGGTGCCCTCCCCATCACTCGTCCTACAGTCACAACTCTCTTCCGCCATCCCATCACTGTCTCCCCAGGCAGACGCAAGTTGTAGGAAGAACGGCCTGTAGTTCTGCCCCTGGACTGCAGCCGCAACACCGCGAAAACTCACCCAGTAGGAGGACTGGATACTTCTAAAACCACAGGGAAACCCTTTTAGAGCGATAACGATTTATGGAAACTTTTTTGCCTAGCAGTGTTTCCAATCCAGGTCGCATCAGTAATTCCCAAAGAGGTACCATCTTGATGACTGCTTAATGATGTGTGTAGATGAATTAATTCTTCTCGCATCTCTAGTTGGCGACGGATAAAATCAATGACGTAAAACCACTTCCCAGTGTGCTAGTGATTGCAGCCAGACTTCCGGGTGTCTTTGCCGGGACTATCAGTACTGGATTAATCGTCTTTAAAATGACTGCGTGTTTTTATTTCTGTGGTGCCCTTCTACCTCTGAGTTCAAAGTATTTGGTAACTGTTACCTCAGGAATTTCCCCCATAGCACTCTAAACTATAAGCCCTTTATGAGCAGGGAACCTGTCTGCTAATTCGGTTGTATTGCAGTCTCCTAAGCTCTTTAGTGCAGTGCTCTGCACACAGTAAGCGCTCAATAATAGCATCGATTGATTGATAGAAGCTATTTCATTAGATCAGCTGACTCCCAAAAAGAGTGGAGAAGAATAGAGCAGCTGGGCAAATTGAGCTTCCACCAACCACCAAACCACATAGATCACTTTGATCGGTGATGTTCTGTTTTAATCAGTGAGAGGGTATGGGACTTTTCAGAAGTTATGAAGCTCTTCTAGCCGTAAGCTTTTGTAAAAAGAAACTGTATAAAAAAATTCCCAACATCTCTATATTTAATTATAAGGTTTAAAACTAAGAAACTAGCAAGATAATTTTAATAATTGCATAAGATTCTCTGGGTTTTAAGGCTCCAAATAATAAAAATTAAAATCAGAACAGCTCCTTTGGTGATTTTTTTAATCATATTCAATTTGGATTTCTTTTTTTTTTTTTTTTTTTTTTTGAATTGTAACTGCCATCAGCTTAGACTCTATCTGTTTTACTGTACTATCAGGAACTGATCTGTCGTAAGAAGATGGTAAGAAACAATTGAAATAATTGTGAACTTTTTTGTGTGTGTGGAAATGAGCCAGATGACTCGTGATTTACTTTGTGTTCCTTGGCCTGGATTCTGCCGGAAACTTTAAGCACAGGAGATAATTACAGACTCTGCTATAGCATCACAACAATATATTACTGTTTCTTATGACTGAGTCACATCTGCAGTATTACATGTTTGGAATATTTGGCCTTCATTGTGTAAACATAGATATAGACTTACCAATAATAATAGAACTTGTAGAAGGAGTCCAATATTTATGTAAGTTAGTGACAGACCTCCCTTTCCTATGGTAGATGTGGAATATTTTTTTTTCCCAAATAAAGTGTCCCCTAGATCTCTGTAGTGTCTTCAGAAATTATACTAGTAGATTGCTTTGGAATTTTCCTTCCCGGTATATAAATTTCCCAACAAAATTTAGGAAGTATACTTAGTGTACTAAGCATCTTCATTGTCAAGCATTGGCTGGAGAAGTTTCTGGAATTTGGACTTGAGGTTCTTCCTATGGCACTGACGAGTAATTTACTAAATTGGGTATCCAATTTGATTTTTTTAAAAAAATATGAATAATTTATTCAATTCTTTGTTTGGCTTTAAGTGAAAGGAGGATGAGGGTTTTTTGGGGGGTCTGGGGTTTTTTTAGCCATTATCTAAGTTAATACTCATCTCAAGTAGCCCTGATCCATTATAGAACCATATGTTCCATTTAAGACCAGGATGACCTTTTCTTTCTGCCATCGCAAGGATTTTCTTGAACTGACTATTGAGGTCTCTGGTGGGCAATAATCTTTGGCTATTGTCGGGTAACTCCCAGTGCTACCGTTCCCCACTAATTCTTAGCTTTTGATCTTCAATCTTGCAGATTAGCTCTTGTTTTACAGCTTTGGGTTGAATGTGAGATTATATACAAAGATTCATTGATAAAGGGGGTTTTCCTTAGAGGAATACCATGGGTAAACCTAATAAATCATTAAAGTTTCTAGGTTAAAATCAATTAGTAGGAAAAATAGGGCAGTTTTGAGCAGACAAGTTGAATATATTCATACTAGTAATAAATTTTGTTGTAAAGAGATTCCAACACAGATATTTAAAAAAAAAACAAAACCCTCCAAATCAAAGATTTAATAAAGGAGGATGCAGTTCCATTCTATGTGATGATGCTTTGCAGTAACTGTTAGTTTAATAAATCTCTTGTGGTGGAGTTTGTGGGGAAGGGTGGCGGTTCTACTTTATTGTTCAAAAATTCCATCTTTTTTCCTCCTTTTTATTAAAGGTAAAAACAGCTTATAAATGTGCGTGTGTTTTGCGAGACACCATAAACCCTTATCTCCTGCGGAGAATGAAGGCAGATGTAAAAATGAGCCTTTCACTGCCGGATAAAAATGAACAGGTTCGTAAGCGATCGCTTTATCATAACCGTGCTCTCCGTTAGACCACCTCAGTTTAAGTCTAAGGACTAATGAATAGGGGAACAAATGTAATTCATGAGTAGAATACTGAAGTACCTGTCCACAGTGAGCTCACCAGTCTAGGGGGGAGGCAGACGTTAATATACATAAATAGTTTATAAGATATAATTTAAAGATATGTATACCAGTCCTGTGGGGTTGAGGGTAATACCAAAGAAGGCAGAAAGAAAGTTTCTAACAAAATCATTCCGATTTACAGCCGTGAAATATTTTCCCCCACCTTTTAACAACAGTGGACACAGTCCTGTCCCACATGGGGCTCACAGTGTAAATAAGAGGGAGAATAGGGATTGTATGTAAATCGTAATATTCTTTTCTTAACCGTTTTCATTCACTTCAAGAAAGCCTTACCGAGAGCTTCTCTTTCTCCACCTTGTGATATTTTTCTTTCCTCGGTTCCACGAATAACCCGGTAGTTCACGCGTGTTTTTTTGTAGGTCCTGTTTTGTCGACTGACGGCAGAGCAGCGTGAAGTCTATCAAAATTTCATCGACTCCAAAGAAGTGTACAGCATTCTAAGTGGAGAAATGCAGGTTAGCTGGTGAGGGATGATTGTTCACTAAATGGAAAAAGCAAATCCCAAGGGTTAAAAATCACCGGTTCCCAGGATAGCTAACTCGGCCCAATTTGGGCCGAGTGTTTACTCGCATCTATTGCGTAGTAATTAATATTAATTTATATCTCTCGCTCCAGCTCCGCAGAATTCTGGCTTCAGAAATCTGTAAATAATCGCTTCTCAGGAGGTTCCCATTAGAGAAATTGTATGAAGTAGAATATAACGTCTTTCTTACAGCAGATAATCCCAAAGCACTTTAAATAGTAATGAGTTAGTAATAATAATATGAAGGATATAATCACTATAAAGTCAGCAAGAGCTCACACATCGGGCCTTGAAAGGAATTCTTTTACTTTTAGAGGGAATGTTCACCGTTACCTTAGGGACTTTGCCTTGTTTCCTTTCCAAAAAAAAAAAAAAAATCCAGTGCAAGTTTTAGCTCATCTTGGAGAGCCACCAGAAACAAGATAAATTACAATTAACAACTCTGCTTTCCTTGGGTTTTTCTTGGACTGTCCATAGTCCTGATCTTAATTCAGTAGCCTACTTAAGTAGGACCACCTTCTCAAGAGATGATGATGATGATGATAAGTATCAGGGCTTACTATGTCCCAAACACTGTACTAGGCGCTGGGGTAGATGCAAGGTACAGCAAAGATAAGTGAGTACTGCAGTAATGACTCGTAACAGACTTTCGAAGCTTGCTTTGAGGTCATCCCATTTTTCCTCGACAAAACCTATCGAGTGCTTACTGAATGCTGAGGCTAAACTATGCATTTAGGAATGTACCCCTGAGGTAGAAGCTCCAATTTCTGCCTTTGAGTCAGTTAATTGTATTCATTGGGTGCTTACTGAGTGCAGAACACTGTACTAAGCGCTTGGGAGAGTACACTATGACAGATAAGATTCCCCACCTACAACGAGCTTACGATCTAGAGGGACTGTTGTGATCAGCAGTAGTGTGTCATGGCGTAAGTTGAGGACTTGCAAAGTAGATTTCCCCGTCTAGACAGGCTCCGTTGTATCGTACTCTCTCAAGCGTTTAATACATTGTTCTGCCAACAATCAGCATTCAATAAATACCGATGACGATGGTAAGAGACTCCATACTCCTCCTGGTTCTCCAGCCTGAGACGTCAAGTGGCTTATGAGGAAGACATACCGTACCACGAGAAGCAGCGTGGCTCAGTGGGAAGAGCCCGGGCTTGGGAGTCAGAGGTCTTGGGTTTGAATCCCGGCTCTGCCGCTTCTCAGCTGTGTGACTGTGAGCAAGTCACTTCGCTTCTCTGTGCCTCAGTTACCTCATGGGGGTAAAATGGGGGTTAACTGTGAGCCTCACTTGGGACAACCTGATGACCCTGTATATCCCCCAGCGCTTAGAACAGTGCTGTGCCCATAGTAAGCACTTAACAAATACCAACAGTATTATTATTATTATTTTCCTTCTTAACCATTGGTGTCTGAGCAGTTGGCAAGCAGCCAGACAAGGTGCACTCTTGTAGCTTCATGAGCAAAGCGTGTAAGAGATTCTCTCTCAGAGATCACTCTCCTAGGGGATACAATGTCACCATAGGCAGCTCTCTCTTCAAACCAAAAGACGACTCTACTGCATCTAGCAGCTGTTTAACAGATGGTTTTGTCCTGGCTAGTCTGGCTTTACAATACTATGGTGTTTTTTTCCTCCTACTGCAGGGAAAAGAATAGTTTTTCAATGTTTGTTGAAGCATCGAAAAGGATCCATTTTATACTGGGAAAAAGAGTTGTCCCTTCTGGCGACTAACTAGAAGCAGCGTGGCTAAGCGGAAAGGGCAGGGCTTGGGAGTCAGAGGTCGTGGGTCCTAATTCCGGCTCTACCGCTTAGCAGCTGTGTGACCTTGGGCTAGTCACTTAACTTCTCTGTGTCTCAGTTGCCTCATCTGTAAAATGGGAGTAAGTTGTGAGCCCCACACGGGACCACCTGACTACCTTGTATCTACCCCAACGCTTAGAACAGTGCTTGACACATAGTAAACGCTTAACGAGTGCCATGGTTATTAGTATTATTATTATTAACTAGCACATGTCTGTTAATTATATTGAGGGCATCCATACAATTCACTTACTCATTGTTCTAGGTGAAACATTTATAATGATCGGAATGTTTTCTCTTCCTAACTGAATCAGCTCCTAATTTTGGAGTCATATTGTAATAATACTCTGTCTCTCTTACTCTCTTGAGCTCATAGATTCAGCATTGGTGATCACTAAGCTGGGTTTATTGCCCCCATCGTTTATTTAATACAGTTTTTTTTTTTTAATTACATACAATTCTTTTTCTTTCCCATGTGGATCAAGAAAAGTCCAAATCCTGGGTTCTAGATTGTAGTGTCAGTATGGTTCCTGTATTTTTGCTTCCCTACTTGTTTTTCATTTTCCCTGCCCAGGCACTACCCTGTTGTCCGTTTCCACCCAGAATATAAAAGCGTTCCCCAGAAAAGACCTTCGAGGATATGGAAGAAGCAGGAATTTTGAGGAAAAGCCAGAATTGGAGGGTGGGGGAGGTGAACTCACCATACCTGAGTGTGGTGAGTCAAAAGGTTGAAATTCCATCCAGTTCTGGCCAAACGTGCTAGTTTTGAGTTAGCATCGATCAGATTCAGCACTTCCGTAGGAGACCTGCCCCCTTCAACAGCCCCCACCAGCGAGGAGAAGCAGCATGGCTCAGTGGAAAGGACCCGGGCTTGGGAGTCAGAGGTCATGGGTTCTAATCCCACCTATGCCACTTGTCAGTTGTGTGACTTTGGGCAAGTCATTTAACTTTTCTGTGCCTCAGTTACCTCATCTGTAAAGTGGGGATTAAGACAGTGAGCCCCATGCGGGACAACATGATTACCTTGTATCTCTCCCAGTGCTTAGAACAGTGCTTAGCACATAGTAAGCACTTAGCCAATGCCATTGTTATTATCCCCAGGTCAATCCCAGGCCAGGGCAAACTGGAAAGTGGGGCCTGTTTCGGGGCTTCCCTTGGGAATTTGAGGAGTCAGTGGGATTATCCTTAGCCTGCAGAACTCTGACCTGGGTCAAGAGGATCTTGGCCAGAAAGCCATCTCCAGTCCTTAGGACCAGGATTGGACCCTCCCAGTAGATCCTGAAACTAGACGGGTCCTTAATATTTGCCGAGCACTATCCAAAGCGCTGGGGTGGATACAGGCAAATCGAGTTGGACACAGTCCCTGTCCCACGTGGGGCTCACAGTCTCAATCTCCATATTACAGATGAGGTAACTGAGAACCAAAGAAGGGAAGCGAATCGCCCGAGGTCACGCAACAGACAAGTGGCAGAGCCAGGATTAGAACCTGTGACCCTCTGACTCCCAGGCCCGTGGTCTAGCCACAGGATTGAGCTGGAACGGACCAGGCCCTTGATCTGGAGCAAGTTGAAGCCAAGTTGGACTTGGCACCCTGGGGTGTTTCCCTTTGGAAAGAATGGAAAGAATATCATCCCAACCGTGTCGTGCATTTTAGCTAACCCATTTCTTTACATTCCAGCCGGTACCTGCATGGTGGAATGAGTAGCCGGAGAATGAATAAACTCGCTTTCGCTCTGTAGATTTTCCCAGGACTCATGGCCTTAAGGAAGATGTGCAACCACCCCGATCTCTTCTCTGGGGGGCCCAAGATCCTCAAAAACGTTCCAGACGATGAATTAGAGGAAGAAGATCAATTTGGATACTGGAAGCGGTCTGGCAAAATGATAGTGGTCGAGTCTCTGCTGAAAATATGGCACAAGCAGGGCCACCGAGTGCTTCTCTTTTCTCAGTCACGACAGGTGAGCGCCCGTCCCTCCGAGACAGAAACAGTCACTCGCTCAAGACAAGCCTGAATGCAAAATCATATGGGATAGAGTATCAAATCAAGGCACTCTTTACCAAGTAAATGAAAGGAAAGGCCTAGGGAAAAGCTAGAATCACACTAACATTTTTTTTTAAATACAATGCGATCCTCCTCTCTGAGCAACGCTAGCAGGAAGCCGACTTCTTTTTGATCTTGAGGATTGTCGGTGGAGATGGTAAGGATTAGGACCACACTCTGTTTATCTGATTTTGCCTGTCTTTTCTTCAATGCAGATGCTGCATATACTCGAAGTATTTCTCAGAGGGCAAAAGTATTCCTATCTAAAGATGGATGGTACCACTACAATAGCTTCCAGGCAGCCACTTATAACGAGATACAATGAGGTGAGGAGTTTACTTTGCATGAGAAGCTGTTTATTAATGTAAGAGAATATAGAGTTCTGAAATTAGCGTTGTTCAGTAGTTAACAAACTTCGAGGGAGCCCCTAGACTAAATACTAGCCGGTACTTGCTGTGAGGAACTCGGCTTCCATTTCTTCATTTGTAAAACTGGAGGTCAGACTTGACAAAATTCTTGTGAAGACAGTAAAGCGAGAAGTCCTGTAGCCTAGTGGAGAGAGCGTGGGCCGGGGAGTCAGATGACCTGAGTTCTAATCCCGACTCCGCCATTTGCTTGCCGTGAGACCTTGAGCAAGTCATTTAACTTCTCTGTGCCTCAGTCACCTCAGCTGTAAAGTGGGAGTACCTGTTCTCCCTCCCACTTAGACCGTGAGCCCCAAGCGGGATAGGGACTGCGACCGACCTAATTAACTTGTACCTTAGAACATTATTTAACACATAGTAAGCACTTAACAAATGCTATTAAAAAAAAAAAAAGGAATTGAAGCTCATCTGATTATTCAAATATATGCCCGGATCAGATCGTTTTAGGGCCAGAATGGTTCTCAAAAAGAAATCTGGCCTCTGGTTTTCAGTTAGGAGCTCGCTTAAATTACACCAGTTAGTTTAGATTTCCAGAAATGGCAACTTCAGAACTCTCCTCTGTGTACGTAACCTGTTTCAGTGTTTACCAGCTCTTCCTGGCACTTAAATCCCTCGGACTACAGTTAAGCTCTTCTCGGTAGGGATAGTGAATAGGTCACCATCCTCTGAGCAAGATCCTTAAAAGGACTCAAATGCTGAATTGAATTACCCTTCAGCCGTGTCCTCTCCAGACTAAACATTTCCTTTTCCTGTAATCTGTAGTTGTAGATTCTATTTTCCAACCGTGAAATCATCTTGGTTCGCCTCTTCCGAATCCTTTCCAAGTTCTGCACATCCCTCTGACTCCTGTATTAATTTTAGGGATATAAGAGATATAAAGCAAAATCCTATTTAGGGAAGATGCTGCAGCTTTTGAAGGCTGAGCCACTCCAGAAAGGCCTTTCCTAGAAGAAAGAGATGTTTACCCACCCTCAGAATAGGCTAGATTGAGCGGAAAAGAAAGTTTGCTTTAAAGGTGATTTCAGTCATTTAGAGTCATTGGCATGTGGTTGTAGGTGGAAATAATAACAACACTTTAGAATGTATTTGCAACTTTTCATTCATTCAGTCATATTTATTGAGCGTTTACTGGGTGCAGAGCACTGTACTAAGCGCTTAGGAAAGTACAATACAGCAATAGAGACGATCCCTGCCCACAGCGGACTCACCATCTAGAGAGGGGGAGACAGATGTCGGTACAAGTAAACGGGCGTCAGTGTAAATAGAATAATAGATCTATAATAGTGTTAATAATAATGTTGGTATTTGTTAAGCGCTTACTATGTGCAGAGCACTGTTCTAACCACTGGGGTAGATACGGGGTCATCAGGTTGTCCCACGTGAGGCTCACAGTCTTAATCCCCATTTTACAGATGAGGGAACTGAGGCACAAAGAAGTTAAGTGACTTGCCCACAGTCACACAGCTAAGTGGCAGAGCCAGGATTCGAACCCATGACCTCTGACTCCCAAACCTGTGCTCTTTCCACTGAGCCACGCTGCTTCTCCATAAGTGCTGTGGGGCGCACTCATGGAAGTATATGTGCTACAATTATGTATTTTGCCTACTCGAGTTGTAAATATTTTCAGGTTCATCTCCCCCTAATGAGTATAAACACCAGGTGGGCAGGTAGCAGATCGCTTCTTTATTTTACACTTCCCAAGTGTAATATAGTCAACCTGCACCGAGACCGTGCTCAATAAATGCTACTACTATTGCATTTTAACTTTTTTTCTTGCGTAAAATTGCTTCTCAAGTCTGGTTTTCATCTCTGCCACTTGTCAGCTGTGTGGCTGTGGGCAAATCACTGAACTTCTCTGTGCCTCAGTTCCCTCATCTGTAAAATGGGGATCAGCTGTGAGTCTCACGTGGGACAACCTGATTACCCTATATCTACCCCAGCGCTTAGAACAGTGCTCTGCACATAGTAAGCGCTTAACAAATACCAACATTATTGTTATTATTATTATTATCTGTATCGGCCTCTTTCTTACTTTAATCCAAGTGCTGTTACAGACCTAGGGGAACCAAATGAGTTTATTTGCCACCTTTTTCACAGCAACTCAACCATCAAAATGAAAGCATTCTTAGGATTTCAGTCAAGTTTTCAAAAGAGGAAATTTGCTACCTTGCATTGCCTGTAGCAGTAGAAAACTATCAGAGTTGGGGTGAACTCAATGAGGTGGACTTTTTTTGTAACTGAATTTCAGCCTCTGAAATTGTTCAGCGTCCAAGCAGATGCTTCCATGTTTTTATTGTGCAAAAGATAGAAAAAGAACTAAACAAAAACACTTGCAAGTCGGTTCCAAGTGAAAAGTCAGTCTTGAATAGCAGCCTGCCCTTCAATCCTATTTATAGGTCTCATTCCCTATTTGGGAAAGTTCTCAAAGTTCCCCTATAGACTGTGAGCCCAATGTTGGCAGAGAATATGTCTACAAACTCTATTCTACTCTCCCAAGCGCTTAGTACAATGCTCTGCACTCAATAATACTATTGATTGATTAACAGGTATTGAGAGATACCAACCAGCAACAAAAAGCATAAAACAAGCCAACAAGCAAGTCCTACCTGAGCAGATATCGGTCAATCAGTGGTATTTATTGAGCGCTTACTATGTGCAGAGCACTGATCTATGCACGTGGGAGAGTACAGTACAACAAAATTAGCAGACCAGTCCCTTGCCCGTAATGAGCTTACGGTCTAGAGATGAGAGAATGACTTGTTTTAGGAGAGGCAGGCCAGCAGTTGTTGAACACCAGGGGATAAATGAGAATGAAAAAACAAAACGGTAAATTTAGGGGCGTCATTTAACTCAAAGGCTCTTGTGTTGTGGACAGGACACTTCCATTTTTGTGTTTCTTCTCACCACTCGCGTCGGTGGGATCGGAGTCAACCTGACGGGAGCAAACAGGGTTATCATCTATGATCCTGACTGGAATCCCAGTACAGACACACAGGTTTGTTTGCTCGACATCCAATTCGAAATAGAAATTGCGGACTTTACTTGACTAAATTGGGATCATTTACGGAAATCTGGCGTGGCCATGCGTAATCACGGGTGTCTATAAATACCGCTTTGTGCTGTGATCTATTTATTCCCTAACTTCCTGTTAGCAAGAAAACACGGCGACGATCTTCAAACACTGGGAGCCGTTTTCAGTCTGGCTATTAGGCCACAACTAATTTTATACTTCCTAAAATCTGAGAACAGTTTGCAGAGAATGCCGTAAAAAAGGAAAGTAGCATGGAAGCAGCATGGCGTAATGGAAAGAGCATAGGCCTGGGAGTCAGAGGACCTGAGTTCTAATCTTGGCCCTGCTACTTGCCTGCTGTGCAACCTTGGGTAAATCATCTAAGTGCTCTGTGCCTCAGTTTCCTCCTCTGTAAAATGTGGATTCAGTGTATTGTGAGCCCGAACTACTTCTATCTACTTTGGCACTTAGAACAGTGCTTGACCCATTGACAGTGCTCCGCTGTTATAATCATCGTCATCGTCATCTAATGATGACTGTTATAGTCTTCGGAATTCATCTGTGGAATCGATTGCTAAGTAGGCAACATAAAACATGCTATAGAAACGTTAAAGTTTGTGATGGGTCGAGACCCATCCTTTGGCTTGGTAACTGGCATATTTTTTTTTTTCCACTTGTGATTAGCTGTGTTTGTCATTTCCCTCCATTTTTGTTTAAAGTTTTAATTTTTAAAAAAAATAAAGTACAGCAACACTGTCCTGGAGGATGGATCCCATTGCCATTCATTCATTCATTCAAATTTATTAGGCACTTACTGTGTGCAGAGCACTGTACTGAGCACTTGGGAAAGTACAGTACAATAAACAATGACATCCCCTGCCCACAACGAGCTCACAGTCTAAAGGAGGGGAGACAGACATCAGTACAAATAAATAAAATTACAGATATATACAATAAGTGCTGTGGAGCAACTGGAGCAAGTCAGGGAGACACAGCAGGGAGAGGGAGATGAGGAAAAGTGGAACTTAGTCTGGGAAGGCCTCTTGGAGGAGGCGTGCCTTCAAAAAGGCTCTGAAGTCATCCCATTTGGATGACGTATTTCCCCTAAGTAATCACTGGTGCCGTTCGCGGTTGCGGGATGGGGAATTCTCCATCCCCGGCTCCGTGCCACACCAAAGATTCTCTTTCCTTAGTGTCCCATATATCTGGGTGTTTCCTAGAGAAAGGGGAGGGCCGGAGCCCAGGATGGGCGGGGAATGTGTCTGTTTATTGTCAGATCGTACTCTCCCAAGCGCTTAGTACAGTGCTCCGCACACAGTAAGCGCTCAAAAAATACGATTGACTGACTGACGATCCCAATAACATGGCCCACCTCGTCGTTTAGACTGTGAGCCCGTGGATAGGCAGGGATTGTCGCTATCTGTTGCCGAACTGTACTTTCCAAGCGCTTAGTACAGTGCTCTGCACATAGTAAGTGCTCAATAAATACTATCGAATGAATAATGCTTGTGGTATTTAAGTGCTGATTATGTTCGGCACTGTACTATATGCCGGGACAGGTACAAGTATATTAGGGCAGAAACAGTCCCTGCCCCACATGGGTCTCATAGTCTAAAGCGGGGTGGGGAGGAAGAACAGATGTCAGATCCCCATTATACAGACGACTAAACTGAGGTGCACTTTCCCAAGGTCATAAAACAAGCTCCCGGGAATTTATCAGAATGCGACATTACTATGAAAGTGGATGAAAATCAATGGAAACATCATGGGAGGATTGATTTTTTTGAATAAAAGCACCAGTTGAGGTCGTGCTATCACAAGGCCCCACGTAGAGCCCGGTGGACCCTCCGCAAATATAGTTGATTAGTTGACTGACCTGTAATCCCACCCGCGACCCCTCTGTACTTCCTTTCTGTTATCCCTTTAAACTCTGCTTCCTTCGTGGTTTAATTTGACATCCTCTGAATATGGTCTAACTCCGTAGGCTCGAGAGCGTGCTTGGAGAATAGGCCAGAAGAGGCAAGTGACTGTTTATCGACTCCTTACTGCAGGAACCATTGAAGAAAAAATATATCACAGGTCAGTAGAATGAACCCATTGCCTATTATCTGTTTCTGTTCAGCGAGTAGCTTTTTTAATGTTCTGTGATCGACTGGGGTGGATTTTTCACATTCGGTGCGTGTCCCTGTGATTTCTGGGTGCAAAATGGCCAGTTTCCAGGGTGTTCAAACCAGCCCGGTTGTATCGGATTGTTTTATTAACAAGGGTGGGACTCACCACGCCAGCTGCAAATTTCAGTCCCTCCTCCGTACGTGCCCATTGTATTTCATGTTTTAACGCTCTTCATTATGTATTAGAATGTCAACTTCTACACATGGTTGGCATATAGGAAGTCTGTCTGTAGATAATTAGTAAGACGGAGCCAATGGATAAAATGGTGTTGTGAGCTAAAGGTGACTAATGAGGTGACACAGCGTGGTGTGTGGCCAGTTAATCGGGGAAGGCTTCCTGGAGAAGGAGGGATTTGAGGAGAGGTAGAGCTGTGATCTGGCAGATTTGGGGGGGAAAGGAGTTCCAGGCCGAGGGAATGTGTGCTCACGGGAGTGGTGATTCTTAATATGATTCTTCATATCACTGAAGACTCACAATCCCTTTATTTTTTTTTGGCGGGGTGGGAGAGAAGGGAGGCTCTCGCCAACCTCCTCTTTGCCCGGTCTGACCGAAGCTAAAGGCCTTTTTACTCCTTTGTTCACTCATTCAGTCATTCAGGCATATTTATTGAGCGCTAACCGTGTGCAGAGAACTGTACCAAGTGCTTGGGAGAGTACAATATAACAATAAAAAGCCACATTCCCCCTGCCCACAACGAGTTTACAATCTAGAGGGGAAGTCAGATTATATTATATATATATAATAAGTATTATAATAATAATAAATAACATATTTAATGGATAGGTAATAAATATAAAATAATAAGGCCTCTTGGAGGAGGTGTGCCTTCAATATAAATTAATTAATATATTAATTAATATAAATAAATTGCAGATATGTAATTTGTTCTGCTCAAACCCCCAGCACTGTGACTTTCTGGAACCAACCCTCGCGGTTGACACTGTGTGCCAAGCACCGTGCTCACTATGTGCTAGGCACTGTACTAAGCACTGTGGCGGATGCAAACAAATGGGGTTGGGCACAGACCCTGCTCCACATGGGGCTCCCAGTCTCAATCCCCTTTTTAGAGATGAGGTGACTGAGGCCCAAAGAAGTGAAGTGACTTCCACTAGATTAGAAGCCCCCAGAGGGCGGGGATCATGTCCACCGACTCTCCTTGTACCGTACTCTCCCAGGCTCGTAGGACAGTGCTCTGCACGCAGGAGGCACTCAGTAAATGCCGCTGATTGATTGCCTGACTGATTCCACAAGTGGTGAGGAGTGGAAAAACTAATTGCCGAAATACCGACAGCACTATATCAGCGCTTGTTATCGCCTGCACCACAGTCTGTATAAGTGTCCTACGGTGTTCCGCCTAGGTTTTCTCTGACAATTATTGTTCTTACTCTTAAACTCAGCAGTGCTAAGGAGATTTTGTCCATATTACTGCCTCATCTTGATTTATGGAACTTGCCGCCGGGTGTCGTTAGGAAAATTGGTTTTATTTCTTGGAGTTTTTCTATAAAATGTATCGTTCCTTCAGCCTCTTTGACACGATACGCTATTTTGAATATAAATGGCTTAAGACATTGGAGAACAGAAGTTACAAGTTACCTGGTGGGTTATGCGATTGCCGAAATGAATTTCCCACGGTTAACAATTTACTGGGTTGTTTAAAGGTTAATAGAGAGTCACTCAAGAGTCTCGTATGTTCCTCCTACCGCTTAATAGCTCTGATGAGTAAAATCCAGGTGGCTCCAAGTTTTCCCTTGAGTTTGGAGGATTGTTTTCTACGCCTAAAACCGGTTAAATGTCATTTAATTCCGATTGGGTATTTGTTTTTCCAGGCAAATCTTCAAGCAGTTTTTAACCAACAGAGTTCTGAAAGATCCAAAGCAAAGGCGTTTTTTCAAGTCCAATGACCTTTACGAACTATTCACCCTGAGCAATCCTGATGGCTCTCAAGGCACTGAAACCAGTGCTATTTTTGCAGGTATTGTATTCCGTAGGCAAAAAAACATTTATTGAGCGTGGCGGAGCGCACGACGCCCGGTGCACGGGTGAGTATATTTCGACGATCACAACCCAAAGTCACGCATCATTCCACCCAATTTTGTTTCTGTTTAAATTCCCAAATAAGGTACGGGCTCAGATGTTCCAGCACCTAAACGACATTTAAAAAGGAAACTTCAGGGGCCTCCTGCTGGGTCTTGCCAAGATCGGCGCCCGACGGATCCCGAGTCTTCAGACGGCACCAAAGAACCGGTCCCCTCCCCAGCGAGACAGAGTAGGGCTCATTCATCCGCTCAGGAGACAGAAGTAAACTCAGAGGCTTTCCGTGCAGGCGGCCCGCTAATAGTTGGAGCGCCAACTAATACTAATGGGCTTTCAGGAGAGAACAGCAAACAGACCGATTTGGCGTCCGCCCTGGAAGACCGTGCACCAATTCCAGAAGACGGAGAACATTCAAGTCCCCCACGCCTTGGTGAAGCCCACGGGGCGTCCAGCGGCGGAAAGGCTGAAGAAGAACAGAACCTTCCCCGGGATGGGACAGCTTCTCAGGTTAAACCGGATGCGAAGTCAGAGAGCGAACGGGTTGAAAATCATTTTCAGAAACACAAGTCGAAAATGAAACATCACATCGAGGAAGGAGAAGAGCCCCTCAAATCTGAGGGTCGGGCACCTAGGCCGAAGAAGTCCAAACATCCCAAAGATGCCAAATTTGAAGGCACACGCGTTCCTCACTTAGTGAAGCAGAAGCGGTACCGGAAAAGGGTCAGGGAAGATGAGAAAGAGGAAGACGCCAAAAAGAATGATGATTATGTCTTGGAGAAACTTTTCAAAAAATCAGGTAATCCCTTTCATTCGTCTTGTATAGTTATGCCAGAATGAGAAAACGTGCAGCGGATTTATCAGCCTAGATCTCGTTTTCTACTGGATCACAAGGTGTGCAGAACACTGTACCAAGTGTTTGGGAAAATAAAATACAACAGATTTAGTAGATGTGATCCCCGCCCACAAGAAGCTTACCATCTACAAGGGGAGATGGACATTGAAATAAATTAGTAATAGGGAAAATAATAGATGTTATTATCACTTTGGATCACTTTGTTATTTTCAATCCTCAATAATTTTCGAGTATTATTTATTATTTTCAAATAGAAAATGTTATTTATATCCCGTTTAGGTCTTAATAATTAAGAGGGATCTAAGAAGGTAAGATCCCGGGCTCGCACGATTTAGCAGTTCTAGGACAAGTTACTATGTAGGAGAATCAGGGCAAGTTTAATCGTTCGTTGTACTTTTAATCTTGGGAACTCGAGGCCGGTCCTCTTTGCAGATGTGAGAGAAGTATTCAGTCATTCATTTATTCAGCACCCTTTATTCACCCCTCCCTCAGCCCCGCAGCAGTTATCTTTGGATCCGTAATTCATTTATTTATATTCATGTCTATATCTCCCTCTAGACTGGAAGCTCACTGTGGGCAGGGGATGTCTTCTAACTCTGTTATGTTGTACTCTCCCAAGCACTTAGTACAGTGCTTTACACATAGTGAGCACTCAATAAATGCCATTGATTCATCGACTGAGCCCAGTACAAAGGGCTGGAGAATTCTACCGTAGAGGATAAATTATACAGGGGCACTGACCCATCCAAGGATGCAGAATCTAAAAATCAGGGTAGGAGAAAGTCGATGCCCAAGAAGAGATTGAAATGATAAACACAGTAAATGGCATCAAACAAGGGTAATGGAGAGTATTTATTGAACACCTCTATCATACGAACTCTTGGGAGAGTAAAACTAAAGACAACGTTTTATTCCCTGTCCTCGAGCAGCTTACGTCATGGTGGGGGAGGCAGAAACAAATTATTTATAACAAAACCAAAGGAACATCTATTATTTTCCCTATTACTAATTTATTTCAATGTCCATCTCATCTCCCCTTGTAGATGGTAAGCTTCTTGTGGGCAGGGATCACATCTACTAAATCTGTTGTATTTTATTTTCCCAAACACTTAGTACGGTGTTCTGCACACCTTGTCATCAGTGATATTTATCAAATGCTTGCAGTGTGCAGAACACTCTACTAAGATTGCGAGCCCTGGGTGGGACAGGGACTGTGTGCAACGATTTGCTTGTACCCACCCCAGTGCTTGGCACCCAGTAAGTGATTAACAAATACCAGAATTATCATCATTGTTATTATTATTATGCTCTTGGAAGCGTACAATACAATAGAATTGGTGGACACATTCCCTGCCCACAATAAGCAATTTGAAGCAATGTGGCCTAGTGGCTAGAGCGTGGGCCTGGACGTCAGAAGAACCTGGATTCTAATCCCGGCTCCATCGCTTTCGACTTTGTGACCTTGGGCAAGTCACTTCTCTAGGTCTCTGTTATCACCATCTGTAAAATGGGGATTAAGACTGTGAGCCTCATAAGGGACATGGACTGTGTCCTACCTAATTATCTTGTATCTACCCAAGCACTTAGTACAGTGCCTGGCACATAGTAAGCACTGAAGAAACACCATGAAAAAGAAAGAAAGAAAAAAAAAAAAACCCAACCAGTAAGGGCTCAATAAATACCACTGATTGATTAATTGATAGATTTCAGTTAAGGAGATGTTAGACTGTGAGCCCATCATGGGCAGGGATTGTCTCTATTTGTTGCTAAATTCTACTTCCCAAGCGCTTAGTACAGAGATGTGCACACAGTAAGCGCTCAATAAATGCGACCGAATGAATACGCGAGCCAAAATTTCAAGTAGCTTCTTTGTTGTTGTTGTTGTTCTTCTTAGTAGGGGTTCATAGTATCATGAAGCATGATACAATTATGGACGCATCCAACCCAGATTTTGTGTTGGTGGAAGCAGAAGCCAGTCGAGTAGCCCAGGATGCTTTGAGAGCCCTGAAGATTTCACGGCAGCGATGTTTAGGAGCAACCTCTGGAGTTCCCACGTGGACGGGAAGTAGTGGTCTTTCAGGTGCCCCAGCGGGAATCAAGTAAGAGACTCTCCCCGTTCCTAACATGCCTCAACTAGACCAAATGAATTAGAGGTTAGAATTCAATGCTTAGTACAGTGCCTGGCACGTAATAAGCATTTTAAAAAATGCCATTTAAAAAATTGCATTTTAATAATACTAATAATAATGTTGGTATTTGTTAAGCGCTTACTATGTGCCGAGCCCTGTTCTAAGCGCTGGGGGGGATACAGGGTAATCAAAGAATTACTCGCCCACAGTCACACAGCTGACAAGTGGCAGCGCCGCGATTCGAACCCCGGACCTCTGGCTCCCAAGCCCAGGCTCTTTCCACTGAGCCACGCATTTTTCTGTCGAAAAGTTGGCATGTTGCACATACAAGTTGCAAAGCAATTCTGTAGAAATGCCTCTCTGCCCAGCTCAAGAGTTTCCCGAGATCGTGGCTCAGTGGAAAGAGCCCGGGCTTGGGAGTCAGAGGTCATGGGTTCGAATCCCAGCTCTGCCACTTGTGTGTGACTGTGGGCGAGTCGTTTAAATTCTCTGTGCCTCAGTTACCTCATCTGTAAAATGGGGATTAACTGTGAGCCTCATGTGGGGCAACCTGATGACCCTGTATCTCCCCCAGAGCTGAAAACAGTGCTCTGCACACAGTAAGCGCTTAACAAATACCAACATTATTATTCGTTCATGCAGTCGTATTTATTAAGCACTTACTGCGTGCAGAGCAATAGTAAAACAGATTTGAATTGTTTGGGGAAGCAGGATTAAAATGATAGAGCGTTCTCTTTTATTGTAGTTAGTGGTTTTAAGAGTTTGTTTTTTTTAAACCAGGCTTCATTTTGATAAACTTCCCCCAAGCTAAAATGCCATGAATTTGAACTTAGAGAAGGGTATAGATTTCAAGTCAGAGCGTAAGAAGTCATTTGAACCTGCTTGGAACCGAAAAGTAGTGATCTCTGGGCAAATTGTGTTGGGCTCAAAATGGTAGGAAGAAGATTTCACTGCTCCATCCTTGCTACTGAGAGATGACAGATTCTCTCCCTCCCAACCCCACCGCCCTCTGCCCCTGCCAAGCAAAAGACCGTAGAAGTTGACAAGCAAGATTTTGTCCTCTAAGATACCGTTGTGCCAACAAAAGGGGTGTGGGGCGGGGGAGGTGTGGGGGGCGGCCTTGGAAAGCGGGTAATGTAGGAGAGAGCGCAGGTCATCCATCCCACCCCCGACTCTGCCTTTGACTTGCTCTGTGCGTTCATTCAGTAGTATTTATTGAGCGCTTACTATGTGCAGAGCACTGTACTCAGCGCTTGGAATGTACAGTTCGGCAACAGGTAGGTAAGTCACTATCCCTATTTGTAAAATGGGGATACTAAAGCCTGCTTTTCCCTTCCGCCCAGGGTTTGTATGAGATGAAATGAGAAAACTGACGGAAAAGCGCTTTCAAAAAACGAGAAGGTGCTTTAAAGATTGAGTGTATTATCGTATTCGACAGGCCGGGTTTAACCAGTCACTTCTCTTGTTTTGGAGTAGATTTGGTCAGAAAAGGAATCCCACTTTGTCTGCTCCACAGATTTCCTCCAAGTCTCCAAAAGGGAAATGCAAGGTAAAACATTCAACGATTTGCCACCGCTTGGATCCGGGTTTTAGTAGCTGCAATTTGGTTTAACCATTCGTCTTTTGCAAAAGTGATTATCCATTTTAAAAAATAGTACTTTTGGCGTAAATGGTTCCGTCCACCCAAGTGAGAAGCAGTGTGGCCTAGCGAATAGAGCCCGGGCAAGGGAGTCAGAAGGTCATCGTTTCTAATCCTGGTTCCGCCGCTTGTCTGCTGTGTGACTTTGGGCAAGTCACTTGGCTTCTCTGTGCCTCAGTTACCTCGTCTGTAAAATTCATTCATTCAATAGTATTTATTGAGCGCTTACTATGTGCAGAGCACTGTACTAAGCGCTTGGAATGGACAGTTCGGCAACAGATAGAGACAATCCCTGCCCATCGACGGGCTCGCAGTCTACTCGGGGGAGGCAGACAGACGAAAGCAATGGCAGTAAAAATGGGGATTAAGACTGTGAGCTCTATGTGGGACAGGGGCTGTGTCCAACCCGATTAGCTTATATCTCCCCCAGCACTTAGTACCATGCCTGGTACATAGTAAGCGCTTAACAAATACCATGAAAAAACCAAAAACGGTACTAGGAACCCTGGGCTTCGGAGTCAGAGGTCATGAGTTCGACTCCCAGCTCTGCCACTTGTCAGCTCTGTGACTGTGGGCGAGTCACTTCACTTCTCCGTGCCTCAGTTCCCTCATCTGTAAAATGGGGGTTAACTGTGAGCCTCACGTAGGACGACCCGATGACCCTGTATCTCCCCCAGCGCTTAGAACAGTGCTCTGCACACAGTAAGCGCTTAACAAATACCGACATCATTATCATTATACTCTGAAAACCAAAGCGAGTGCCCCACGGACCGGGCAGCTGGGCCCATTTAAAGAGGGTTCCTTAGGCAGCTTAAAATGTGGGGCTCTCTGTGGCACCAGGCCCAGAGCCTAGAAGGTCTGTGATCCTTATGTGAGCAGCTGCCTGGATGGATGGGAGGAGGAGGGGAAGAAGCTTCGGCCCAGGCCCTTTGCAGCGTCTGGAGGCAAAGAACAGCTGAATTGAAAAGGAGTGATCTCTGGGCAAATTGTGTTGGGCTCAGGATGGTAGGAAGAAGATTTCATTGCTCCATCCTTGTTACCGAGAGATGACAAGTTCTCTCCCTCCCAACCCCACCACCCCCTGCAGAGTCCTCCTTGTGTGGCCATTCCCAAAGGGGCTGCCAGTGGGTGACCTAAAAACGGAAAGGTTCCACGCTTTTCCCACAACGTAAAGAAAAGAACTTTCCCGAGCTCTCAGGGCCACCCTAGCAGCTTCCTGAGCTTAGAGACAAGCTCAGGGCCCGGAGCGCTACCTTTGAACCCGCTTCCTTGAAACATTCGGTTCCTCCGCGGAAATGATAGATTGGAAGCGTCCTGAGGAGAGGAAACCCCAACTCCCTCTGAGGTCCGGTGAGCCGCCAGCCGTCGCGTCGCCTCTCCATCCGCTGGGCTCTCCGGTAGCAAGTCGGGGCTGCTCTCCGCCGGAGCCCCAGCGCTCCGGCTTAGTCCCGCAGAGCTGTTTGGATTTATAAGCTCTTTCCCAGGCCAGAATGAGGCTATAATGAGGAAGCCCTCGGTTGTCCTGTAACACCGCGGGTCACGTTGCCAAAGGAGCCCTGCGTTGAGTTACCCCGGTGCAAGTTTCCCTCATGCCTCGATGGGCCCCCCGACGCAAGCGCCCACCCTTTCTTCGGCCTCTGCCTTTGAGGGAAGCTTGGCCTGATGGAAAGATCACGAGCCTGGGAGCCAGAGGGCCTGGGTTCTCATCCCGGCTGTGTTTCTTACCTGCTGCATGACCTTGGGCAAATTCATTCATTCATTCAATGGTCTTTATTGAGCAGTTACTGTGCGCAGAGCACTGTACTGAGCGCTTGGAATGTACAGTTCGGCAACGGAGTCTCTTCATTTCTCGGGGCCGCAGTTTCCTCAAGTGTAAATGGGGGACTCGATACCTGTTCTCCTTCCTTCTTAGACTGCAAGCCTCATCTGGGACAGGGCCCGTGTCCAATAGAAGCAGCGTGGATCAGTGGAACGAGCACGGGCTTGGGAGTCAGAGGTCACGAGTTTGAATCCGGGCTCTGCCACTTGTCAGCTGTGTGTGACCGTGGGCAAGTCACTTCACTTCTCTGTGCCTCGGTTCCCTCGTCTGTAAAATGGGGATTAACCGTGAGCCTCACGTGGGACGACCTGATTACCCTGTATCTCCCCCAGCGCTTAGCACAGTGCTGCACATAGTAAGCGCTTCACAAATACCAACATTATTATTATTATTATCATCTGATAATCTCAGATGTACCTCGGCACTTAGAACTTGGCTTGGCACAATGTAAGTGCTTAACAAATGACACTAGTATTTATTATTTTTAATCCTAACCATGCCACTGATCTACTCTGTGACCTTGGACAAGTTACTTAACCTCCCTGAGCCTCGGCCTCTTCATCTGTAAGATGGGGATAAGACAGCCCGTGTGCCCCATATAGGACAGGGACTGGATCCGATCTCATAACCCTATATCTACCTCAGCACTTAGCACACGATAAAAGCTTATAAATATGAGATTTATCGCCTAGAGAGACACAGGTGCCTCATAAATATGGATGCATCTTCAACGCTGAGAGCTTTATTCATTCCAACGTATTCATTGAGCATTTACCGTGTGCAGAGCGCTGTACTAAGAGCTTGGGAGAGCACTGTATAACAATAAACACACCCTAACAGTAAATAGACCCATTCCCTGCCCACAGGGAGTATCCAGTCTACAGGGGGAGACATGATTAGAGAAGCAGCGTGGCTCAGCAAAAAGAGCATGGGCTGGGGAGTCAGAGGTCATGAGTTCTAATCCCGGCTCTGCCACTTGTCAGCCGTGTGACTTTGGGCAAGTCACTTAACTGCTCTGTGCCTCAGTTCCCTCATCTGTAAAATGGGGATTAAGACTGTGAGCCCCACCTGGGACAAACTGATCACCTTGTATCTCTTCCCCGCCCCAAGAATATAGAACAGTGCTTTGCACATAGTAAGCACTTAACAAATGCCATCATTATTATTATTATGGCTAAACACCAATCGATTACAGATACGAAAGGACTCTGACACAGTATTAGCCAGGAGCCTAACTGGTATGAGAATAATTATTATTATTATTGTGCTATTTGTTAAGCGCTTACTATGTACCAGGCACCGTACTAAACTCTGGGTGGCTACACGTAAAGCAGGTTGAACACAGTCCCTGTCCCACGTGGGGCTCACAGTCTCAATCCCCACTTTCCAGATGAGGTCACTGAGGCCTAGTGAAGTGATTGCCCAAGGTCACAGCAGACAAATGGAGGAGCCGGGATTAGAACCACTGATTGATTGATTATACCCCTCCTGGATCCAGGCCACCCTCTGGGAGCTACACGCTTCCATTTCCAGTTGATCATTCGTTCATTCGTATTTATTGAGTGTTTACTGTTGTGCAGAGCATCCTGCCTGCTCTGCCCCGGCGGCTCAGCTGGGCAGGTGCCAGTCTGCTCTGGCAAGACAGACACAAACCTCCGCACCCAGATTCCTGACCAAATTTCAGAAATGGCCTCAAAGCAGCCCGGTCTTGCTCTTTTCCCCTTCCTGCGCTCGGACTACGAAGAAGACAGGACGGCGTCCCTCTGGGACCCTTGGTGCCATCGCTTTGCGTGAGGCCCTCCTCTTACCTGCTGGATTTCCCCATTCCCTTCATTCTTGCTGGATTCAGTTGTTCCATAGTAATAATTTCCAAACACGACTTGCCACTCCAAGCTCGGGAGCTGAAGACTTTGTAGTTTCCCATTGATGCGGTCGAGTTGTTCAAGTTTTAAAACTTGACTTTCATTTGAAGTTCCAGTTTTATCTAGGCATAAATAATAATAATGGCATTTGTTAAGTGCCTACTATGTGCCAAGCACTGTTCTAAGCACTGGGGTTGCGGGGAGGGCGGGTAACAAAGTAATCAGGTTGTGCCATATGGGGCTCACAGTTTTAATCCCCATTTTCCAGATGAGGTAACTGAGACACAGAGAAGTTAAGTGACTTGCCCAAAGTCACACAGCTGACAAGTGACAGAGCTGGGATTAGAACCCACGACCTCTGACTCCCAAGCCCGCGCTCTTTCCACTGAGTCACGCTGCTTCTCTGGGGACACTTACAAGTAAAGCTATGATCTGGCTCATCCGATGACTTCTGTGGGCATTTGAACCTCTTGACATGTCAATATTCTCTTTGCTGGGCTTATAAATCAATGAGGAATATGGTCAAATGAACTCAGTTTCTCTTCCTTCTAACTTTCACATATAATTCAATTATGAACATAAAAGGAGTTAATTAAAAGCGGGCTTGAGTAAAATCCTGTAGGATAATCCCAGAAGGTCTGCGAGAGGCCTTCTTAGGAGGAATGTTTGTTGATAAGATTAGGGTCTAACCTCCGGTAAAAGTTGCTAACAGAGAGATATAACTGTGTCCCTATTGGCGTAGTAGAAAGAGCAGGGGACGGGAAGTCAGGAGGCAGAGACCTTAATCCCACCCCTGCCACTGGTCTGCCGTGTCACCTTGGACAAGACAGTTTCTTTATAACCTTAGTTTCCTCAACTGTCAAATGGGAGCTACCAAATTAATTAATTAATGATGGCATTTGTTAACTGGTTACTATGTGCCACGCACTGTTCTAAGCCCTGGGGTAGATAGGGGGTTATCGGATTGTCGCACATGGGCCTCTTAGTCTTAATCCCCATTTTAATAATATAATGTTGGTATGTCTTAAGCACTTACTATGTGCAGAGCACTGTTCTAAGCCCTGGGGTAGATACAGGGTAAGCTGGTTGTCCCACCTGAGGCTCACAGTCTTAATCCTCATTTTACAGATGAGATCACTGGGGCACAGAGAAGTTAAGTGGCTTGCCCACGGTCACACAGCTGACAAGAGGTGGAGCCGATATTTGAACCCATGACCTCTGACTCCCAAGCCCATGCTCTTTCCACTAAGCCACGCAGCTTCTGTTCTAAGAAGTTCAAGATACGGTCTCTGCCCACAATAATAATAATGATGATGATAATCGTGGTATTGAAGTGTGTCCTGTGTGCTAAACTCTTGAGGAGGGATGATGCAGTCAGATCGGACACAGTCCCTGCCCGACATGGGATTCAGCAGTACACTGTTACAGGTCTAGTAGACAGAGAAATAGCTGGGGAATCAGAATTTGTAAAATTGAATGTTTGGGCATCTGAATGTATATAGATAAGTGCCCGGGGTGAGCATAAACTCTGCAACTGCTGAAGGGTTGAGAAAAGGCATGAAGAAGCAGAAAATGGTTGGGGTTAGTCAGGTTAGCATTCTTTTCTCTCGTTCCCCTTCCGTCCACCCTGGACAAGTCCCAGAGTTAGCCACCTCACACGCTGGCAAAATACAAAATTATTTCCATTAGTCTCTGGCTCCCCTTTGGACTGTGAGCTCGCTGTGGGTCGGGAATGTGCGTACCAGCTCTGATGTACGCTCCCAAGTGCCTAGAACAGTGCTCTACCCACAGTAAGCACTCACTAAATACGATTGAATGAATCCAGTGACTTGATTGATGATTGGCCCTGACTTGCAGTGTAAAAAGGCGTATAGTTTACTCTGGAGAATATGATCATTTAAATATACTCTCATCTGTTAGAGAGAGAGCATGGCCTAGTTGATAGAGACGGGCCTGGGAGTCAGAAGGACCTGGCTCCTAATCCCGGGCTCTGCCTCTTGTCCGCTGCATGACCCTGAGCGAGTCACTTAACTTCTCCGGGCTTCAGTTCCTTATCTGTAAAATGGGAATTAAGACTGTGAGCCCCATTTGGGACAATGACTGGGTCCCACCCAATTTGTTCAGATCTGCCCCAGCGCTCAGAGCAGTGCCTGGCACATAGTAAGCGCTTAACAAATACCTCAATTATGGTTATTCTGAGTAGTATCATTAGGGGATCTCAAATGTGACCTTTGCCTTTCAGGATGCAGACATCCTCCAAAGAGATGGGAAAAGTGTATCTCAGGCACATTTTAGTGGGACGGCAGAAGACGGAGAAGGTCCGTCCGGTCCTCTGGCTTCCTCTTCCCTCTTAGCGAAGATGAGAGCTCGAAACCATCTAATCTTGCCCCAGAGAGCCGAGAGCGAGAGCGCCAGCGGGCCACGGGCTCCCGCCCCGTTGCCCGCCGCCACGGAACACGACGAACTGCTCGTGGACGTGAGGAACTTCATCGCCTTCCAGGCCCGCGTGGACGGCCAGGCCAGCACTCAGGAGATCCTAGGGGAATTCGAATCCAAGCTGTCGACGTCACAGTCCTGTGTCTTTCGAGAACTGTTGAGAAACCTGTGCACGTTCCACAGAGGCGTGAACGGCGAAGGGGTGTGGAAGCTGAAGCCGGAGTTCCGTTGAGCAGGCGGCCGGTTTTAGCGTCTGCCTCCGGGATTTGACCGCGCGGCTTGCCGAAACTCTGAATTCCTTTTTTTCTAAGAGGAAGTTCTGACTGTGAGGGCTTTCTACGTTCTATAAGATGAACACTGTACGGTTCCGGGGGGCGGGAAGAACCTGACTATGGGACGGGGCTTCATTTTTCACCTTGTCACATCTACCTCAATGGCCACTGAAAGGAAAAAAAGGCATCTCCCCCAGCTTGCAAACAGCTTGACTAAGGTTAATGAAATAGAATACAGGCGTTTTCATTTGATATTGCAATAAGAACCCTATCTCCCTAGAGATTCCGACGTTGTTCAGAGGTCCTTCGATTTGTGCGTTTGGGGAGAGTGTCACATTTACACATTTACTGCTCAGTGTTTACACCTAAACTCATGGAACGGAATCTCGAGAATCTTCCAAGTGTGATTATTTTTATTTTTTTGAGGGGGGAGGTGTTGAAAACTTTGCACACTATTCCTACTTAACGTATTTATAATTGCCAGCTCTCATTTGCTTGATATGCAATTTTAAAATGCTTTTTTAAATCCTATCTAGGAAAAATTTACTGATGACTTGTCTTAATGAAAGTGATTTTACTCTGAGCATTGTAGATCCTATTACCGTCTTACCAGATCTCCTCTGTGGGATACGGACTGTTTTTCAGGGTTAAAGGATAGGTTGTACCGATAATAAAGTAGAATCTTTGTACAGTCCTTTCACTTAAGTGATAGAAGCCACATAGTTAGCTTCCTTATGGAAGGAAGTATCTCAAAGGATTTTTGGACAGGGGTGTTCTTGAATCTTGAACGTGTTATCTCCTCACCAGGGTTTGGGCCAAAAAAAGGACGTATTTCCAGGTCTTCACCTAACAACTGGGTGTCGTGAAGCTAAAACACAAGTACTGTAAAAGTTGATATACTTAGGGGTATTATTTTTACTATTTGTATATATGCAAAGTGTGTTTCTTTGGAACTCCTGGCAAATAATTTAATGAGGTTTACTGACCTGCGGAGTTTGGGCATCGTGAGTTCTAAGTATTATCATTCCCGATTTCTTTTTTTCCTTGAAATCTGATGTACAGTAAGTCTGTGATTACCCTTTGCCTTCTCCCTTGGTAAACACTCAGAATTTCTATGGTAAGGGCCAAGTTGGTTGTTCTCAATTCTGTCGCCGACTGTTCCCGTGGTCTCAGGCAAGTCACTAAATTATCTGTGCCTCTGTTTGTCCATCTGCAAAAATGACAGTGAAACCTCACTGATAAAATGTGAAGTTTAAATCAGATATAGGTGCTGTAGGTGGTAAAGTAAATATTGTTTCATAGCAGAAAGTTTAAGTCTGTTGGTAAGTATTCCTGGGTGATTTCTTTTTTAACTTAAATAAAGACTCAAAAGTAAAATTTAAATGGATCTCACTTTGTCAGTTCCTGGGGTTTTTTTATGCTTGCTTTTGCTGTACTTAGTTTTTCTCTCTTGGTATTTTGCATTTCTAAATGACAGCTTCACTGTCCTAGCGTACATTTTTTTCTTGGGAAGTCAAGGTTAGCATTTTGCATTCCTCGTTTCGGAAGTGTCCGAGCCCCTGTCTCTAGAGTTCTTAGTGGCACGTGCAGTGATGATAGTTTGCGAGCTCAACATGTGTATCTGAGGGCAGAATCATGTCAGTTCAAACCAAGCCATTTGAGTGGTTTAATAGCCCCCAACAAATAGCTGAAATTCAATCCTTCCTTCAGGTACCCTATACTGAAAATCTGAAAAGATGGTTTTATTGATGAGTGCCAGAGGGAAAAAAAACAGAATTTCACTCCCAAGACCGTTAGTTGGGGGTAGGTCTTTGGACAAAAATAGCATCTTGCAGTAGTTTGAGAAAGATGGGAAGACACATCTCCTCCAAGAGGTCCTCCCTGACTAAGCCCTCACTTTCTCTTCTCCCACTCCCTTTTGCGTCACCCTGACTTGCTCCCTTTATTCACCCCACCTCCCAGCCCCACAGCACTGATGTACACATCTGTAATTGGTTTATATTAATATCTGCCTCCCCCTGTAGACTGTAAGCTCCATGTGGGCAAGGAATGTGTCTGCTAATCGTTATATTGTACTCCTCATGTGCTCAGTGCAATTCTCTGCACACAGTAAGCACTCAATACGATGGAATGAGTGAATGAATCCTCTCAGAAAGCACTGCTAACTGGTTGATTCGTATGTCTGTAACGGACCACCATTGTCAGAGATGCCACTTTGATATTCAGCAAGTAGAATTCATTGAGTGCTTCCTGGGTGTGGAGCACTGTACTAAGGGTTTGGGGAGATAAAATACAATGGTTAGTGGACAGGACACCTGCTCCCCAAATCCTGTCAGTTCTCCCTTAACATCTCTACAATCTGCACTTTCTTCTTCATCCAAAGAGCCACCTCACTGAACCAAGCACTTCTCATTTCCTGCCTCGACCACTGCATCCTCCTTGCTGACCTCCCTGCCTCCTATCTCTACCCTTACCAGTCCATAATTTACTCTGCTGCAAGAATCGTTTTTCTAAAATAAAACCAAGCAGTCCACATCTCCCCATTCCACAGATGCCGCCAGTGGTTTCCCATCCACCTCCGCATCAAACAGACCGTCCTTACCATCGGCCTTAAATCGCTCCATCCTCTCGCCCCCTGTGACGTCACCTTGCTGAATTACTGCAACCGACCCTGCGCAACGCTAAACCCTCACTTTCTCTTCTCCCACTCCCTTATGCGTCACCCTGACTTGCTCCCTTTATTCACCCCACCTCCCAGCCCCACGGCACTGATGTCCACATCTGTAATTTATTTATATTAATGCCTGCCTCCCCCTCTAGACTGTAAGCTCCGTGTGGGCAAGGAATGTGTCTGCTTATCGTTATATTGTACTCCTCATGCGCTTCTAACGCCAACCTACTCTCTACAACTAAATTTCATCTTTCTTGCGGCCTACCTCTCGCTTACATTTTTCCTCTCGTCTGGAACTTCCTGCCCCTTAGTATCTTACATACCACTGCTCTCCCCGCCTTCAGATCCCTCCTAAAATCACATCTTCTCCAAGAGGGCTTCCCCTATTAAGTCCTCATTTCCCCTTTCTGCCCTCCTGCTATAAGGATGGTATTTATTAAGTGCTTACTATGTGCCAAGCACTGTTACCTCTGCACTCATATCTCAACACTTCAAGCTTTTGATATCCACCCACCCTTGGTTCCTCAGCTCCTTGCTCTCTGCTATTTTCCCTCTGTAATTTATTCTAATAACCTCTCTTTCTCTGTAGCCCGTAAGCTCCTCGTGGGCAGGGATCGTGCCTACCCACTGTACTGTATTGTACTCTCCCAAGTGCTTAGCACAGTGCTTTTTACACACCAGAAGCTCTCACATACCATTAATCGATTGATAGAACTTCGTTTATCAGCTCTGTCGTACTCTCCCAAGCTCGCTGTGGGCAGAGAATGTGTCTGTAATTGTTGAATTGTACTCTCCCAAGCGCTTAGTACAGTGCTCTGCACACAGATGAGGTATGGACACACCCTCTCATCGCCACGAAGGGCTCACAATTTAAGGAAGTAGAAGTTGCATTCTTTCGAATGCAAAAGGTAACTTTTCACCTAGGACCAAACCCTGACATTTTTTTTCAATGGTATTGGGTAAGTGCTTGCTATGTGCCGGGTAATAATGTATTTGTTAAGCGCTTACTACGTGCGGACCACTGTTCTAAGCGCTGGGGTAGATATAGGGGAATGAGGTTGTCCCACGTGAGGCTCACAGTCTTCACCCCCCTTTTACAGATGAGGGAACTGAGGCACAGAGAAGTGAAGTGACTTGCCCACAGTCACACAGCTGACAAGGGGCAGAGTCGGGATACTGTACTAAGCACCGGAGTAGATACAAAATACTCTAGTTGAACACGGTCTATGTACCTCGTGGAGCTCACGGTCTTAATCCCCATTTTGCAGATGAGGTAACTGAGGCACAGAGAAGTGAAGTGACTTGCCTCAGGTCACGCAGCAGACAAGTGAGCAGCAGAGCGAGGATTAGAACCCAGGTCATTCCCCTGGGCTCTCTCCACGAGGCCACTCTGTTTCTCGACAGAGTTGTCCCTCTATATGTAGTTGATATTTTGGGAAAAGAGAAGGAAGCCGGTCTTTATGACTATGGGAAAGAGTTGAGTTGGTGGTTACCAGTAAAAGTGGCCCATAAAATATAGAGATGGAGACCTAAGAGAGCTTTCCAACCCCTTTGCTATATTTTTTTTTTTTGATGGTCTATTATAGATCATTATATTTTCAGCTCTTTGAGGGTGGGAATTGTGTCTACCCACTCTGCTGTACTGTACTCTCACAAGTGCATAATACAATGTTGGTATTTCGTTAAGCGCTTACTATGTGCCGAGCACTGTTCTAAGCGCTGGAGTAGACACAGGGGAATCAGGTTGTCCCACGTGGGGCTCACGGTCTTAATCCCCATTTTACAGATGAGGTAACTGAGGCACCGAGAAGTGAAGTGACTTGCCCGCAGTCACACAGCCGACAAGTGGCCGAGCCGGGATTCGAACCCATGACCTCTGACTCCAAAGCACGTGCTCTTTCCACTGAGCCAAGCTGCTTCCCAATGCTCTATGCTCAGTGAATGCCATTGATTTACTGACCGCTCTTTTGTAAAATATGGGGAAGGGCCGTGTAAGCCCAGAAGTTTTGTTCCATTGCTTTAAGATATTTCACCAAAATACCTCATTTTCCTTTCCCTGGTGAATAACCATCATGGTTCAAAGTGCAGCAGGATAAATAAATCAAGTTTTCATTGGGTCAGTTCGGAACATCCAGATATACTAAGCTAATACGGGTTGTACCACACAAGAGAGAAGACTCCCAGCGCTAAATCCATTCTTCGTTGTAGCCGTAAATTTCCTTGCAGTTGGCTCATGGGTGGAAATGCTCGGAAAACACGTCTCGCCCATTTTTAACCTAAGTTGAGATAACGGTTGTGTGAACGAACCATCACGCGGAAAGGGATCGTGAAACGGGAGAGAGTTTAAGCGTGTGCAGTCTGCTCCACCGTGTTTGTGCTGGATGTTGTAGAGAGATGTGATTCCTCGTTCCTCCGGGACTCATTCCTTGGGGAAATCCCATCTCACCCTTTAAGAGGGAAAGTGCTTGTACACAAGCTGTGTTTGCATCACTACGCGGATTGATAAAACACAGGGCAATCGAAGCTCACTGTCCCAGTGACAGATGTTGGTTTTCGGTTTCAACGGGTGGCATGTTAAAGCGGGTCAGTAATAGAAACTGGGAATGCAGGGCACGGGGATTCTTGTTTTGGCCGTAACACTCGAGGGTGGAGAAGGGCTGGGGAAAGATAAAAGAAGAGCAGAAACTTATGTGCATCAAATTTCCTTTTCTTTTGTCTTGTTACGAACATCCCTTTCAGCCAACTAAATGCCAAACTAACTGTTGCCTCCAATTCATTTGCATTCGTTCCTTTCCTCTACCTTAGGTTTTTTTTGTTTTCTGTTTTCCCAATTCATTACTCGAAATTGTAAGCACCATTTCACTGTAATGTCCTCCTAATTTCACCCTATCTTCTTTTAGAGAAGCAGCGTGGCTCAGTGGAAAGAGCCCGGGCTTGGGAGTCAGAGATCATGGGTTCGAATCCCTGCGCCGCAACTTGCCAGCCGTGTGACTTTGGGCAAGACACTTAACTTCTCTGGGCCTCCGTTACCTCATCTGTAAAATGGGGATGAAGACTGTGAGCCCCACGTGGGACAACCTGATCACCTTGTATCCCCCCCAGCGCTTAGAACAGTGCTCGACACATAGTAAGCGCTTAACAAATACCAACATTATTATTATTATATCTCACTACCTTATCTATGTTTTAGGCTTTTGCCTCTTACCTCTCTTTAACCTCTGAACCACTTGTCCGCTGTGGGACCGTGGGCAGGTCACTTTGCTGCCCTGTGCCTCCGTTACCTCATCCTTAAAATGGGGATTCATTCATTCAATAGTATTTATTGAGCGCTTACTATGTGCAGAGCACTGTACTAAGCGCTTGGGATGAACAAGTCGGCAACAGATAGAGACGGTCCCTGCCATTTGACGGGCTTACGGTCTAATCGGGGGAGACGGACGGACGAGAACGATGGCGATAAATAGAGTCGAGGGGAAGAACATCTGGTAAAAACCGATGGCAACTAAATAGAATCGAGGCGATGTACAATTCATTAACAGAATAAATAGGGTAATGAAAATATAGACAGTTGAGCGGGCGAGTACGGTGCTGTGGGGATGGGAAGGGAGAGGTGGAGGAGCAGAGGGCAAAGGGGAAAAAGAGGGTTAAGCTGCGGAGAGGTAAAGGGGGGATGGCAGAGGGAGTAGAGGGAGAAGAGGAGCTCAGTCTGGGAAGGCCTCTCGGAGGCGGTAAGTTTTAAGTAGGGTTTTGGAGAGGGAAAGAGAATCAGTTTGGCGGAGGTGAGGAGGGAGGGCAGTCCGGGACAGTGGTAGGACGCGGCCCGGGGGTCGACGGCGGGACGGGCGAGACCGAGGGACGGCGAGGAGGTGGGCGGCGGAGGAGCGGAGCGTGCGGGGTGGGCGGTGGAAAGAGAGAAGGGAGGAGAGGTAGGAAGGGGCAAGGTGACGGAGAGCCTCGAAGCCTAGAGTGAGCAGTTTTTGTTTGGAGCGGAGGTTGATAGGCAACCACTGCCATGAGCGCCATGTAGGACAGGGACTGCATCCAACCCAATTGGCCGCACATCCCAGCATATAGTAAGCACGGAGAAGCAGCGTGACTCAGTGGAAAGAGCCCGGGTTTGGGAGTCAGAGGTCATGGGTTCGAATCCCGGCTCGGCCACTTGTCAGCCGTTTGAATTTGGGCAAATCACTTCACTTCTCGGTGCCTCAGTTACCTCATCTGTAAAATGGGGATTAAGACTGTGAGCCCCACGTGGGACAACCCGATTCCCCTGTGTCTACCCCAGCGCTTAGAACAGTGCTCGGCACATAGGAAGCGCTTAACAAATATCAACATTATTATTATAGTAAGTGCTTAACAGATGCCACAGTTATTATCATCATTATAGTTGTATTTATTGAGCACTTATTGTGTGTAGGACACTACTATGTACTCAGGAGAGAACTCAGGAGAGAGTTGGTTTGTAAAATGGTTATCTTTGCACTTCTTAGCCTGTGAGCCCATGTGGGACAAGGAATGTGTCTACTCTGATTATCGTGTTGGTCAAAAAGCCTGCATTGGACACAGTGGTAGAGACCCCGTGAGCGCTTAGTAACAGAGCTAGGTATATTTCACTCGGCCTCCTGGGTCATTTTAATAAAATATCATATTCCATTCACCTTCCTATTTCTCAGAAACCTCCGGTACTCACCCATTCCGCTATACACCAAGGAAAAACTCCTACTTATCAGCTTTAAGGCACTTGATCAGCTCTCCCCTCCTCTACTTATCCTCGCTCCTCTCCCACTCTACCCCAGCTAGCGTGGTTCACTCCCCTCAGGCCACCCACTTACCGTACTTCATTTTTGTCTTAAATTCATTCAATAGTATTTACCGAGCGCTTACTATGTGCAGAGCACTGTACTAAGCGCTTGGAATGGACAAATCGGTAACAGATAGAGACAGTCCCTGCCCTTTGACGGGCTTACGGTCTAATCTTTCAGGCTGCAAGCTCTAGCTCTTGCTCTCCTCCTTACCCGGAGCCCCGTCCTCTCCCACCCCCAAAACGTCACATCCAGCAGACCGCTGCTCTCCCCGTCTTCAGGCCTTCCTAAAATCGCATCTCCTCCGGGAGGCCTCCCCCGATCAGTCTCTTGTCTCCCTTGAGTCTCTTCCAACCGCCACTTCGGTACTTCATTTCCATCCCTCCTGAAATTTATTTTAGTGTCCGTCTCCTCCACTGGGTGGTAAGCGTCCTGAGGACAGGCATAATGTCGAACTTTATTCTCCCAAGTGCTTAACGATCATAATAATCGTGGTATTTAATAGTAATAGTAATTATGGTGCGTTTTAAGCGCTTACTATGAGCCAAGCGCTGTTCTAAGCACTGAGATAGATACAAGGTAACCAGGTTGTCCCATGTGGGGCTCGCAGTCTTAATCCCCATTTTCCAGATGAGATAACCGTGGCGCAGAGAAGTTAAATGACTTGCCCTTAAGCCGCTACTGTGTGCCAGACACTGCGCTAAGCGCTGAGGCGGATACAAGTAAATCGGATTGGACACAGTCTCTTTCCCATGTGGGGCTCACAGTCTCAATCCCCATTTTCCAGATGAGGTAACCGAGGCATAGAGAACTGAAGTGACTTGCCCAAGGTCACACAGCAGACCAAGTGGTGTCGCATAGTGCAGCGCTCTGCTCACAGTAACTCAATAACTGTTGTTGATTGATAACTCTCTAAACTGGTCTGCCCAGCTGGAGTAATGACATATATTTTTTTATGGTGCTAGTTTTTTCACTTTTGTTTTGACTGTAACTGTTTGAGGATTAAAGTGTAATTATGAGTCAGAAATAATAATAATAATAATAATGTTGGTATTTGTTAAGCGCTTACTATGTGCCGAGCACCGTTCTAAGCGCTGGGGTAGACACAGGGGAATCAGGATGTCCCACGTGGGGCTCACAGTCTTAATCCCCATTTTACAGATGAGGTCACTGAGGCACAGAGAAATGAAGTGACTCGCCCACAGTCACACAGCTGACAAGTGGCAGAGCTGGGATTCGAACTCATGACCTCTGACTCCAAAGCCCGTGCTCTTTCCACTGAGCCACGCTGCTTCTCTGCAATTATAGCTAAAATCGTCTATAATCCAAAAAACTCATTTTAGCTAATTATTTCCATTTTTTTCCCTCCACCCAAAACATTTTCCAGAGCTGTTTTTAATGGTGTCTGTTAAGTGCTTACTATACTAAGCGCTGGGGATAGATAATCAGGCTGGACACAATCCCTGATCCACATGAGGCTCACAGTCTTAATCCCCATTGTACAGATGAGGTAACTGAGGCCCAGAGAAATTCAGTGACTCGCCCAAAGCCACACAGCAGACAAGTGGCGGAGCCGTGATTAGAACCCAGGTCCTCTGACGATTAACAAGTAACCAAGCTGATCAATTTGAATTTTAGCTTCTTTCCCTTCCTCAGCTGAGTAACTGGGAGAAACCCGCAAGGTGGCAAACGACAACTTTACGTTGACACGATGTAGAATGCCTTGTCAATCCTTCCATCAAACAATCAATCATATTTATTGAGTGCTTATAGTTTGCGGAGCACTGTACTAAGCACTTAGCAGAGTGTGTAGACACATTCCCTGCTACAAGAAGTCTAAATCCATCAGCCACACCTCCAACCAAGGGTAATATCTTGCTAAGAGTGGTGTCCTCCACTGGATTTATAGAACAGTCAATTCCCAACTCATGCTCATCTTTCTGTCTCTCTTCTCCGTCCACCTCTAACTTCTGGAGAGAGGAAGGAAAGAAGGGGGTAAACAGTTCAATCATTTAAATCTTAATATCACCTGAATATCTATCCCCGAGGGGAGCAGTGTTTAAACCCATCCTTCGAAACTGAAATGTTAAGCACACTTCTCAGTTCTGCGGGCCCCAGCGGCGTGGCTCAGTGGAAAGGGCCCGGGCATGGGAGTCCGAGGTCATGGGTTCGAATCCCGGCTCTGCCCCCTGTCAGCTGGGTGACTGTGGGCGAGTCACTTCACTTCTCGGTGCCTCAGTTCCCTCATCTGTAAAATGGGGATGAAGACTGTGAGAGCCTCATGTGGGACGACCTGATGACCCTGTATCTCCCCCAGCGCTTAGAACAGTGCTCCGCACATAGTAAGCGCTTAACAGATACCAACATTATTATTAGTTACCCTGAGCGTTGTTCTTTAAGTGGTTACTGTGTCCCAAGAACTGTACTGAGTGCTAGGTGGATACAAGATAATCGGATTTGGACACAGTCCCTGTGCCACATGGGAATCCCAGTCTAAGCAGGAGGGAGATATTGAATTCCCATTTTTCAGATCAGGAAACTGAGGCACGGGGAAGTTAAGTGACTCACCTAAGGTCACATAACCGGGATTAGGACCCAAGTCTTTTGACCGTCCAGGCCTGTGCTCTTTTTACCAGGTCCTGCTGCTTCTAAAAGGTAACAAAAGCAACTAGGACTCAAAGAGCATATTTATCTTAAATGAATTCTTTATCAGATGATCCCTAATCACCTCAGTGCTTTTCTACTGCATCGGAGTGCTCCAGCTGAAAGAATGATATAATCGGTTCTGTTTGGGGTAACTTTACTTCTTTTCCCTTCTTTGAGGTCAAAGCTTCAAGATTAAACATTCACTGCTAACTTTCTAAATTTTGCTCCTGGGGGGTTTCGTTTTGGGTTTTTTGTTTTGGTTTTTTGTGCGGGGGCGGGGAGATGATTTGCTGGGCTGTGTGAGGTCACACTTCAGTGGGAGAAAAGTTCCTTCAGGCACTGAAGAAGCTCAAAAAAGCTAATGGAAACCATTTTAAGCATCCTGAGGAAGATCAAAACACACTAATGAAAGCCATTTAAGAATCGCTTTCAGCTAGGGTCTTGCACTGCTATAGTTAGAACCTTGCATTATTTGATCTCAAAGCACTTTACAATTAAAGTCTCCTCACTCTCCTGTATTCGTGTATTGGCCGATTAATTTGGCTGATGGAATCGCCCTCCCACACTCACATTATTAGAGAGCGCTTTTGGCGGCAGATGTTTTACGTTCTTAAAATAAGCAGCTTTTAGGGAAGTCTTCTAAGTAGAGTAGAACCCCTTTTTCACCGGCAAAGTAAAATATGGATGAGGAAGTCCTTTGGACGTTGTATTGTTTCTTCTTCTCCTTTCACTTCCCTATAAAAGGCTTTTGTTTGAATTCCATGGAACATTTGGCCCTTGAGGAAGCAAACGAGAAATTCAAAGATCAACTGGATTCTGGATCACCCAGATGTATGATTCATCCCTTCAAACATATTTATCGAGCACTTACTTTATGCAAAGCACCGTCTTAAGCGCTTGCGAGAGTTCGATACAACAACGAACAGACACATTCCCTGCTTACATTGAGTTCAGAGTCTAGAGGGGGAGATGGACATAAATATACATAAAAAATAAATAAATGACAGATGTTTACAGAGATATACAGAGAAAACCAGAACCAAGACTGGATCTCCCAGACTGCTTAATGTAATTTGAGTGTCTAATGCGGCTCCTTAGCCTCTGTGCCCTTTAAGCACGTGATATTCACCCGACCCTCAGCTCCCCAGCACTTATTCACGTATCTGTAATTCTTTTTTATATTAATGTGTCTTCACTCTGTGAGCTTTTCGTTAACAGGCATGTCTACCAACTCGTATTGTACTCTACCAAGCGCTTAGTACAGGGTGTCTGCATGGAGAAGCAGCGTGGCTCAATGGAGAGAGCCCGGGCTTGGGAGTCGGAGGTCATGGGT
Source organism: Ornithorhynchus anatinus (assembly GCF_004115215.2). Taxonomy (NCBI): domain Eukaryota; kingdom Metazoa; phylum Chordata; class Mammalia; order Monotremata; family Ornithorhynchidae; genus Ornithorhynchus; species Ornithorhynchus anatinus. The sequence continues at coordinate 129,598,863 of NC_041730.1, read as the reverse complement.
TCTAATCCCAGCTCTGCCACTTGTCAGCTGTGTGACTGTGGACAAGTCACTTAACCTCTCTGTGCCTCAGTTACCTCAACTGTAAAATGGGGATGAAGACTGTGAGCCTCATATGGGACAACCTTTTTACCCTGTGTCTACCCCAGCGCTTAAAACAGTGCTCGGCACAGAGTAAGCGCTTAAATACCAACATTATTATTATTACTACAGGGAGTCAGAGGGCAGGGGTTCTGATTCCTGCTCTGGCACTTGCCTGCTTACTGACCTTGGGCAAGTCATTTAACCTCTCTGTGCCTCAGTTATCGGCATCTGTAAAATGGGGATTGACTATGTGTTGAGAGTCCCATGTGGGAAAGGGACTGCGCCCAACCTGATTGTCCTCTTTTTACCCCAGTGCTTAGTACAGTGCCTGTCACACAGTAAGTGCTTAAGAAATTCCACAAATAAATAAAATATTAATTGAATGATTACCCTAGGCCACAAGATGCTAGCTATAATGAAAGAAATAATAATGATAACGTTTGTATTGGTTAAGCGCTTACCCAGCCCTGCTGGAAAGAGCACAGTTCCTTCACTTGCCTGCTCTGTGATCTTGGATTAATTAGCTATCTTCTCCCTGCCTCAGTTTCTTTATCTGTACAATGGGGATTCAGTGCCCACTCTCCCTCCCCCTTAGTCTATGAGCTCCACATTGGGTGGAGGCTATATCTGATCTGATTGTATGTGCTTGACCACATAGCAAGCATTTTTAAAATGATTATTACTGTTATTAATATTAATGGTATTTGTCGAGGGCTTAATTTTTATACTGATGTCAGCATCTCTTTGTAAGCTAAGTGAACATAGCTCTGATTTCCTGGATAGTCCAGTGAGGAAAACAAATGGGTTTCTTAGTGAATTATCCAGATAATTGAAGTGTGGAAAGAAGGGAAAGGAAAATTTCCTGACTCCGTTATTTATCCAGACCCACACTTTTTTTGTTGTTGTTCTAAAGATTTGATAATGTTGGTATTTGTTCAGCGCTTACTATGTGCAGAGCACTGTTCTAAGTGCTGGGGTAGATACAGGGTGATCAGGTTGTCCCACGTGAGGCTCACAGTTAATCCCCATTTTACAGATGAGGTCACTGAGGCCCAGAGAAGTGAAGTGACTCGCCCACAGTCACACAGCTGACAAGGGGCAGAGCCGGGAGTCGAACTCATGACCTCTGACTCCAAAGCCCAGGCTCTTTCCACTGAGCCACGCTGCTTCTAAAATGGCACCCAACGGTGTCAACTTTTCCGTTTAAGGGTGGGGATTTTCGATATGGGCAGGAAACGTGTCTGCTAATTCTGTGGCATCCTACCCTTCTGAGCTCTGCACAGAGTCAGCGCGCAATAAATATGATCGATAGATTGATTGATTGATTGATTTTAATGGGGGGTGGGGAGGGGAAAACCTTCAAAGACCTAACAGGCCAGGTTGGAAACTCAGGTCTTGTCAGGAACTAGGATGAGCCAAACTGGTTGTCCAGTTAAGACAGCTGGAAAGGCTGGGGAGTGGTCATCCCTTCCCACTCCTCTACCAGGAGCTGAACTCCCATCAGTAGTCACTTGTTTCTGCCCCCAGGTGATCCTGACTCTTACAGCTTCTCAGGTTGATAAGTGCCATTTGCCTGCTGTGTGACCTTGGGCAAGTCGCTTCACCTCTCTGTGCCTCAGTCACCTCTGGTATAAAATGGGGATTAAGACCAAGAGCCCTATATGGGACAAGGACTGGGTCCAACCTGATCAACATGTATCTACCCCGGTCCTTAGTACAGTGCGTGGCATTTATTTATTTATACTTTCTCCCCCCTCTAGACCGTACGATCATTGTGGGCAGGGAATGTGTCTGTTTATTGTTGTATCGTACTCTCCCAAGTGTTTAATACAGTGATTTACACACAGTAAGCACGCAATGAATACGGTTGAATGAATGAATGGCACATAGTAAGCACTGAACAAATACCATTAAAAAAAAAATAGTGCAAAGCCGCTGAATAATAATAATGTTGGTATTTGTTAAGCGCTTACTATGTGCAGAGCACTGTTCTAGCAGAGGGCAGGCAGGTGAGGCCAGGGGACTCCCAGATCCAGGTGGGTACTTTCATTTGATAGTCAATCTCTGATCAGGATCAACTTGTTACAGTGCCAGGGGAGAAAGATGGAAATGCCTCCTGCAGATGGGAAGCAAAATTCCATTTGCCCACCCACTTCATGATTTAATGAGGGAGAGAATCTCATCCAAGTCACCTTGCTTGTCCTAATGAAAACACCATTCCTCTCGCCCTCTCTCAAGCAGCCTCGAATCCACCCGAGGAAAGGCTTCAAATCCCTTGGTATGCACCACCTCACTGCAATTGAGCAAACCTCCCAAATTAATTTAGGTGAAATCTATACATCATAAGTTTTAATTTAAAAACCATTTCAGAAGGAGATGGGTTATTAGAGGCAAGTTGTTGGCATGTCAGAAGTTTCTTTTTTAAGTAAAAGGATGGACGTCAAGGAGGTTAATCATCATCATTATTATTACGGTGTATGTAAAGAACTAAACTGTGTGTCAAGTGCTGTTCTAAGCACTGGAGTAGTTAAAAGATAATCAGGTTGAACACAATCCCAGTCCCAGATGGGGCTCACAGTCAAAGTTCATTCATTCAATAGTATTTATTGAGCGCTTACTATGTGCAGAGCACTGTACTAAGCGCTTGGAATGGACAAATCGGTAACAGATAGAGACAGTCCCTGCCCTTTGACGGGCTTACGGTCTAATCGGGGGAGACGGACAGACAAGAACGATAGCTATAAATAGAATCGAGGGGATGAACATCTCATTAAGACAATAGCAAATAAATAGAATCAAGGTGATGTACGTCTCATTAACAAAATAAATAGGATAATGAAAGTATATACAGTTGAGCAGACGAGTACAGTGCTGAGGGGAGGGAAGGAGAGGGGACGGGAGAAGGGGAGGAGCAGAGGGAAAGGGGGGAAAAGAGGGCTTAGCTGAGGACAGGTGGGAGAGCAGAGGGAGCAGAGGGAAAAAGGGGGGAGATCAGTCTGGGAAGGCCTCTTGGAGGAGGTGAGCTTTAAGTAGGGTTTTGAAGACGGGAAGAGAATGAGTTTGGCGGAGGTGAGGAGGGAGGGCGTTCCGGAACCGAGGGAGGACGTGGCCCAGGGATGGAAAACTGGTATTTCAATCTCCATTTTACAAATGAGGAAACTGAGGCAGAGAGTTTAAGTGACTTGCCCAGAGTCACACAGCAAGCAATCGGCAGAGCTGGGATTAGAACTCAGGTCCTCTAACTCCCAGGCCCGGGCTCTTTCCATTAGGCCTCACTGCTTCTCATGAGAAAAAACTATTTCTTCCAGGAGTACGTGGGCACCCGCCCCATTTGGAAAAAGATCGATGGGCCAGATGGACCAGTGCCTGACCGAAGAATGACAGTGCCTAATTTATCTGAAGTTCTAAATTTGGGCTTTTGTTTAAAGCAGTTTTGAACCTAGTTTGAAACTAGCAACTGAGAAGCTGCGTGGCCTAGTAGAAAGAGCACAGGCCCTGGGGTTAGAAGACCTGGGTTCTATTCCTGACTTTGCTACATACTTGCTGCGTGACCTTGGGTAAGTCACAACTTCTCTGTACCTCGGCTCTCTCATCTGCAAAATGAGGATCCATAATTGTGATTCCATCTACTTAAGCCCGTGAGCTCCATCTATTACCCGCTTATCTTGTATCTACCCCAGCACTTAATACAATGCTTGACCCATAGAGCTTAACAGATGGCACAATTATTATTAATTATCCTTGCAGATTCGTGCTCCAGATCGGATGTGGCGTGTGCTCTCATCAGTGACTTTCCCTACCAGTAGGGATCGGCTAGTCGGCTGTCAGGGATTCCCTTTCTGACTGGTTTTCATCAGCAATAAAAGCTGAGAGAGAGGTCCTGGGGACGAAGTTTGTCCACCTCAGGTTGGAGCGGCGTGCTGGAGTCATGGGCCAGGATAATTGTGGAAACCACTGGGGCCGCGGAGGCAGCTGAACCCTCCCCTTCAGCTCCAACAACATTCCTGTGATCTCAATGCTTCCATCAAGACCTCCCACCTAGTACCTATAGTACCTAACAGAGAAGGAGCATGGCCTAGTGGATAAAGCACGGGCCTGGGAGTCAGAAGGACCTGGGTTCTAATCCTGCCTCCGCCACTTGTCTGCTGTGGGACCTCGGGCAAGTCACTTCATTTCTCTGGGCCTCAGTTCTGTCATTTTAAAATGGGAATGGAGACTGTGAGCCCCATGAGGGACAAGAATTGTGTCCAGTCCAATTGGCTTGTATCCATTCCGGCACTTAGTACAGTGCCTGGCATATAATAAGCAATTAGCAAATACTACAATAATTATAATTATTAGAGAGACATGAAGGAGGTTAGGAAATGTGCTCTCAGATATTAACCAACAGACCATGCACTTGGTCTATCCACCTGGATCTGTGACCTTGTGGGGATTTGATATTTACCTACCCCCAACCACACAGCACTTTCGTACATATCTTTAAATTATTTATTGTAAGTGACTTATGTATTCACATCAATCTCAGTCTCCCATTCAAAACTGTAAGGTCATTGTGGGCAGGGAAGGTGACTGATTTCTGTTGTATTATACTCTCTCATAAGCTTAATAAAGTGGTCTGTGCATAGTAAGTGTTCAACAAATACCATTGACTGATTGAGTGATTGACCAGAACCTTCAAGTAAAAACTAAGTCCTTACTGGTCTAGTTGAACTGGTCTGGCTGTACTCACAGCCATTTTTTTTTTCCAAGGAGATGGAACCCTGATTCTGTTACCCATTATCTATCCGTATATAGCTGTAATTGATTTATTTATCAATTTATATATTTATTTGTATTAATGTCTGTCTCCCCCTCTAGACCTGTGAGCTTGTTATGGGCGGGAATGTGTCTCTTTGTGGTTATATAGTGTACTCTCCCAAGCATTTAGTACAGTGCTTTGCACACAGTAGGGTAATTATTATTACTATTATTACAGGGGGAGACAGACATTAAAATAAATTACAGAGAGGGGAAATAGGGTATAAGGAAATGCACGGAAGTGCTGTAAGGCTGGGAAAGGATCAAAATGCTTACGGAGTGCAGAGTTGATGTAAAGAGGAGGGAGGATAGGCAAAATTAAGGTTTAGTTAGAGACGGACGCCTGGAGATGTGACTCTAGGGAGAGGTTATGGGTTGGACTCCCGGCTCTGCCACTTGTCAGCTGTGTGACTGTGGGCAAGTCACTTAACTTCTCTGTGCCTGTTACCTCATCTGTAAAATGGGGATTAACTGTGAGCCTCACGTGGGACAACCTGATTACCCTGTATCACCCCCAGCGCTTAGAACAGTGCTCTGCACATAGTAAGCGCTTAACGAATACCGACATTATTATTATTATCTTGAAGGAAGGGAGAATGAGTAAGATACAAAGGGGAAGGGAGTTCCAGGCCAGAGGCAGGATGCGGACCAGAGGTCATTGTTGAGATAGATGAGATCGAGGTACAGTGAGTAACCTGGCGAAGTGAATGGGCTGGGTGGTAAAAGGAAATCGGTGAGGTGAGAGAGGAGAGAGCATACTGATTAGGGGTGGATGGGAAACCAACGAAGGTTTTTCAGGAGTGGGGAAACGTGGACCGAATGGCTTTTCAAAAAATGATCCAGGCAGCAGCATTTCCCCTACTCCCTCTTCCTTCTTCATCACTCATGCACTTGGATTGGAACTCTTTATTCACCGCACAGCACTTACGTGTACATTCTCAATTTATTTTATTTTCCCCCATAGACTCTAAGCTCCCACTGGACAGGGAATATGTCTGCCAACTCTCTTATATTACAATTTCCTAAGTGCGTAGTACAGTGCTCTGCACATAGTAAGCACTCAATAAATACGATTGATTGAATGTAAAGGGGAGAGATAGGAGGCAGGAAGGTCAAGGAGGAGGCTGTTGCAATAAAGGCAGGATAAGATATGGTCCTTGGATCAGTATGGTAGCAGTTTGGTTGGAGAAGAAAGGCTGGTTTCTAGAGATGTTTTGAAGGTACAGGCTATCGTGATTGAATAATATAATAATTGTGGTATTCGTTAAACGCTTACCACGCGTCAGGCACTTTACTAAATGCTGGGGTAGATGCACGCTAATCCGGTTGGACACCGTCCCTGTCCCACATGGGGCTCACACTCTTAATTCTCATTTTACAGATGAGGTAACCGAGGCCCAGTGAAGTGAAGTGACTTGCCCAAGCTCACACAGCAGCCATGTGGCGGGGCTGGGATTAGAACCCAGGTCCTTCTGACTCCCAGGTCCAAGCTCTGTCTACTAAGCCACGCTGCTTCTCCTGCCCCTTCTCCCTCCTGCAGGCAGTTCCCCCAGCTGGAACTCCCTCCCTCCCTCCCTCCCCGAATCCTGTAATCTGCAGCTCTGCCCACATTCAAAGTCCTCCGAAAATCCCACCTCCTCCGAAAAGCCTTCTCGGGTTAATTCTCAATACCCTGAATGGTGTCAATTAAGTGACTACTTCTAATACTTATATATTTATTTCTATCCAACCTCAGTCTTGATGCTTATATCCAATTTTATACTCGATTATTATTTCGGTCTCTCTTTACATTTTTTTATGTCTGTCTCTCGCGTTCAAGGGTAAGCTCCTTGGTTCTGTTTCCACAGCACTTATGTACATACCCATAAATTACTTAGTCCATCAATCATATTTATTGAACACTTACTGTGTGCAGAGCACTGAGGAGAATACAACAATCAACAGACACATTCCCTGCCCACAAAGAGCTTACATAAGTCTAGAGACTATTGATATTAGTGTCTGTTTCCACCACTGGACTGTAAGTTTGTTGTGGGCAAGGAATGTGTCTACCAACTCTGTTGTACTCTCCCAAGAGCTTAGTACAGTGCTTTGCACACAGTAAGTACTCACTAAATACCACTGATTGATTCTCGTACTTCCCCAGGCTCTAAATTCAATGTCCAGTGGGCCCTCACTAAATACCACTTTTTAGGCTATTTAAATGCTTGCTGTGTGCCAAGCACTGTTCTAAGCACTAAGGTAGATACAAGTTTATCAGATTGGACACAGTCCCTGTCTGTGTGAGGCTCATAATCTAAGCGGGTGGGGGTAGAATTTAATCCCCATTTTACAGCTGAGGAAATTGAGGGACAGAGAAGTGAAGTGACTTGCCCAAGGTCACACAGCTACCAATTGGCAGAGCTGAGATTAGTTCCCAAGTCCTCTGATTCCCAGGCCCCTGCTCTTTCAACAAGACAGCGGCGCTTGGGTCACCGGTGAAATCTGTAAAGTCCGCTTTAGCCACAGATCTGACTCTTGCACATATACCGATTCACTTTTTTCCCTCAAATGATCCTAAATTAAAAGTTTCACTAAACCCAGAAAGCCTTAGGAATTTGGGAGCATATTTCCCTAGGGGCATGAAAAGGGTGTTTAATATCCTCTCCAGGATTAGAACTCTCAGTTCTCTTGCTTTTACAACCGATCGAATACGAAGCCAGATTGCCTCAAACCAGCTAGGGTGACTGCCCTAGTTCTTTCCAATTGGCCACCACAAAACAAAAAGAATCCTCTTTCGGAACATTAAGATGAACGTGAAATCCAAGTTGACGTAAGGAACGTTTACAAATTGGACCTTAAGGTTTGGAGAGAGATTGGTCGGTTGAGAAGGTGGGAACTAATTTGCCGATTTAAAGATGTGATTCTTGCTCTCTCATTCATCCCACACATCCAATCCGTCACCAACACCTGCCGGTCTCACCTTCACAATATCGCCAAGATCCTCTCTTTCCTCTCCATCCGAAAGACTACCGTGTCGGTACAAGCTCTCATCATATCCCGACTGGATTATTGCGTCAGCCTCCTCTCTGATCTCCCTTCCTCCTGTCTCTCCCCGCTCCTGTCTATTCTTCATTCCGCTGTTTAGATTCTCTTTCTACAGAAACGGTCAGGGCACGTCACTCCCCTCCTCATAAACCTCCAGTGGTTGCCTATCAACCTTAGCATGAAACAAAAACTCATCACCCTTGGCTTCAAAGGTCTCCATCACCTTGCTTCACCCCCGCCCCCATAATAATAATGATGATGGTATTTGTTAAGCATTTATTATGTGCAAAACACTGTTCTAAGCGCGGGGGGAGAATATAAGATGATCAGATTGTCCCACATGGGGCTCACAGTCTTAATCCTCATTTTGCAGATGAGGGAACTGAGGCACAGAGAAATTAAATGACTTGCCCAAAGTCACACTGCTGACAAGCTGCAGAGCCTAAGGGAAGAAGCCTAGGCCTGAGAGTCAGATGTCCTGGGTTCTAATTCTGGCTTTGCCACTTCTCTGCTGTGTGGCCTTGGGCAAGTCACTTCACTTCTCTGTGCTTCAGTTTTCACATTTCTAAAATAGGGAGTCAATATCTGTTCTCCCTCCAATTTAGACTGTGAGCCCCATCTGGTACCACATTACCTTGTATCTACCCCAGCACTTAGTACAGTGCTTGGCACATAGTAAGTGCTTAAATGCTACTATTATTATCATTATTATTACTTGTATTGCTATCATTATCATCATCATCATCATCACCATCACTTTTACAAATGCGAGACCACAGCCCTTAGAAGTAAAAATGACTTGTCCGCTGTGAAGCAGAAAGCTAGTAACGAAACCTATCGAATTTGCTAAGGGCTTCTCCTGTGCTAAGCACAGGAGCGAATACTAAATTGTTAGTTTCAGAGCAGGGCCTAAATTGCTTTGAAAACTAACACATGCCTTTTCCTCTCACTGAATTGGAATTTGGCTGGGCTAGGAAGAGGAAGTAGGGGCTGTTGGTTTTTAATCCAATTTTCCCCAAATCCTTTTTAAGGTTTCTGGGTTGGCCCTGAGTTTGTATGCATATACGCCGTCAATATCTATTACCATTAAGAATGGCAATAACCATAGTTGAATGATAGGGAAGCAGCATAGTGGAAAGCACGTAGGCCTGGGAGGCAGAGGGCCTTGGTTTTAATCCCGAATCCATCATTTTTTTCCTTATGGTATTTCTTATGCCGTCGCGTCGTCTCTGACCCATAGCGACTTCATGGATACATCTCTCCCAGAATGCCTCAACTCTGCCGTAGATTTTTCTTGGTAAAATATCAAAAGTGGTCTGCCACTGCCTTCCTCTAAGCAGTAAACTTGCATCTCCGCCCTCGACTCTCTCCGGGCCGCTTCCTGCCCAGGACGGATGAATTTTGCCTCGTAGCAGATTGCTTTCCACTCCCTAGCCACTGCCCAAGCTAGGAATGGAATGGGAATACCTCTGCTTGACTCTCCTTCCCACAGCCAAGACGGGTAGAATACTGGAAACTCTCCAGGTGCGATCCTGAGAGGGTGGTTAAGCAATCAGTATGTGTTAAACACTGTTCTAAGTGCTGAGGTAGCTAATCGACCCGTGGGCCACGTCCTCCCGAGGTCCCGGAACGCCCTCCCTCCTCACCTCCTCCAAACTGATTCTCTTCCCTCTTCAAAACCCTACTTAAAACTCACCTCCTCCGAGAGGCCTTCCCAGACTGAGCTCCCCTTCTCCCTCTACTCCCTCTACCGCCCCCCCCCCTTCACCTCTCCGCAGCTTAACCTTCTTTTCCCCCCATTTCCCTCTGCTCCTCCCCCTCTCCCTTCCCATCCCCTCGGCACCGTACTCGTCCGCTCAACTGTATATATTTGCATTACCCTATTTATTTTGTTAATGAATTGTACATCGCCTCGATTCTATTTAGTTGCCACTGTTTTTACGAGATGTTCTTCCCCTCGATTCTATCTATCGCCATCGTTCTCGTCTGTCCGTCTCCCCCGATTAGACCGTAAGCCCGTCAAACGGCAGGGACTGTCTCTATCTGTTGCCGACTTGCTCATTCCAAGCGCTTAGGACAGTGCTCTGCACATAGTAAGTGCTCAATAAATACTATTGAATGAATGAATAAAAGTCAACTAGGTTGGACACGGTCCCTGTCCCACATGGCTCACCGTCTAAGTAGGAGGGAGAACAGGAGGGCTAAGGGCCCAGAATAATTAAGTGACTTGCCCGAGGTCACACAGCAAACAATTGGCAGAGCTAGAATTAGAACTCAGATCCTCTGACTTCCAGACCTGTAATCTTTCCACTAGATCACTTGTCTACTATAGGAGCTTAGACAAGTCATTAACTTCTCTGCCTCAGTTTCCTCATCTGTATAATGGGGAATCAGTACCTGTCTCCCTCCCTCCTACTTAGACTCTGAACTTCATATGAGACAGGGACTGTGTTGACCTCATTAACTTGTAACTCTCCCAGCGCTTAGAACAGTGCTTAACACAGAGTAAGCACTTAACAAATATCATCATTATTATTTATTGCATGTCTACTGAGAGCAATGCCCTGAATTAAGCACTTGGTACCCAGAGAAAAGTGAGCTGTTTGAAACGGGATTCCTGTCCCTCTGTCTTGGACTATGTCCTCAGGGGAAGGTAAAGAGTTTTTCCTAGAAAGCATTTTTCTATGTTGCGTTTTCCGTTATCTATAAAACAAAACTTGTAACTCTCCTCCCCTCAAAAAAAAATATTAATTTCTATTTGCAAACTGCTTTAGCTTAAGATTCAAACCAGCACTGGTGACCTATTTTAAAATCAGATCTCCTCCAAGAGGCCTTCTCCAACTAAGCCCCCATTTCCCCTACTCCCTCTCCCTTCTGCGTCACCCTTGAAATTGGATTTTTACCCTTTATTCACCCCACGGTGCTTATGTCCGCATCCATAATATATTTATCTATCTTACTGTTTCCTCTCCCCCCTCTAGACGGTAAGCTTGCTGTGGACAGGGAACGTACATACCAACTCAGTTTCATTGTACTCTCCCAAACGCTCAGTACAATGTTCCGCAGACCATCAACTCTGAATAAATACAATTGATTGATTAACTGATGGATTGACTCGCCTCCCTGTTAAATCTTGGGCCAGTTCTCTACAGGCCACCCTTGCCTTAGTGTCTATTAAGAGCGTGAAGCCTATGTGGGACAGGGGCTGTGTCCAACCCGATTAACTTCTATCTACCGCAGCGCTTAGCAGAGTGCTTGACACACAGTAAATGCTTAACAAGTACCGTAATCACGTTTCAAATGGCACATACCCTGCTCTTCCCCAGGCCGGCAGGGAGGACTTCATAATCCTGGCATGATCTTGGCAGAAGATTAAGGGTCTTCACCTCCTGCGTCACCCTCCCCATTTAGGCACTCAGACAATTTTTTTCCCCAACCGTATTAGCCTGCAGGTGATTGGATTGTGCTTCCCCTGCCCAGATTTCTATCCCCTCGGGGACCCCTTTCTCCTTTCCCATCCTTCAAGTATGCCACACACTTCCCTGTTTAGAAGCATCTGCATGCTTAATCAATGGGTTGTTTACACTAATGATAATCAAGGGATGGCTGGGAAGAGTTGTTTGCATCTCTATAGCAGAGGAATCTGTGAGGAGAGAGAACTCTCTCTAATCCAGGGTAAAACTCCCGCTACTGAATGTCACTGAGCTGCCCTCCCTATTCTGTGAAAACTCCTGCCTCCTCACAGACCATAATCCACCATCCAGAATGTTGAAAGTCTCCTAGACGCAGATCACGATTTGTCAGTTAAAGGGCTGAGTTTTCCAGCCCCAAACACAGATCAGTCACAGCTCACAATGCGTCTGACTCCGGGGCAGTGAGGAAGGCAGGTCCATCAGCCAAACAGGCAACAGGAAAACGGTTACACACATATGGGAAGAATAATAATAACTACTAATCCTGGTATTTGTTAAGAGCTTAGTATGTGCCAGGCACTGTCACTGTACCTAGCACTGGGATGGCTACAAGCAAATCGGGATGGACGCAGTCCCTGTCCCACATGGGGCTCATAGTCCCAATCCCCATTTTACAGATGAGGTAACTGAGTCTCAGAGAAGTGACTTGCCCAGGGTTACACAGAGGACAAGCGGCAGAGCTGGGATTAGAACCCAGGTCCTTCTGACTCCCGGGCCCGGGCTCTATCCACCAGGCCAAAGCGTACTTGTTGGCCAGACTGTAAGATCCTAGAGGGCAGGGATCATGCCTTCTTTGGTTCTTGCACTTTCCGACCTCTCAGTGCAGGCCTCTGCACACAAAAGGTGCTCGATGTGGGAAGCAGCATAACCTAGTGATTTAAACCGTGAGCCCCATGTGGGTCAGGGACTGTATCCAAATGGATTTGCTTGTAGCCACTCCAGAGCATAGTATAGTGCCTGGGACAGAGTAAACGCTTATCAAATACCTCAATTATTACTATTATTATTAGTGGAAAGAGCTCAGTCCTGGGAATCAGAGGACCTGGGTTTTAATCCCAGCTCTGGGTCTTGCCCGCTGTGTGACCTTGGGTAAATCACCTCACTTTTCTGGGCCTCAGTCACCTCATCTGTAAAATAGGGATTAAGACTGTGAGCCCCACGTGGGACGTGGATCAGGTCCCACCTGATTACCTTGTACCTACACCAGTGCTTCGTACGGTGTCTGGCACATAGTAAGCACTTAACAAATACCATTTAAAACAAGACAAAATTAAACTAATTGATGGATTGATTATCTTGCATCGGCACCCCCCCCCGGAAAACAAGACATCAACCCATCCACATGATTGACAGATAGGATCCCAACTCTGCCCCTTGTCAGCTGTGTGACTGTGGGCAAGTCACTTCACTTCTCTGTGCCTCAGTTCCCTCATCTGGAAAATGGGGGTGAAGACTGTGAGCCTCACGTGGGACAACCTCATTCCCCTTTATCTACCCCAGCGCTTAGAACAGTGCTCTGCACGTAGAAAGCGCTTAACAAATACCAACGTTATTTCAGACTTTTCCACCTCCCCATCCTTGGAAATATTTTTATGTCTCCCTCAGAGTGTAAGCTCCTTATTATGGGTAGAAAATGTGAGACTTCTATATTCTGTACTTCCTAAAGCATCTAGTACATTGTGTCCAGTCAATGCCTCATCTGTAAAATGGGGATTGAGACTGTGAACCCCTTGTGGGACAGTTACTGTGTCCAACCCAATTTGCTTGTAACCACCCTAGTGCTTAATACAGTGCCTGGCACATAGTAAGTGCTTAACAAATACCACGATTATTATTTATTGAGCTCTTACTGTGTGCAGAGCACTGTACTAAGTGTTTGGGAGAGTACGATATAACAGAGTAAGTAGACGCGTTCCCTGTCCACGAGGAGCATGTAGTCTAGAGGGAGAGACAGGCATTAATAGAAATAAGTAAAATAAAGATATGGGCATAAGTGCTGTAGGACTGAGGTTGGGTACTATTATGGTCCTCCAGAAGGTCATGGATTCTAATCCCGGCTCCATCACTTGTCTGCTGCATGACCTCGGGCACGTCGCTTCACTTCTCTGGGCCTCAGTTACCTCATCTGGAAAATGGGAACTGAGACTGTGAGCCCCACGTGGGACAGGGACTGTGTCCAACCCGATTTGCTTATATCCACCCCAGCAAAGTATGGTGCCTGGCACATAGTAAGCATTTCACCAATATCCTAATAATAATTATTATTATTATTCTACTGCTTTCCTGCAGAGCTAAATGGGGGCCCTTTCCAGGGGTTGGGAGCAAAGCAGAATTGGAGGTCCCCCAGGGTAGCTAGCTGACAATACGATGAGCCACAGAGCGGATGGGCAGGTCTTTTTGTAAAATTTTATTTGTTAAGCACTTACTACGCATCAGACAATGCTCTACACACTGGGGCAGGTACAGATTAAATAGGTTCATTCATTCATTCAATAGTATTTATTGAGCAGTTACTATGTGCAGAGCACTGTACTAAGCGCTTGGAATGTACAAGTCGGCAACAGATAGAGACAGGCCCTGCCCTTTGACGGGCTTACGGTCTAGTCGGGGGAGACAGTCTAATCGGGGGAGATAAATACTTATGGCCATCGATGTCTGCTGGAATGATATGATATGGGGTTTTGAGAATTAATCCTAGAATATGAACTTAATAATGTTGGTATTTGTTAAGCGCTTACTATGTGCAGAGCACTGTTCTAAGCGCTGGAGTAGATACAGGGTAATCAGGTTGTCCCACGTGAGGCTCACAGTCTTAATTCCCGTTTTACAGATGAGGTAACTGAGGCACAGAGAAGTTAAGTGACTTGCCCACAGTCACACAGCTGTTAATAGCAGAGCCGGGATTCAAACCTATGACCTCTGACTTCCAAGCCCGGGCTCTTTCCACTGAGCGCTCGCTATGCGCCAAGCATAGTTCTAAGCGCTGGGGTATACAAGGTAATCAGGTTGTCCCAGGGGGGCTCACAGTTTTAATCCCCATTTTACAGATGAGGTAACTGAGGCACAGAGAAGTTAAGTGACTTGCCCAAAGTCACACAGCTGGCAAGTGGCGGAGCCGGGATTCGAACCCATGAACTCTGACTCCCAAGCCCGCGCTCTTTCCACTGTACCACGAGCTTCAACATCGTCACAGTGACTTCGGTGGGAGCCGCAGCAAAACATAATTTAGGAACCATGCTATCTGTCTCTCTATCTCTCATTCTTTAATATATAGATTTACTTGTCTTTCTTATTTGAAGAAAATGCCACTCTCTGAAATTCCCCTTTGCGTGCCTCTGGGTCTGAAAAGGCCGATGCAGGGCCCACTGCACTGTGTAGAAGAAAAGGCTGTGTCTTCTTGTGTTGTCAGACCGTAAAACCATCAATGGACAGGGACTGTCTCTTTCTGTTGCCGATTTGTACATTCCGAGCGCTTAGTACAGTGCTCTGCACATAGTAAGCGCTCAATAAATACTACTGAATGAATGAATGAATGTTTGCCCTGCCTGGCACTGGTTTTGCTAAGGATCCACAATTTTCCACTAGACTGCAAGCTCTCTGTGAGCAGGAATCATCTCTACCAAAGTTACTGTACTTTCTCAAGTGCTTCGTACAGCACTCCGCACATGATAATAATGATAACGGTAATAATAACGATGATAATACCAATAATGATATTCGTAAAGTGCTAATTATGTACCAAGTACCGTACTAACTGCTAGGGTAGATACAAGATAGGCAGGTCCCATATGCAGCTCACAGTCTCGGTAAGAGGGAGAACAGGTGTTGAATCCCCATTCTGCAGATGAGGGGACTGAGGCACACAGAAGTTAAGTGAGTTGCTCAAGGTCACACAGCAGGGTCAGCGGAGAAGCCGGAATTAGATCCCAGGCCCTCTGACTCCCAGCCCCTGCTCTTTCCACTTGGCCCAAGTGGATACCCGATAAATACAATAGATTGATTCTGAGGCAATTAGACCAACCTATTACGGCATTTTGCTATAATTTCTACATCGATCCTCGGGCCTCCTGTCCCTCGGTCTAACCATTAGACACCCCACCCTCAGAGCAGCCCCTCCTGACACATCTGTTAAAGGAGTTAAGGGGGTGGGGAGGGTCTTAACGAGTTTATTTTGGGTTAGACCGTCCACCTGAGAAGCGTAATTGGTTTCATTGTTTTCTGTGCTCAATTAACAGTAATGGGGACACTGATCATCGGGGAGTCCCTTTCTCAGTCAAAGTAATCTGAAAACCGGTCAACACCCAGCACTTAACATTCTCTGGGCCTTCCGGCCACCACCTCACTTGTTAACTTTGCTGTGAATGGGCCCCACCCATTGATAGATACAATCCCTCGGTGGCCGACTGCAGCTCCAAGAATTACTTCCTGGGTATTTGAAGGCCTCTTGCTTCCATGCAGGTAAAGTGTTTATTAAGAGCGTGTATGATATGGAAGCAGCAGGGTAGAGTGGATAGAGAAGGTCATGGGTCCTAATGCCCCCTCTTGCCTCCACCACTTGTCTGCTGTGTGGCCTTGGGGAAGTCACCTCCCTTCTCTATGCCTCAGTTACCTTATCTGTAAAATGGGGATTGAGACCCTGAGCCCCACGGGGGACAGGGACTGTGTCCAACCTGATGAATAATAATAATTATAATAATAATGTTGGTATTTGTTAAGCATTTACTATGTGCAGAGCACTGTCCTAAGCGCTGGGGAAGATACAGGGTGATCAGGTTGTCCCACGTGAGGCTCACAGTCTTCATTCCCGTTTTACAGATGAGGTAACTGAGGCACAGAGAAGTTAAGTGACTTGCCCGCAGTCACATGGCTGGCAAGTTGCAGGGCAGGGATTCGAACCCATGATCTCTGACTCCCAAGCCCGTGCTCTTTCCACTGAGCCACACTGCTTAGACTGGAAGCATTAGACTAGATTAGATTAGACTGGAGGCCCATCATTGGGCAGGGACTTTCTTTATCTGTTGCCGAATTGTATATTCCAAGCGCTTAGTACAGTGCTCTGCACATAGTAAGTGCTCAATAAAAACTACTGAATGAATTTGCTCATATCGAGCCAGCGCTTACTAAAGTGACTGGCACATAATAAGCGCTTAACAAATACCATTATTATTATATGCCAAGCACTGTGATAAACCGCTGGGGTGGAGGTGAGATAGTCAGATCTGACAATGTCCCTGACCCACGTAACCTATGAGTTAGGGAGCGTTCATAGCCCCATCTTAAGAATGAAGAAATTGATGTTCAAGAAGGTTAAGAGGCCTGACCGAGGATTTACCACAGCGCAGTGGCAGTTGACATTAGAACCCAGGTCTCCAGTCTCCCTGGCTTGAGTTCTCTCCATTAGTCCACTTTGCCTCCCTAAAATCCTAAAAGTTTCTAGGTCTCCACAGAATTTCCAAGGGAGGTTTGAGGAGAAGCCAGTTCTGTTTCCTGTGAGGCCATTTCTGACGTTTTCTAAGGCTACCACAGCCCTAACCCCAACTCTGGATATCTAGGCAACGGAAGAACAAAAAACTGATCCCTTAAACTCTGAGCCGACCGGGAAACCGGGACTTTACCCCATCTGATTATCTTGTATCTAACCCAGTGCATAGTACAGTGCTTGTCATATAGACAACACATAACATATTATTATTATTATTATTATTATTATTATTATCATCAGCATCATTACCAGTAGGGAAGCTTTGAAGCAGTTTCCATGAGCTGTATGGGAGTCTATACTAGGCACAGTGTTTTACAGATGAGGTACCTGAGAAGTTAAATGACATGTCCAAGGTCATACAGTGTGGACATGAAGCACCATGGCTCAGTGGAAAGAACACGGGCTTGAGAGTCAGAGGTCATGGGTTCGAATCCCGGATCTGCCACTTGTCAGCTGTGTGACCGTGGGCAAGTCACTTCACTTCTCTGGGCCTCAGTTCCCTCATCTGTAAAATGGGGATTAAGACGGTGAGCCCCACGGGGGACAACCTGATTCCCCTGTGTCTACCCCAGCGCTTAGAACAGTGCTCGGCACATAGTAAGCGCTTAACAGATACCAACATTATTAAGAGTGGAAGCCAATCTGCCTTGAATAAAAGGAGCCGAGAAGAAAAGCAGGTGATGGCTTGATCAAAGAGGACAGGGAGGAAAGTGATGAACAATATCTAGGAGGAGCAGAGTAGCCTAGTGGCTAGAGCACAGGCCAGGGAGTCAGAAGGCCCTGGGTTCTAATCCAGGCCCTGCCACTTGCCTGCTATGTGACCTTAAGCAAGTCACTTCACTTCTCTGTGTCTCAGTTCCCACATCTGTAAAATGGTGATTATTATTACTACTACTACTACTACTAATAACAGTGGCATTTGTTAACATTTACTATGTGCCAAGCACTGTACTAAGTGCTGGGGTGGATATAGGCAAATTGGGTTGGACACAGTATAACATGGGGCTCACAGTCTCAATCCCCATTTTAAGATGAGGGAACTGAGGCCCAGAGAAGTGAAGTGACTTGACCAAGGTCACACAGCAGACAAATGGAGGACCTAGTTTGTATTTACCCCAGCACTTAGTACAGTGCCTGGCACCTAATCAGCACTTAACAAATACCATTATTATTATCATTATTATTAACTTTCTCTGCCCTATATCTCCAGTGGTAAAGTGGGAATTAGGGTAGTTTCCATCTATAAACTACCTTCCCCCAGGGGCATTAGGTAAAGGCTAATGGGGTATTTGTTTAAGCCTTCGGAGAACTCCCGCTGAAGCCGTATAAGTGGCAAAGTATTTAAGGAATATGTATGGGGGTAACATTCACCCATCAATCTCGATGATCAATCAATCAATCAATCATATTTATTGAGCACTTACTGTGTGCAGAGCACCGTATTAAGCACTTGGAAGAGGACAGTATAAAGAGTTGGTAGACGTGGTCCGTGCCCACAAGGGTCTTACAGCCTAGAGGAGGAAACAGACATTAAAATCAATCAGAAATATCTCCGTAAGTGTGGTGGGCCTGAGGGTGGGGTGAATAAAGCCATTTTCAGAGGAGATCTCCTCCCTCCTTGCAAGGGCCATCCCCTCCACCTGTGCTTCGGACCCCAATCCCGCTCATTTTAAAAAAGCCATTCACTGTAGAGTTAAACCTAGGAAATCAAAAGTGACCAATACATTCATTCGACCATATTTATTGAGCTCGTATTGTGGGCAGAGCACTGTCCTAAGCTCTTGGGAGAATAATAATAATAAATAATGGTGGTATTTGTTAAGCGCTTACTATGTGCAAAGCACTGTTCTAAGCGCTGGGGGGGGGGGGTATGGGGTGATCAGATTGTCCCACGTGGGGCTCACAGTTTTAATCCCCATTTTACAGATGAGGGAACTGAGGCCCAGAGAAGTTAAGTGACTTGCCCAAAGTCACACAGCTGGCAAGCGGCAGAGCCGGGAGTCGAAGCCATGACCTCTGACTCCGAAGCCCAGGCTCCTTCCACTGAGCCACTGCCCACAGTGAGCTTACAGTCTAGAACGGACACATAACCCATCACCTCCCATCCTCAGGAAATGAAAGCCTCTTATTCCTCCAGCAGTCTTTACTACTACTACTAATAATAACAATAGTTTTTAAGTAATAATAATAATAATGTTGGTATTTGTTAAGCGCTTACTATGTGCCGAGCACTGTTCTAAGCGCTGGGGTAGACACAGGGGAATCAGGTGGTCCCACGTGGGGCTCACGGTCTTCATCCCCATTTGACAGATGAGGTCACTGAGGCCCAGAGAAGTGAAGTGACTTGCCCACAGTCACACAGCTGACAAGTGGCAGAGCCGGGATTCGCTTACTATGTACTAAGCATTGTACTGAGCACTGGGGGGAATACAAGCAAATCGAGTTGTATGCAGTCCCTCCCCCACATGGGGCTCACTATCTTAATTTCCGTTTTCTAGAGGAGGTGACCGAGGCACAGAGGAAGCGAAGTGACTTCCCCCAGGTCACCCAGCAGACAAGTGGCAGAGCCTCCCTCAGCGGAGGTAACCCAATTTCCTTTGCTCATTTCTCCCTTTCTCACTCAAATAGGCCCCAGGGATGCCGGGAGTAGAGAGGAGAAAATTTCCCTAGGCACTGACCTCCCCCCTTCTCTCCTTTCCTCTGTTAATAATAATGTTGGTATTTGGTATTTGTTAAGTGCTTACTATGTGCAGAGCACTGTTCTAAGCGCTGGGGTAGACACAGGGGAATCAGGTGGTCCCACGTGGGGCTCACACTCTTAATCCCCATTTTACAGATGAGGTAACTGAGGCACAGAGAAGTGAAGTGACTTGCCCACAGTCACACAGCTGACAAGTGGCAGAGCCGGGATTCGAACCTCTGTTCTGGGTGAAGGGGAGATAATGTTGCTATTTGTTAAGCGCTTACTATGTGCAGAGCACTGTTCCAAGCGCTGGGATAGACACAGGGTAATCAAGTTGTCCCACGTGAGGCTCACAGTCTTAATCCCCATTTGACAGATGAGGGAACCGAGGCACAGAGAAGTCAAGTGACTCGCCCACAGTCACACGGCTGACAAGTGGCAGAGCCGGGATCCGAACCCATGAACTCTGACTCCCAAGCCCGGGCTCTTTCCGCTGAGTCAGGCTAGAGTTCCTGTTAATAAGCTATGCGATACTTATTGAGTGTTTATTACGTGCAGGGCACTGGACTCAATGCTATAAAGAGTATAAAGATGAGAATCAGACTCAGATCCTGTCCCTCCATCTGTGGGAGAAGCAGTGTGGCTTTAGTGGATAGAGCATAAGCCCGGGAATCAGAAAGACAATAATAATAATAATGTTGGTATTTGTTAAGCGCTTACTATGTGCCGAGCACTGTTCTAAGCGCTGGGGTAGACATAGGGGATTCAGGTTGTCCCACGTGGGGCTCACAGTCTTAATCCCCATTTTACAGATGAGGGAACTGAGGCACAGAGAAGTGAAGTGACTTGCCCAGAGTCACACAGCCGACAAGTGGCAGAGCTGGGATTCGAACTCATGAGCCCTGACTCCAAAGCCCGTGCTCTTTCCACTGAGCCACGCTGAAAGACCCAGGTTCTAATCCCGGCTCTGTCTCGTGTCTGCTGTGTGACCCTGGATAAATCACTTCACTTCTCCTTGCCTCAGTAAAATGGAAATAATAATGTTGGTATATGTATTCGTTAAGTGCTTACTCTGTGCAGAGCACTGTTCTAAGCGCTGGGGTAGACACAGGGGAATCAGGTTGTCCCACGTGGGGCTCCCAGTCTTCATCCCCATTTTACAGATGAAGTAGCTGAGGCACAGAGAAGTGAAGTGACTTGCCCACAGTCACACAGCTGACACGTGGCAGAGCCGGGATTTAATGATGTTGGTATTTGTTAAGCGCTTACTATGTGCAGGGCACTGTTCTAAGCGCTGGGGTAGATACAGGGTCATCGGGTCGTCCCACGTGAGGCTCACAGTTAATCCCCATTTTACAGATGAGGTCACTGAGGTCCAGAGAGGTGAAGTGACTTGCCCACAGTCACAGAGCTGACAAGTGGCAGAGCCGGGAGTCGAACTCATGACTTCTGACTCCGAAGCCCAGGCTCTTTTCCACTGAGCCACGCTGCTTCTCTAAGACTGTGAGCCCTATGTGGGACAGGGACTGTGTCCAAACTGATTAACTTGCAGTGTTTAGGACAGTGTCTGGCGCATAGCGCTTCACCAATACCACAATTCAATTCAATCGTCTACCCCAGTGCTTAGAACAGTCCTTGGCACTTAGCAAACGCTTAACAAGTACCACGATTATTATGAATTATTACAAAAGGCAGAGGTCGCTTGCTCCTCATCAAAAGATGGAACCCACCGATTGAGCCACCTGTCCAAAGTCAGTGAAAGAACCGGGATTAGAATCCGGCCCCTTCCCAGCTTCAGACCAAGGATCAGCACTTGTTCTCACCGTCTCCGGAAGCTGGATGGAGGACGAAAGGGAAAGCGGAGATCATCCAGAAGGTTCTGAGGTGGCCTTATAATAATAATGTTGGTATTTGTTAAGCGCTTACTATGTGCAGAGCACTGTTCTAAGCGCTGGGGTAGACACAGGGGAAATCAGGTTGTCCCACGTGCGGCTCACAGTCTTCATCCCCATTTTACAGATGAGGCAATTGAGGCCCAGAGAAGTGAAGTGACTCGCCCACAGTCACCCAGCTGACAAGTGGCCGAGCCGAGATTCGAATCCATGACCTCTGACTCCAAAGCCCGGGCTCTTGCCACTGAGCCATGCTGCTTCTCTGGTGCTTCTTATGGTGAGGCTTACCAGTTGAGACCGTTGTTGGGTAGGGAATGTCTCTATTTGTTGCCGAATTGTTCTTTCCAAGCACTTAGAACAGTGCTCTGCACACAGTGAGCACTCAAGAAACACCATTGAATGAATGAATGAGTGAATGAATGAATGAGTTTTAGTCCCCCCCAAAACTGCCCCTGTGCCTGTGCCTCCCCCAAGCCCAGAGGCCAGAATCCGTTCACCCTTTCAGTAACCTTAGAGAAGCAGCGTGGCTTAATGGAAAGAGCCCGGGCTTGGGAGTCAGAGGTCATGGGTTCTAATCCCGGCTCTGCCACGGATCAGCTGTGTGACTTTGGGCGAGTCACTTGATTTCTCTGTGCCTCAGTTCCCTCATCTGTAAAATGAGGATGAAGACCGTGAGCCCCACGTGGGACAACCCGATGACCTTGTATCTACCCCAGCACTTAGAACAGTACTCAGCACATAGTAAGTGCTTAACAAATGTCATCATTATTATTATTATTATTACCTTCCAGACGGGGACCATTCAATCGGTCAATCGCCTTTATTGAGCGCTTACTGTGTGCAGAGCAGCGTGGCTTAGTGGAAAGAGCACGGGCTTGGGAGTCAGAGGACGTGGGTTCTAATTCCGACTCCACCTCTCATCAGCTGTGTGACTTTGGGCGGGTCATTTAACTCCTCTGGGCCTAAGTTACCTCATCTGTAAAATGGGGATGAAGACTGTGAGCCCCACGTGGGACAACCCGATGACCTTGTATCTACCCCAGCACTTAGAACAGTGCTCGGCACATAGTAGGTGCTTAATAAATCGAGGGTACGGATTGTCTCTGTTTGTTGCCAAATTGCATTTTCCATGCGCTTAGTACAGTGCTCTGTACACAGTAAGTGCTCAATAACTATGACAATGAATGAATAAATGCCATCGTCATTATTATTACTAATCACTTGGGATAACAATACAACAGACACATTCCTTGCCCACAGTGAGTTTTGGTCCCAGGCAGAATCAGTCAATCAATGCTACTTATTGAGTGCTTAGTCTAGACAGAACACCGCACTAACTGCTTGGGAGAGTACTTTAGCGTTGCTAGATATGATCTCTGCCCTCAAGGAGCTTATAATTTAGCCAGGGAGGCAGATAATAACAACGATAATAGTAATACCATTACTACTAATGGTATTTGTTAAGCACTTACTCTGTGGGGTTCACAGTCTCAATCCCCATTTTACAGATGAGGGAGCTGAGGCCCAGAGAAATGAAGTGACTTAACCAAGGTCACATAGCAGCGTGAGAAGCTTGTGAGAAGCAGCGTGGCTCAGTGGAAAGAGCCCGGGCTTGGGAGTCAGAGGTCATGGGTTTGAATCCCGGCTCCGCCACTTGTCAGCTGTGGGACTGTGGGCAAGTCACTTAACTTCTCTGTGCCGCAGTTTCCTCATCTGTAAAATGAGGATTAACTGCGAGCCTCCCGTGGGACAACCTGATGACCCTGTATCTCCCCCAGCGCCTAGAACAGTGCTCTGCACAAAGTAAGCGCTTAACAAATACCAACATTATCATTATTATTGTTAACGGACAAGTGGCAGAGCTGAGACTAGAACCCATGACCTTCGGACTCCCAGGCCCGTTCTCTGTCCACTATGCCATGCTGCTTCTCTGTGTGATCTTGGATAAGTCATTTCACTTCTCTGTGCTTCAGTTACGTCATCTGTAAATGGGAATAATAACAATAACAATTCTTTTTATTATGGTAGTTGTTAAGTGCTTAATGTAACTCAATTCTGCTCTAAGCTCTGGAGTAGATACAAAATACAGAGTCTCTGTCCTTCATGAGGCTCACAATCTAAGTAGAAGGGAGCACGGGTATTGAATCCCCATTTTACAGTTGATGGAACCGAGGCACAGAGAAGTGAAGTGACTTGCCGAAGGTCACACAGCGGACAAGTGGCAGAGTCAGCATTAGAACCCAGATCCTTCTGACTCCCAGGCTTGTCCTGCATGCACTAGGCCACATCGCTTCTATTTTTTTCTGTCTGGAACACATCTCTTCTTAGTTCCTAAGCATTTAGCAAAGTGCTTTGCACCCAGTGGGTGCTCAAGAAATACCATTACTGTTACTAATAATGTTGATATTCGTTAAGCGCTTACTACGTGCAGAGCACTGTTCTAAGCGCTGGGGTAGATACCGGGTCATCGGGTCATCCCACGTGAGGCTCACAGTTAATCCCCCTTTTACAGATGAGGGAACCGAGGCACAGAGAAGTGAAGTGACTTGCCCACAGTCACACAGCTGACAAGTGGCAGAGCCGGGAGTCGAACTCATGACCTCTGACTCCAAAGCCCGGGCTGCTTCCCTGTTACTAGAGCTCATTCAGAACAGCATGATTTCACCCTCCTTCCAGGCTTCCTACGGGGGAGGGGAGAGAATGGGGGGCGACATCCCAAAGAGAGGGGTGAAAGACCCCACGTGTGCCCTTTGCCCTTGACTGCATCCAAACCACTTGCAAATTTCCCTGAGGTCTTTGATTGCTGTCAGGGTAGAGGGAACCTCCCCAGCCGGCCTCACTATGCAGAACTTCACTTATGCAGAATCTCCCCAAGTGCTGATGTTTGTGGGGCCTCACCCGTGCTCAGGAATTCTTATCAGATCCTCCTCTTCCCAGGGCTTTCGGGATTTAAAGGAAAAAAAAAAAAGGAAAAAAAAGTACCTGAGCCTCCTCTTGCATATTCCAGCCACAAGAGTTGTGTCCTTCCTCCCCAACCCCCAGTCCCCATCCACTCCTCAAAGATATATCCAGTGGGCCTGAGTAGCCCTTCAGTGTAAGTCTGCCCCACCACCCTGGCTCTACTCTCTCACCTATTATTATTATTATTATTAATAATAATAAATTGTGATATTTTTAAGTGCTTACTCTGCCTCCAGGCGGTGTACTGCGCATTGGGGTGGATACAAGCAAACTGGGCTGGACACAGTCCCTGTCCCACGTGGGTTCACAGTCTCATTCCCCATTGTACAGATGAGGTAACTGAGGCCCAGGGAAGTGACTTGTCCAAGGTCACGCAGCATACACCTGAGGAGCTGGGATTAGAACCCACGCCCTACTGATTCCCACCCCCTTGCTCTCTCCACTACGGCATGCAGCGGTGGGCTCTGGGAACCCATCTAACAACTCTGTGAGACCTTGGGTAAGTCACTTCGCTGCTCTGTGCCTCAGTGACCTCATCTGGAAAATGGGGATTGAGACAGTGAGCCCCACGTGGGCCAGGGACCGTGTCCAACCCGATTCGCTTGTATTCTCCCCAGGGCTTAGCACATTTCCTGGCACGTAGTAAGCGCTGAACAGATACGATAAACGTTATTATTCGAGTCTCCCAAGCACTTAGTTCTGCACACTACAAGTGCTCAATAAATGCCGTTGATTGATTGATTGATTTTAATTGCCCTCCTTTCCCTCAACGGGGTCTATGGCAATAGTTGGCTCTGTGAACCCAGATCCTACTGGTCCTTCTGACCTCTTGGCTGTTTCTGCCGCACGGCATCTCCTATCCTCTAATTTCTTCTGCAAGATGCACTGGGAAACTTGCTATGAAATAGGCTTTCGCTTCACCTGATCAAAATGTAGTGAACTGCAGCAAGGGGAATGAGATTAGTTGATGATAATAATAATGATGATATTTGCTAAATGCTTACTATGTGCAAATCACTGTTCTAAGCACTGGGGGCATACAAGGTGATCAGGTTGTCCCACGTGGGGTTCACAGTCTGAATCCCCATTTTCCTGATGAGGTAACTGAGGCGCAGAGTAGTTAAGTTACTTGCCCGAAGTCCCACAGCTGACAAGCAGCGGAGCGGGGAATTGGAACCCATGACCTCTGGCTCCCAAACCCGTGCTCTTTCCACTGAGCCACGCTGCTTCTCGAATAATAATGATGATGGCGTTTGTTAAGCACTTACTATTTTCCTAGCACTGTTCTAAGGACTGGGAGGGATACAAGGTAATCAGGTTGTCCCACATGGGTCTCACGGTCTTAATCCCCATTTTACAGATGAGGTAACTGAGGCACCGAGAAGTGAAGTGACTTGCTCAAAGTCACACAGCTGACAAGTGGCGGAACCGGGATTAGAGGCCGTGACCGCTGACTCCCAAGCCCGGGCTCTTTCCACTGAGCCAGGCTGCTTGTTAGATGTAAGAGGGGATTTTCTTGGAGTGAAAATTGGACCTTGACATGGACTGCAGAAGGAAAATCTGGCACCTCCTTTTCTGAGGTCTTTACTACTACTAATAATAACAATAATAATAATGGCATTGGTTAAGTACTTACTGTGTGTCAAGCACTGGTCTACGCCCTGGGGTGGATACAAGCTCATCAGGTTGGACACGGTCTCTGCCCCACATGGGGCTCATAGTCTTAATCCCCATTTTGCAGATGAGGCAAAGGAGGCACACAGAAGTGAAGTGACTGGTCCAAGGTCACAAAGCAAACGAGTGGCGTAGCTGGGATTAGAACCCAAGTCCTTCTGACTCCCAGGCCCTGTGCTCTATCCACCAGGCCATGAGGTTTACCTCTGCCTGGAGGGTTTAGAAATCAGTTTGGCTGGAGGCTAGGGATGGATCCTTAAAGTCTCTGTCCGGCCTAAGATTCTATGATCTGGAGAAGCTCTTAGTACAGTGAAGCAGCGTGGCTCAGTGGAAAGAGCCTGGGCTTGGGAGTCAGAGGCCATGGGTTCGAATTCCGCCTCTGCCACTCGTCAGCTGGGTGACTGTGGGCAAGTCACTTCACTTCTCCGGGCCTCAGTTACCTCATCTGTAAAATGAGGATTAACCGTGAGCCTCACGTGGGACAACCTGATTCCCCTGTATCTCCCCCAGCGCTTAGATCAGTGCTCTGCACATAGTAAGCGCTTAACAGATCCCAACGTTATTATTATTATCATTACAGTGCTCTGCACATAGTAAGCACTCAATAAATCCCACTGATGATGATGATGGTGATGAGAAATCCCGAGTCCTTCATCCTCCCGGTGAGAGGGACCTTTTGGAATGTGTTATATTTTATGTTTCTCGAAGTCCCTCAAGGCAAGAAAAGTGATCTGGACTGTTCTTTCTTTGCTTTAAAAGAGTGGAGAAATGGATTGTAAGCTCCCGGCGGGCCAGGGTCATGACTTCCGGGATGGCTTGGGTCTTGGGGGAATTTGGGCGGCATTGAGTGAGGGGTGTTATGAAGCAGTGTCACCTCCACACAAGTCTCGCAGTGAATAACTAATGAAATGAATAGTGCACGTGACTTGACAAAGCACCATGGAAGAATTACAAAAGGGCCTAATGAATGGGCCGACAGGAAATTCCTAGTGAAGGCCAGCCTGACTGTCCGCACGGTTAACATGCTGATCACTAATAATAACGATTGGGTTGTTTATTAAGCCTTACCACCTAATAATAATGATAACGTTGGTATTTGTTAAGCGCGGACTCATGAGCCCTGACTCCAAAGCCCGTGCTCTTTCCACTGAGCCACGCTGCTTCTCTGCTACTACGTGCCAAGCACTGTATTAATCCTTGGGCTAGGTAATAATAATAATAATGTTGGTATTTATTAAGCGCTTACTATGTGCAGAGCACTGTTCTAAGCGCTGGGGTATACAGGGTAATTAGGTCGTCCCACGTGAGGCTCACAGTCTTCATCCCCATTTTACAGATGAGGGAACTGAGGCAGAGAGAAGTTAAGTGACTTGCCCACAGTCACACAGCTGCCAAGTGGCAGAGCTGGGATACAAGATAATCAGGTCGGGACGCAGTTCTTGTCCCACGTGGTCCTCACAGTCTAATGGGGAGGGATAACAGCTATGGAATCCCCATTTTATAGATGAGGAAGCGGAGGCACAGAGAAGTTAAGTGATTTACCCAAGGTCCCACAGCAGGGAAGGGGCAGAGCCGGGATTAAGGGTCAAAAGGCCATCAAACCCGGGAAAGCGAACTCCCCCTCTTCCTCTCCATTTCACAGTTGATCGCCATGTATACCCTTACCCTTCCTCCCCGACGATCTTCACAGAAAATAAGGCAGGGCCCAGTTTGAGATGTAGATAGTCTGGGCAATGGTTCATTTCTTACCTGGAGGAAATTCCAGACTCCAGCTTGGCCCCCATAATTAATGATGCCGATGGACTCAATCAATCATCAATCAATCCATCAATATTGAGCATTTACGTGTGAAGAGCACTGTAATAAGGGAGAAGTCAGCACCGTCTTAATTGAGGAGCAGCGTGACCTAGCGGATAGAGCATGCACCTGGGAGACAGAAGGACCTGGGTTCTAATTCTGGCTTCACCACTTGTCTGCTATGTGACCTTGGACAAGTCACTTCACTTCTCTGTGCCTCAGTTACCTCATCTGTAAAATGGGGATTAAGACTGTGAGCCCCATGTGTCCAACCTGATTACCTTGTATCTACCCCAGTGCTTAGAACAGCCCCTGGTATATAGTAAGCACAGGCTTGGGAGTCAGAGGTCGTGGGTTCTAATCCCCCTTCTGCCACTTGTCAGCTGTGTGACTTTGGGCAAGTCACTTCACTTCTCTGTGCCTCAGTTACCGCATCTGTAAAATGGGGATTAAGACTCTGAGCCCCTCATGGGACAACCTGATGACCTTGTATCTACCTCAGTGCTTAGAATAGTGCTTGCACATAGTAAGCACTTAACGAATACCATAAATATTATTATTATCATTATTAATAACAAATACCATAAGAAAAAATAAGTATTTGAGAGAATACTATTCAGTGCATTGGTAGATGCAAACATCTCCCACAAACAGCTTAACAGTCTAGAGGGGGAGACAGACTTTAAAGCAAATTACAGAAGTAAGAAGAGTTAGAGCCAGACTTGCAAAGAATTACAAAGTCATTCATTCATTCGTTCAACCATATTTATTGAGCGCTTACTGTGTGCAGAGCACTGTACTAAGTGCTTGGAAAGTACAGTTTCCAAGGGAAGCAGCGTGGCTCAGTGTAAAGAGCCCGGGCTTGGGAGTCAGAGGACGTGGGTTCGAATCCTGGCTCTGCCACCTGTCAGCTTTGTGACTGTGGGCAAGTCATTTCACTTCTCTGTGCCTCAGTTACCTCCTCTGTAAAATGGGGACTAACTGTGAGCCTCACATGGGACGATCTGATTACCCTGTATCTACCCCAGCGCTTAGAACAGTGCTCTGCACATAGTAAGCGCTTAACAAATACCAACATTATTATTATTATCATTACAGTCTGGCAACAGAGACAATCCCGACCCAAGAACGCGCTCACAGTCTAGACGGGGGGAGACAGACAACAAAACAAAACAAGTAGGCAGGCATCAATAGCATCAATATAAATAAATAGAATTATAGATATATACACATCATTAATAAAACAAATAGACTAAATATGTACCCAAGGTTAAATCAAAAACATAACCAGTGGGTGTTGAAACTCTTTCTTCCACATATCAATTAATCAATCAATGGTATTGATTGAGAACATACTGTGTCCAGAGCACTGTACTAAGTACTTAAAAAGCCGGGTTATTTTGTCCAATTGCTCCTTTCCATCTCACAGGTAGCTGCAGACCACTTGTCTGCTGTGTGACCTTAGGCAAGCCACTTCACTTCTCTGTGCCTCAGTTACCTCATCTGGAAAACGGGGATTAAGACCGCGAGTCCCACACGGGCTAGGTACTACGTCCACCTCGATTTGTTTGCATCCACCCCAGCGCTTAGTACAGTGCCCGGCACATAGTAGTAAACACTTAACAAATATCATCATCATCAGTCCAGTTGAATCAGAGGACCTGGGTTCTAATCCCAGCTCTGCCGCTTGCCTGCTGTGTGACCTGAAGCAAGCCACTTCATTCTTCTGTGATTCCGTTTCCTCATCTGTGAAATGGGAGAAGGTACCGGTCTTCTCCCTCCCCCTTAAAACTCTGACCCTGTGTCCCATCTGCTTATATTGCATCTACTCCAGGGCTTGGTTTATAGTAAACACTGAACAAATACTACTATTATTATGGTGAGTTTGCAAGGTTGGGTGTGGAGGGGGAGATGGAAGGGAGCAGGGAGGCAGAGCTGTCGGAGGCGGTAGAATCCAGAAGAAGGGGAAGAAGGAGAAGGAGGTAATAGTAATCATGGTAATTGTTAAGCACTTACTCTGTGGCAAGAACTGGGAAAATAATAATCGTGGTATTTGTTAAGCACTTACTTTGCGCCAAACACTGTTCTAAACATTGGACACTGTTCGAAGTGCCAGGCATTCATTCCATAGTATTTATTGAGCGCTTACTATGCGCAGAGCACTGCACTAAGCGCTTGGAATGGACAAATGGGCAACAGATAGAGACAGTCCCTGCCCTTTGACGGGCTCACGGTCTAATCGGGGGAGACGGACAGACGAGAACAATGGCACTAAATAGAGTCAAGGGGAAGAACATCTCCTAAAAACAATGGCAAATAAATAGAATCAGGGTGATGTACATCTCATTAAACAAAATAAACCAAATAAATAAACAGGCACTGTTCTAAGTGTTGGAAAATACAAGTTAATTAGGTTGGACACAGTCCTCGTCCCGCATGGGGCTCACAATCTTAGTCCCCATTTTACAAAGGAGATAACTGAGGCCCAGAGAATTAAGCGACTTGCCCAAGATCACACAGCAGACATTTCGTGGAGTCGGGATCAGAACCCAGGTCCTTCTGACTCCCCTTTCCATGCTCTATCCACTAAACTACACCGCTTCTCATGGAAACGAAAGCTTTTTCATCTGGATTTGTAATTCAACCGGATCTTTTGAGCGCTTGCCGTGTGCGGAACACTGTATTAAGTGGTTGAGAGAGTATAATAGACACGTTCCCTGCCCACACGAGCTTAGTCTAGAGCCTGGACCCCGGGGCAGCTCTCTCCCCGAAACGGGCAAACCCCCATTTCTTGGGAATTGACTTTGGGGGAGGCAAAGAAGGGTGAGAGTGGAGAGATGAAATGATGATAGGGAAATGTGCAGTGTACTTGGGAAGCACGGTCTGGCAAGTCTTGATATTCTTTCATTCATTCATTCAATCACCTTTATTGAGCACTTTCAGTGTGCAGAGCACTGTACTAAGCGCTTGGAAAGTACAATACAGCAATAAAGAGACAATCCCTGCCCACGGGGGCTCCCAGTCTAGAGGAGGGAGACGGACATCAGTCCAGCAGGCCGACACCAGAGCGATTTTTGAACTGGTTTCTAACTCCAAGGGGGAGAAGAGAGCTTGAGCTCCACCTTCTAACCTCCTCCCCTTTCACCGACTCTTCTTCGGGCTTTGCCGCTTTGTCATGCAGAGAGGTCAATGGCCTTGGGAAGGGACAATGGCCTTGGGAAGGCTTGATCAAGGGCTCGGTGTTTATTGAGCCCCGGTCCTGGGTGATAGCCCCCCAGAACAGCTTTGTCAAGGAGAGGCCAAACCAGTGGAAAGGGGGATTTGCAATGCAAATGGTGCGGCCCTGGAAGAACCGAGGCACACGTCTCCATAAA
Organism: Ornithorhynchus anatinus; assembly: GCF_004115215.2. Taxonomy (NCBI): domain Eukaryota; kingdom Metazoa; phylum Chordata; class Mammalia; order Monotremata; family Ornithorhynchidae; genus Ornithorhynchus; species Ornithorhynchus anatinus. The sequence continues at coordinate 129,567,619 of NC_041730.1, read as the reverse complement.
AAGGTGATGGGGAGATGTGACACTAACCCAGATCGCTAGCTGACCCTGGTACCTGCTTGGGGAGGGGGGCGTCTGTAGTTGTCTCAGCTCTCCTCCTCTTCCTCCGAAGCCCCCCGGGCTCAGCTCGGCCTCCAGTGACCATGGGGGTAGGCTTGCTCTGGATGGGCCTGGCGCTTCTGCTCCTCAGCCCGGGGCCCTCCACGCCTCTGCCCCCACAGGGGGAGGGCCTGGGGGACCAGAGTGACCTGGATCAGGACCTGCAGCTGGATGACCCCCACCAGTCCACGGGGTCCCACCGGGAGCCCCCCAGGTTCATGATGGACCTCTACAACAGGGTGACCTCCACGGCCACCAAGATGCCCCGGCCCCAGCGGTGGAACATGGTGCGCAGCTTTGAAGAAAAGGGTGAGTCTTGGGGGCGCCGGGGCCTGGGCGGACCTGGGCAGGGGCCACGGCGGGTGGGAACAACCAGGACCCCCTTCCTCGAGTGGAGGAAAGTGGACCCCGGAAAATATGCCCCTGGCTGGCGTCGACAGATTGGGAAGCAGCATGGCGTAGTGGATAGAGCACGGGCCTGGGAGTTAGGAGGCTATGGGCTCTAATTGTGGCTTTGCCACTTGTCTGCTGTGTGACCTTGGGCAAGTCACTTCGCTTCTCTCTGCCTCAATGACCTCATCTGTAAAATGGGGGTTGAGACTGTGAGATGTGGGACAGGGACCGTGTCCAATCCGATTTCCTTGTATCCACCCCGGTGCTTAGTACAGCGCTTGGCACATAGTAAGCCCTTAACAGATACCAAGATTATTTATCTTTTAGACTCGATCTCTAGACTGTGACCTCCATGTGGCAGGAGGAGGTCTCCCTTCCTATCCCTCTCCCTTCCCTTCCCCTCCCTTCCCTCTCCCTTCCCCTCCCCTCAGCACTGTATTCATCTGCTCAACTGTATATATTTTCATTACCCTATTTATTTTGTTAATGAGATGTACATCACCTTCATTCTATTGATTTGCTATTGTTTTGAGATGTTCATCCCCTCAATTCTATTTATTGCCATTGTTCTTGTCTGTCCGTCTCCCCCGATTAGACTGTAAGCCCGTCAGAGGTCAGGGACTGTCTCCATCTGTTACCGATTTGTCCATTCCAAGCGCTTAGTACAGTGCTCTGCACATAGTAAGCGCTCAATAAATACTATTGAATGAATGAATGAATGATCATGTTGACCAACTCGATTGTACTGTACTCTCCTAAGTGCTTAGTACGGTGTTTGGCACCAGTAGGTGCTCAGTAAAAACCATTGTCACTCAGTCGATCATATTTTTTGAGCGCTTACTGTGTGCAGAGCACTGTACTAAGTGCTTGGGAGAGTCCGCTCTAATAGTAAAACAGCCGTAATCCCTGCCCGCAACAAGTTCTGTACTAAGTGTTTGAGTCCAATCTAACAACAGAACAGACGCATTCCCTGCTCACAACAAGCTTACAGTCTAGAGGGGGAGACAGATATTAATAAAATTACAGATGTGTACATAAGTGCTGTGAGTATAGACCCCAAAGACAGAAGCAAGAGCCAGGAATGTATGGGGCTAATTTTGAGTTGGGCTGTTGGTAGACATTAGCTGGAAAATGCCCGCTTGGCTCATTCAGGAAGAATAGAGCATTTGGAGCAATCTCGATCCCGTGCTAGGCTTCCTGCTGGTGGGTGGGAAGAGCGGGAGCTGGGAGGGAGGAAATAAATAAGGAAGAACAGAGGAAATGCCCATAGGGTTGGGGATGCGATTTCTTTGGCAAAATAAATCATAACAACATGGTAGGATTAGAGGGTGAATTTGGGAAAAAGTAGACTCCTAGTGTAGCCTAGTGGAAAGAGCAAGGGCCTGGAAGTCAGAAGGGCCTGGGTTTTAATCCTTGCCACTTGGGCAAGTCATCTCATTTCTCTGAGCCTCAGTTATCTCATCAGGAAAATGAGGATTAAGACTGTGAGCCCCATATAGGACATGGACTGTGTCCTACCTGATTAGCTTATATCTACCTCAGTGCTGAGGACAGTGCCTAGCATGTAGTAAGTGCTTAACAAATACCATTAAAAAAAAAAAGGCCTGGGCCTAGGGAGTCAGAGAACCAGGTTGTAATCCCAGCTCTGCCATTTGCCTGTTGTGCGACCTTGAGCAAGCAAGTTAACTTCTCTGGGCCTCATTTTCTTCATCTGTAAAATGGTGATGAAATACCTGTTCTCCCTCCTATTTAGATTGTGATCCCCATGTGGGACAGGGACTGTGTCCAACCTGATGATCTTGTATCTAGCCCAGAACTTGAGCACAAAGCAAAAACTTACCAAATGCCATAATGATTAAATCTCCAAGGCAGCAAAACAAGCTTGTTCTTTATTTCACTTTTTCTTACCTTTCCCTCCCCTTTCCCCCTTCCTTCCTTCCTTCCTTCCTTCCTTCCTTCCTTCCTTCCTTCCTTCCTTCCTTCCTTCCTTCCTTCCTTCCTTCCTTCCTTCCTTCCTTCCTTCCTTCCTTCCTTCCTTCCTTCCTTCCTTCCTTCCTTCCTTCCTTCCTTCCTTCCTTCCCTTAGACTCTGCTTTCTCTCTCCCCCTTCTTAGTGGACTACTTAGCTATTCTTGCCTTTGCTGCCCTGCCAGTTGGTGCTTTTCATTTTTTTCCCATTTCAAAATACTGCTTGTATGGCTACATAGACAGCATCTCATTAAACCTCTTAGACTGAATATTGTTCTGTTTTACCCTTGGAATTTTGGCAGTCACTGAAGGGATAATCTCCCTCTCCCATGTCTATTAGTGAGGACTGGTCAAAATTCCCTGTTAAGTATGTTATCTATCATAATAATAATTATTAGGATATTTGTTAAACACCTATCTGTTGAACATTGTGCTTAGCACTGGAGTTTAAAAAAAAGCATACAGATTAGACACAGAACCCTGTCCCATATGTTAGTCTAAGGGAGAAGGGACCAGGTGTTTAAAACCCTTTTTACAGATGAGGAATCGGAGTCAAAGAGAACATAAGCAGTGTGGTCTAGGGGACAGAACATGAGCCTGGGAGTCAGAGGGCCTGGGTTCTAATTCATTCACTCACTCGTATTTATTGAGCGCTTACTGTGTTCAGGGCACTGTAGTAAGCACTTGGAAAGTGCAATTCAGCAACAAATAGAGACAATCCCTGCCCACATTGGGCTCCTATCTCTGCCAATTGTTTGTCGTGTGACCTCAGGCAAGTCACTTAACTTCTCTGAGCCTCAGTGTCCTCAACTGATAGATGGAGATAAAATACCTGTTCTCCCTCCTACTTAGACTGTGAACAACAAGCAGGGCAGGGACTGTGTCTGACCTAACTTGTACCTACTCCAGTACTTAGAACAATGTTTGACACATTCATTAATTCATTCAGTTGTATTTATTGATCACTTACCGTGTGCAAAGCACTGATCTAAGTGCTTAGCACTGTACTAAGACACACAATAAGCACTTAACAAATACCATAAAAAGATAGGTGATTCGCCCAGGGTCACATAGCAGGGATTAGAACCCAGGTCTCTAGATTCCCTGATCTTTCCTCTAGGCCAGGTGGCTTCCAGTGTGTAAAACAGTGCTCGTACATGTTGTTTTTCCTAAACTGTTTTCCAGGTCACAGGAATCAGTCCTATTTTTACTTCAACATCTCTTTGGTGGGGAAGGATGAACTGGTTTTAAAAGCTGAACTCCAAGTTTTCAAAAGGAGGAAGGCCCCTCCTCACCCCAAGGGATCCCAGGAGACCCATTACTGCAAAGTAAGACGTGGCTGTGATGATTGGAGTCTTAGAATTTTATAGCCAAGGGCTGCATTCCTGGCGGTTCAGATACAGTCCAAGAGCGTGCACATGTGTGTGTGTGTGCGTGTATGCGTGTATGCATGACTCGTAAGCACATCCACCCTAAAACCGAGAGAACTCAGAGAGCTAAGAAAATGTCCCTTCTCTGGCGTAGGGGATAGAGCACGGGCCTGGGAGTCAGAAGGTCATGGGTTCTAATTCTGGCTGCACCTCTTCTCTGTTGTGTGACCTTGAGCGAGTCCCTTCATGTCTCTGGGCCTCAGTTACCTCATTTGGAAAATGGGGATTAAGACTGTGAGCCCCACGTGGGACAGGGACTGTGTCCAACCTGATTTGCTTGTATCCACCCCGGCGCTTAGAACAGTAAGAGTTTAACAAATACCATTATTATTATTATTATTATTCTCTCCTCTCAGGAGAAGAGAGGTAGAACTGGTGACAAAGTGACATTGGGTTAGCCTGGAGTAGGGGTGAACTCACTTTCCTGGAGAGCTGTTTAAGAGTTGGGATGCTTTGGTTCCATTACCAATGCCTCTCTTGTCCCAGAGGATTTCCTCACCACTCCAGAAACATCCAATCTCTGCTAGTCTGCCATCGCGGATGGGACTCTACAAACTCTCAATTATAGCCAGTAATGGCGGGCAGAGGTAGTAGGGATAATTGAAATTCGCAGAAAATTCCCAAATCTCATTGCAGCTAATAGTTTCAACCTCTTGCCTCACCAAAGCTGAGACAAGATCTGCTAACAAATGGACAGATGGGAGTTTCGCCCCCATCCTCTTCCCCTTCTTCTTTTCTGGGTAGAGGTGCTAATGAGCAGTGAAATGAGTAAGGCAAGAAGTAAGAGAGGGGAAAGAACTAATCAAAGGCATCTGAATAACTGCTCTTAAAAAAAAAATAATCAGAAACCTAGGCTTAAGAGAATAGAAACAGAAACTAGCTCGTTGTGGGCAGGGAATGTGTCTGTTAACTCTGTTGTACAGTGCTCCTCTGCACACAGGAAGCGCTTGATAGATTGATGGATTGACTGGCTTTAAAGCACTCAGTCAGCTTGCCTTCTCCTACCTTACCTCGCTGCTTTCCTAATAATAATAATAATAATAATAATGATGGTATCTGTTAAGTGCTTACTTTGTGCCAGGCACTGTACTAAATTCTGGAACACAGTCCCTTCCCCACATGGGGCTCACAGTCTTCATCCCCATTTTACAGATGAAATGAAGTGATTTGCCCAAGGTCACTTATTACTCCATTTATTTTGTTAATGATGTGTATATATCTATGATTCTATTTATCTTGATGATATTGACCCCAGACTACTTGCTTTGTTTTGTTCTGTTTTGTTGTCTATCTTCCCCTTCTAAGACTGTGAGCCCACTGTTGGGTAGGGATTGTCTCTATCTGTTGCCGAATTGTACATTCCAAGCGCTTAGTACAGTGCTCTGCACGTAGTAAGCGCTCAATAAATGCAAATGAATAAATGAAAAGAAGAGCAGTGGCAGAGCCGGGATTAGAACTCAGATCCTTCTGACTCCCAGACCTGTACTCTATCCGCTATGCTGTGCTGCTTTCCCACTACACCCCAGTCCTCCCACTTCACTCCCCTAACACTGATTTCCTCACTGACCCTCAATCTTGTCTACCTCACCACTGACCTCTCCACCACCTCCTTCCTCTGGCCTGGAACTCCCTCCCCCTTCATATATGACGGATTGCCATTCTCCCCACCTTCAAAACCTCATGAAAATAATGTCTTCTCCAAAAAGGCTTCCCTGATTTAAAACCCCTCTTTTCCCCTTCTCACTCCCCCTTCTGCGTCGTCACTTAACTTCTCTGGGCCTCAGTTACCTCATCTGTAAAATGGCATTAAAAGTGTGAGCCCCATGTGTGACAACCTGATTACCCTGTATCTATCGCAGCTCTTAGAAGAGTGCTTGGCACATAGTAAGCACTTAACAGATACCATCATTATTATTGTTATTATCCGTTCACTTGGATCTGTCCCCTTTAAGCGCTTGACATTCACCCCACCCGCAGCCTCACAGCACTTATGTCCATATATGAAATTTATTTATCTGTATCCATGTCTATCTCCCCCTCTTGACTGAAAACTCTCTGTGGACAGGGAACATGTCTAGCAATTCTGTTACATTCTTCTCGCCCAAGTACTTCATTCAGCGTTCTGCACACAGAAAGTGCAGAAAAGCAGTGTGGCCTAGTGGAAATAGCACGGGCCTGGGAGTCAGAGGACCCGAGGTTCTAATTCTGGCTTCACTACTTGTCTGCTGTGTGACCTTGGGCAAGTCACTTAACTTCTCTGGGCCTCAGTTACCTCATCTGTAAAATAGAGATTAAATCCTCCACGCTCTGTCTGTGAGCCCTATGTGAGACAGGGACTATGCCCAATCTGATTATCTTGTATCTACCCCAGGTCTTACAGAGCACCTAATAAGCACCTAAAAAATACCATTAAAAATACAATTGATTATCAATATACTCCCTTTCAGTTATTTTTTCCATCACTGATTTGGTTTATGTCATTCATTCAATTGTATTTATTGAGAGCACTTACTGTGTGCATAACACTCTACTATGCCCTCGGTAGAGTACAATACAACAGCAAGCAGACACATTCCTTACCCACAACAAGCTTACCTTCTCCTCCCTCTGACCTGCTATTCCTCCCATCTTCATATCTGACAGATCAACACTCTCCCTATCTTCAAGGCCCTCAGAGAATCAGATGTCTTTCAAGAAGCTTCCCTGGCTAACTTTTCCTTCCCCTACCTCATTCTCCCTCCTCCTGGGTGGTCTAAGCGCTTGGATCTGTAACCCTTAAGTGCTCTGTTACTCACCCCAGCCCCAAGTCCACCGCATTTTTGTGCATTTCCTTATAGTCTGCCGCTTCCCCTAGCCGCCATTTATTTTAATGTCTGTCTTTCCCCTCTAAACTATAAGCTCCTTGCGGGCAACTCTATTTTATTGTGCTCTACCAAGCACTTAAGACAGTTCTCTGCACACAATAAGCTTTCAATAAATACCATGGATTAATTGAATGATTGATTGGGTTGGCATGTGTCAAGGTAACACTGACCACCTGAACTTCTCAATTGAAACGGGTTCCAGGTTGCCAGAACGGGGAACTCTGGCATCTTGTTGGACAAGGTCTGGGCTGCCTCCATGTCCCCTAGAGCCTAGCTCAGACACCTTCTTGTCTGGAGAGAAGACCCTTTTGCTGCTCTTAATAGGGCAGGGATTGAGGGGTGTGTCCCCCTGCATATGACAGGAGCGAGGAAGGCCACCAAATGCCCCCAAATGACCACTGGGAGGAAATTGAGTGTGAAGAGGAATGAGAGGAGAGAGAAAAAAGAATGAGTAGGAAGAAAGAGAAAATGGATCCTAGGTTTTGTTAGAGGAGCTAAGGATTTTGATGAGAGAGAAAGAAACCCAGTACAGATGGGAATTTTCCCCTGGACTGAGTGCTGTTTTCCTCTGTTCATACTTGCTCAGGAAGATTTTTCCTTCAGGGCTTGGCTTGCTTCTCCTGGGCCTTTGCTTTATTCCAGGGCATTTGGTGATGACAACCTAATCGTTTTTGTGTCTGAATTTCAGATGGAAGTCTACGAGTTACTGGGTAAAACGAAGAATGCCCAAAAGGGAGACCTCATTACTTCCAAAGAGCTGGTTTTGAATTCAGAGGGGTGGCTGGTGTTCGAGGTGACCGGCACCGTAAGTGACCCATTCTCTCCTTGCCGCTCCGTCCCCAGCAGACCCCCACACGAAGGCCTCCAGTTTAGACCTCCGGCAAAGACTTCGGCCCTCCTCAGGCAACAGAGCATCGTTCAAGTTTGGAAGTCGGGGAAGCCTCACCACGCTGAGACTAGTGGATAGGCAGGTGCTTGGGAGTCAGAAGGACCTAGGTTCTAAACCCGGCTTCACCACATGTCTGCTGTGTGAGCTTGAGCAAGGCACTTCACTTCTCTGGGCTTCAGTTACCTCATCTGTAAAATGGGGACTAAGAGAGCGAGCCCCTCGTGGGACAGGGACCGTGACCAACCTGATTAGCTTGTATCTACCTCAGTGCGTAGAACAGTGCTTTGCACATAATAAGTGCTTCACAAGTTCAGTAGTTATTAGTAATTATTATTACTAGAATTGTTGTTCTAGGCTTTCCTTATACATCTGGGCAAGGAGAGAATCCCTCCCACTCTATGAAACACATTCGTAAGCACCTTCTTTGTGTTTCTCCCTTGGTTTTCTGAATCCCAGATGAGATCCCACAGCCTTCAGATCCATACTGAAATAGTAAAGCGGGTGAGCCTGCGATGAATGGCTTGGAGGTGAGAAGCCAGAGCCCCAGAGCAGATTTCACTCTGTTTCTGTGGCACTGCCCGTCCTGTTCCTCCTCTAACTCCTCATCAAAGACCAAAATAGAGGCAGAGCCTTCTTTGGGACAGAGATGATTGGCTTCTTGGCCAAAACATGGGTATGACGCAGCAAGGCCCAGTGGAATTATAATAGTAATAACTTTGTCAAATGCTTACTATGTGCCAAACACTGTACTAAATGCTGGGGTAATAATAATAATAATGGTATTTATTAAGTGCTTACTAGGTGCCAAGCACTGTTCTAAGCGCTGGGGTAGATACAGAGTAATCAGATTGTCCCAGGTGGGGCTCATAGTCTAAACCCCCATTTTACAGATGAGGTAACTGAGGCATAGAGAAGTGATTTGCCCAAGGTCACACAGCAAACAAGTGGCTGACTCCTGGACCCACGCTCTATCCACTACACTGTGCTACAAGATAATCAGATCCCACATGAAGCTCACAGTTTAAGTAGGAGGGAGAACAGCTATTGCACCCCTCTTTTACATTTGAGGAAACTGAGTCACAGAAAAGTTAAGTCACTTGCCCAGGGTCACAAAGCAAAGACATTATGGAGCAGTCTCTGATTCTCAGACCTATGCTCTTTCCACAAGGGCTTGGGAGTCCTTGCTCTTGAGTTCTTGAGTTCTAATCCTGGTTTTGCCATATGTCTGCTATGTGACCTTGGGCAAGTCACTTCACTTCTCTGTGCCTCAGTTACCTCATCTGTAAAATGGGGATCAAGACTGTGAGCCCCACGAGGGACATGGACTCTGTCCAACCTGATTACCTTGTATCTCCCCCAGCACTTAGAACAGTCCAAGCAAAATAAGTGCTTAACAAGCCCTGTTATTATCATTTTATTGTGTGAAATGGGAATATGTGGACATCTGCAATGGTCTTTCTAGCAGAGAAATGCAGTATTGATAGAGTTGCTGGGAGCAGCATGGAGGAGGGGGCCAAAAAGCTGCGGGCTCTCAAACCCTCATCTTGTCTACATATCACAATCCCTGCTCTTGCTTTTTGTACTCTCCCAAGTACTTACTACAGTGCTTTGCACATAGTAAGTACTTCATAAATATCATCAATCCATTGATTGTTATATTGGCGTTTAGTATGAAGTTTGCCTTTGTAATTCAAGCCAGTTTGGGACTGATTTTTCTAACAGAGAATGATCTTGGAGATGTAGGCAGGAATCCATATAAGCGGACTTAGTTCTCCTTAGTTAGAGGAAACAGTGTGGCTTCACAGGCCTGGGAGTCAGAAGGACCTGGGTTCCAATCCTGGCTTCGCCACTTATCTGCTGTGTGACCTTGGGCAAATCACTTCATTTCTCGGGCCTCGGTTACCTCATCTATAAAATGGGGATTAAGACTGTGAGCCCCATACGGGACAGGGACCGAGTTAAACTTGTATCTACCCCATGAATAGAACAGTGCTTGGCACAGAGTAAGTGCTTAACAAGTACCAATCGTTATTATTATTGTTCACCATACGACTTGACTTGCAGGCTGAAGATCAAGACCCAGAATTCTGGGGAATCTGAGTGGCGGGGTCCATCTCCTTCTAGATTATGCAGTCTTTCTTTCCTGACATGTTGGTACTTCTGGGATATTTCTAGGTGAACCAGTGGATCCAGGAAGGCTGGTACGATCGGGGCTTTGTGATCCTCACAACCGTGGCCAGAAAAAACTCCCTCAGGCGACACTTGGTGGGAGCGCACCGGAGGAAGAAGGATAATGACAAAAGGAATTCTTTACTTGTTCTCTTCACTAACACTGAACAGAACACTCTGAGACATGGATACCCTGATCTGTCCACAGGTATGGCTCGGGGTTCTCTCTAGTCTGGGCAAATGAGTCCTGAAAGTCATGAGAAAAATGATGGATTATAATAATAATTGTGGTATTTTTTAGTGCTTACTCTGGGCCAAGCACTGTGCCGAGCGCCGCAGTATATATCAGATAACTGGTTTGCACCCGATCCCTGTCCCTCAAGGGACTCACAGTCCAATTAGGATGGTGAATTATATATTACTTTATAATATATAATGAATTACATAGTGTAAATTATTTATTCATTCATTCAATAGTATTTATTGAGCGCTTACTATGTGCAGAGCACTGTACTGAGCGCTTGGAATGTACAAATCGGTAACAGATAGAGACAGTCCCTGCCCTTTGACGGGCTTACGGTCTAATCGGGGGAGATGGACAGACGAGAACGATAGCGATAAATAGAATCGAGGGGATGAATATCTCATTAAAACAATAGCAAATAAATAGAATTAAGGTGATGTACATTTCATTAACAAAATGAATAGGGCAATGAAGATATATACAGTTGAGCGGAAGAGTACAGTGCCGAGGGGAGGGGAAGGGAGAGGGGGAGGAGCAGAGAGAAATGGGGGTAAAAGGGGGTTTAGCTGTGGAGAGGTGAAGGGGGGCGGTAGAGGGAGTAGAGGGAGAAGGGGAGCTCAGTCTGGGAAAACCTCTTTGTATAAAATACAAATAATTTATTTGTATTAATGTCTGTCTCCCCGCTCTAGACTGCCAACTTGTTTTGGGTAGGGATTGTATCTGCTAATTCTACTGTATTCATTCAATAGTAGTATTTATTGAGCGCTTACTATGTGCAGACACTCTTCCGATCGCTTAGTCCAGTGCTCTGCACATAATACGGCAGGGACCGTCTCTATCTGTTGCCGACTTGTTCATCCCAAGCGCTTAGTACAGTGCTCTGCACCTAGTAAGCGCTCAATAAATACTATTGAATGAATGAATGAATAATAAGCCCTCAATAAATACCATTGATTGATTCGTTGATTGCCTGAGGGAGAACAGTCCTCATTTTACAGTTGAGGAAACTGAAGCACAGAGCGAATGACTGGCTCAAGGTCACACAGTAGTCAAGTGGCAAAGCTAGGATTAGAACCCAGGTCTACTGATTCCCAGGCCTGGGTTCTTTCTAATAGGCCAGGCTGCTTCATTTTCATCTGGATGATAATAGTAATAATAATAATAATGTTGATATTTGTTAAGTGCTTACTAAGTACAGAGCACTGTTCTAAGCGCTGGGGGAGATACAGGGTCATCAGGTTGTCCCCCGTGAGGCTCACAGTCTTCATCCCCATTTTACAGATGAGGTAACTGAGGCCCAGAGAAGTTAAGTGACTTGCCCACAGTCACACAGCCGACAAGTGGCAGATCCAAGATTTGAACCCCTGACCTCGGACTCCCAAGCCCGAGCTCTTTCCACTGAGCCACGCTGGATGGGGATCTATGGGATGCCTGTCAGACGTACCAGCCTTCTGCAGTTGGCACCGAACTAAGGCTGATACAAAGGGAAAGAGAATTGCAAAATGTTCTCATCTACGTGGGGGTGATGTACTGAACCTGCCTTCTGTTCCTCCCTGGATGGAACTGAAATAGTGTCTCCTTCTGAATGGTGGAGGCCACTTTCTTGAGTGGTCATCTATATTTCAATCGGAAAACAAGAGAAGCAGCATTACCTCGTGGCTAGAGCACGGGCCTGGGAAGTCAGAAGGAACTGGGTTCTAATCCTGACTCCACCTCTTGTCTGTTGGGTGGCCTTGGGCAAGTCACTCTGCATACAGAAGATGCTCCATAAATACTACTGATTATTTGATCGGTTGATAGTTACCCTAGGTGTGGATTTTTTAGAGCTAAACCAAAACTCTCCATCCGAGCTCTAGCCTTTTGCTCTAAACCCGCGGCTCTTCCGATTCAAGAAGCCAGTAACCGCCTTCGATCCTTACAGCGTTGGAGTCGATAGATCTCGGCCACTTGGACTTCGAGAAAATCTCCAAGCGTAACCACACCCGGAGAATCCGCAGTGTTTCCAGAAACAAGGGCCCGGCCCTGCAAATCTGTCAGAAGATTCTTTACTACGTCAACTTTGAGGATCTTGGGTGGTCGGACTGGTTGATATCCCCCAAAGGATTCCAAACCAACTACTGCAAGGGGAAATGTTATTTCCCCTTAGCTAACGGGCCTAAGACCACAAACCATGCCACCCTCCAGTCTTTCTTGGTCAGGATGGGGATCAGGTTAGACCACGAGTTCCCTCACCCCTGCTGTGTCCCCGACAAACTCTCCCCCATCAACCTCCTGTACTACGACGATGACAATAACGTGGTCCTCAAGGTGTTCCAAGACATGGTGGCCGACAGATGTGGTTGCCTTTAACTGAAGCCAAATCTCCACCTAATTCAACCACGTTCGCCAGCCGTGATCTGGAGGAAATGACCCAGTTCATTCCTTCATTCATATTAATTGAGAGCTTACAGCGTGCAGAGCACTGTACTAAGTGCTCTCCCCCATCATCTGGGAGGCCATTCCTGCCTCATTCCACCCTACCGAGTCCTGCTCCTCCTTGACACTGAACCTAAGGATTCCTATCGTGAGAAGAAATGTTCCTCGATGCCTGCAAACCATTCTACCACCTCCAGCCCCTTCTATGACTCATTCCTCTCCCTTTAAATCACTTGTGTGATTATTTATACATATTTATGTAGACTGTATATTTGCCAGGCTTGCTTCCCTCCTCTTGTATGCTGGTGAATTCTTCTGCCTGTTGATAAGTAGATGCCACTGCACTGCGACAGCTCTCTCTCCCAACTGGGGCTTCCAAACCAACTTCTGCTCCAGTGCAGGGTCTATGTTTGTTATGGAACCCTCAATTTGTTTTGCTGCTTAACTCTCCTAATTATTTTAAGCTGCGGGAGAGGGAGTGCTGAACGGAGAGGCTCTCAAAATTGAGGCACTTCTCCGAATTGTTCCTGGTTTCAGAAAAAAAGAGTTCCAGGGTGTAATAGAGGTGAAAATTTAAAAATGAATGGCTTACCTGTCAAATAAAATTGGCTTAATATTTCTCTACCTGGGTAGGTAGTGAGTTTTAAAGTTCAAGAAGTTTGAGAAGCAGCAGGCCTAGTGGAAAGAGCATAGGGCTGGGAGTCAGAGGACCTGGGTTCTAATTAGAACCCCAGATCCACCACCTATCTGCAGTGTGACCTTGGGCGAGTCATTTTACTTCTTTGTGTCTGTTACCTCATCTTTAAATGGGAATTTAGACTGTGAGCCCTGTGTGGGACAGAGATTGTGTCCAACCCGATTATCTTGAATCTACCTCAACACTTAGTATAATGTTTGCACGTAGTAAACTTACTACATTAGTGGCCTATTTAAGAAGGGAAAGGAAAGGGGTGAGGAAAGTTCTGAGGGATGAAATGAAAGAACGGAGACCCTATTCCATCCTGAAGTTCTCAACCAGCTTCTGCCCTCTAAAAAACACATTCCCGGTCTTTGGCTCTGTTCCTAGGATTTAGCCCAAAAGTCGCCTGACTCCTTCAGACTCTTGTCCTGGATTTCTCATGCCTAGAACCCCTAATCTCAATATGCTTTCCACTCATTTGCCCAGGAGGGTCTTCCCTTCACCGGGATAAACTATTCACTCATTTAGTCATATTAATTGAGCACTTACTGTGTGCAGAGACTGTACTAAATGCTTGGGAATTACAATTCAGCAAGAGATAGAGACAATTCCTGGCCACAACGGGCTCACAGTCTAGAAGGAGGGAGACAGACATTAAAATATATAAACAGGCATCAATAACGTCATTATAAATAAAAAGAATTATATGTATATATACATACATCATTAATAAATATAATCATAATTATAAATATGTACATATAAACACAAGTTCTGTGGAGCGGGAGTAGGTAGAACAAAGGAAGCGAGTCAGGGCTATGGGGAGGGGAGGAGGAGGAGAGAAAGGGAGGTTTAGTCAATCAATCATATTAATTAAATGCTTACTATGTGCAAACCACTGTACTAAGTGCTTGGGAGAGCACAGTACAACAGAATTAGCAGGCACATTCCCTGACCATAATGAGCTTACAATTTAGAGGAGGAGGCAGACACATTAATATGAATATATGATTTATAACATATAATTTAAAGATGTGTACGTAAGTGCTGTGGGGTTGGGGGTGGGATGAATATCAAATGTCCAAAGGTCACAGATTAAAGTGCATAGAAGAAACAAATATATACCTTCAGAAACACATTATAGTTTACCTTCCCCATAGAGAGCCATGTCTTGTCACACATTCTCCAAGTTACTGATAACTTTCTGTCTTTCTCTGCCTCTGTGTATCTCTCTCTCTCTCTCTCTCTCTCTCTCTCTCTCTCTCTCACACACACACACACACGCACACACGCACACATGCACATATATGGCATAGTGGATAGAACACTGGCCTGGGAGTCAGAAGGTCATGGGTTCTAATCCTGGCTCTACCAGTCATCTGCTATGTGATCTTGGGCAAGTCGCTTCACTTCTCTTGGCCTCACTTACTTATTCTGTAAAATGGGGATTGACACTGGGAGTCCCACATGGGACAGGGACTATGTCCAACTCGATTTGCTCGTATCCACCCCACCGCTTATCACAGTGCCTGGCACACAGTAAGCACTTAAATAACATCATTATTATTAATGTCATTATTATTATAAGTTCTTCCAAGATCTTGCTTCCCAAAAGATAGTTCCTCTCTCACACCTCACATTGGGCCCTCCAATACAGAAACATAACCAGAGGCTGTTAAATCAATTTGGATTGTTGTATAAGGGAAGGGTAGTAAATACTCTTTTCCAAGGGACCGTTTCCAGGTCTTGGGAAGGCCAAATCTCATTAACAGCAAACAATCATATTTATTGAGCTCTTACTGTGTACACAACACTGTACTAGGAGCTTGGGAGAGTACAATATAACAATACAAGAGACACTTTCCCTGCCCACAGCAAGCATACAGTCTAGAGAGGGAGACAGAATTATTATAAATAAAGACATTACAGATATATACGTAAGTGCTATGGGGCTGATGGAGGGGTGAATAAAGGGAGCAAATCAGGGTGACATAGAAGGGAGTAGGGGAAAAAGAAATGAGGGTTTTGTCAGGGAAGGCCTCTTGGAGAAGATGTGCCTTCCAAAAGATTTTGAAGGTAGGGAGAGTGATGGTCTGTCGGATATAAAGAGGGAGGAAGTTCAAAGCCAGAGAGAGGATGTAGGTGAGAGGTTGGTGGCAGGATAGATGAGATCGAGCTAAAGTGAGTAGGTTGGCATTAGAGGAGCGAAGTGTGCGGGCTGGGTTGTAGTAGGAGAGCGGCGAGGTGAGGTAGGAGGGGGCAAGGCATTGGAATGCTTTAAAACCGGTGGTAAGGAGTAGAGGCAAGTTATGAATTCAGGAGAACAAAGCCTCAGTAATGTTACAACCCAACGAGATACTGGAAGCCAACTACCATAGGTAGACCAGCATAACACACAACAATAAAGATGAAGCTCCTTTAGAGAAGTTCCCAAAGATTAAGAAATGGAGACAAAAGCAAAGACAATTCCAGACACCGCAGGAATCAAACATCAATCAATTAATCAATGGTATTTATTGAGTGCTTATTCTGTGCAGGGCACTATACTAAGCGCTTGGGAGAGTACAAAACAGAGTTGGCAGGGAATGTCACAATGAGGTTTCAGTCAAGAGGGAGAGACAAACATTAAAATAAATAATTTATACTGTACAATTTAGAGATACGTACCTAAGTGCTTTGGGGTTTAGGGTGGGGTGAATATCAAATGCCCAAAGATCACCAATCCAAGTGCACTGATGACCCAGAAGGGAGTGGGCAGGCTCATCATGGGCAGGGAACGGGTCTACCTTACCACTGACATCTTTAGCCTTTAGAGAAGCAGTATGGCGAAGTGGATAGAGCACAGGTCCGGGAGTCGGAAGGTCATGTGTTCTAATCTCGGCTCTGCTACTCGTCTGCTTGTGTGACCTTGAGGAAGTCACTTCACTTCTCGGGGACCTCAGTTACCTCATCTGTAACATGAGGATTTAAGATTGTGAGCATCATGGGACAGGGTCTGTGTCCAATCTGATTAGGCTGTATCTACCCCAGTACTTAGTACAGTGCCTGGAACATAGTAAGTGCTTAACAGATACCATAGTTGTTATTATTACTTAGAGGTCACATTGTTCAGCACCATATGAAATGTGAGAAAAATCTGTTTTTGACACACTGAGCTCGTGATCTGAAATGACTGGAAGGTGGATAGCCCCAAAATGTGAGTAATAATAATGTTAATAATAATGTTGGTATTTGTGAAGCACTTACTATGTGCCGAGCACTGTTCTAAGCTCTGGGGTAGACACAGGGTAATCAGGTTGTCCCACTTGGGGCCCACAGTTTTAATCCCCATCTTACAGATGAGGTAACTGAGGCACTGAGAAGTCAAGTGACTTGCCCAAAGTCACAGCTGACAGGTAGCAGAGCCGGGATTAGAACCCACGACCTCTGACTCCTAAGCCCATGCTCTTTCCACTGAGCCATGCTGCTTCTCACAAGCAAGGAAATGAGGGAAATCAAGCAGCGCACACATCAAATAATATCAGTGATGGCACTTCTGGGTTGGCTTGTAAACTCATCGTGGGCAGAGAATGTGTCTGTTATATTATTATATTGTACTCTCCCAAGCGCTTAATATGGTGCTCTGCAAATAGCCCTCAACATATGCAATCAATATGCAAGTGATGCAATAAATACAATTGACTGACCATAGTTAAATAGTGAAAAACAATTGAGAAGCAGCATGGCCTAGTGGGTAGAGCACAGATCTGGAAGTTCGAAGAAACTGGGTTCTAATCCCAGCTCCGCCACTCGTGTGCTGTGTGATCTTGGGCAATCACTTGGCTTCTCTGTGCCTCAGTTACCTTATCTATACCATGGGGATTAATACTGTGAGGCCCATGAGGGACATGGACTGTGTCCATCCTGATTATTTTGAGTCTACTCCAGTGCTTAGTACAGTGATTGGCTTAACAAATACCATAAAAAAGACCCCAAAAAACAAAAACAAGTTGGAAATTGTGTGCTTATGGAAATCAAGGCATTTCAATATGGTGGTGGTAGGGGGCGGGGGGTGGCAAATTGTAAATATGTCTAAAATGACTTGGATTGGAATGCTGCCCAAGAAGTACGAGTGACATTAGCTTAACTATAATTGGGATTTGGGGGTTTCTGTTTCAAGAGAGGAAGAGGGAGTTTGGGGAATTGGGAAGCAATGTGTCTAAGTGAAGAGAGCACAGGCATGGGAGTGAGAGGATCTGGGTTCTAATCCTGATTCTGCCACTTGTCTGCTAGGTGACCTTGGATACATCACTTAACTTCTCTGTCTCAATTACCTCACCTGTAAATTTGGGATTAAATTCTCCTTCTTCCTATTAAGACTGTGACCCTTATAAAGGACAGGGACTGTGTCCAAAGCAGTGTGGCTCAGTGGCAAGAGCCCGGCCTTGGGGGTCAGAGATTATGGATTCGAATCCCGGCTCTGCCACTTGTCAGCTGTGTGACTGTGGGCAAGTCACTTAACTTCTCTGTGCCTCAGTTACCTCATCTGTAAAATAGGTATTAACTGTGAGCCTCATGTGGGACAACCTGATTACCCTGTATCTACCCCAGAATTTAGAACAGTGCTCTGCACATAGTAAGCGCTTAACAAATACCAACATTATTACTATCATTATTATTATTATCTTGAATCTACCCCAGAGCTTAGCACTGTGCTAGGCACATAGTAGCACCTGAAAATTATTATTATTATTATTATTATTACAGGACTCCCAGCCAGCTGCATCCTTATATCCTGAGGTGATACCAGAAAAAATACACTTCATATTGGAAGCGAAATGTTGTCCCAAGAAATTTTGGGAAATTGTCTAGAAGGAGCAGCAGGACCTAGTGGAAAGAACCCAGGCCTGGAGACAGAGGACCTGGGTTCTAATCCTGACCTTGGGTATGCCACTTAACTTCTCAGTACCTCAGTAGCTTCATCTGTAAAACTGGGATTCAATGCCTGTCCTCCCTCCTACTTAGACAGTGGGCCCCTTGTGGAACAGGGACTGTGTTTGTCTTGATTAACTTATATCTTCTACAGCATTTAGCTTAGTGCTTAGCATATAGAGAAGCAGAGTGCCTCAGTGGAAAGAGCACGGGCTTTGGAGTCAGAGGTCATGAGTTCGAATCCCAGCTCTGCCACTTGTCAGCTGTGTGACGGGCAAGTCCTTTAACTTCTCTGTGCCTCAGTGACCTCATCTGTAAAATGGGGATTAAGACTGTGAGCCCCACGTGGGACAACCTGATTCCCCTGTGTCTACCCCAGTGCTTAGAACAGTGCTCTGCACATAGTAAGCGCTTAACAAATACCAACATATAGCAAGCACCACAATTGTAATTATTATAATTATTATTGTTAGTAGTAGTATTAGTAGTAGTAGTAGTAGAGGACTACTAGCCCGGGCCAGGTCCTTAAATTCCTATATTCCTCTAAAATGTAACCTCCTTGGCAGGGAATGTATTCACCAACACTGGAATGTATCTTCCAACACTGTTATATTGTATTCATTCATATATTCAATTGTATTTACTGAGCACTTACTGTGTACAGAGCACTGTATTAAGTGCTTGGAAAGTACAATTCAGCAAGAAATCCCTGCCCAACAATGGGCTCACAGTCTCAACGGGGGGAGTCAGACATCAATATGAGTAAACAGGCATCAATAGCATCGATATGAATAAATAGAATTATATATACATATCAGTAATGAAATATATAGAATAATAAATGTTCACATATATATATGTAAGTGCTGTGGGGTGGAGGGGGGTAGAGCAGAGAGAGGGAGTCGGGGTGATGGGGAGGGGAGGAGGAGCAGAGGAAAAGGGGGACTTAGTCTGGGAAGACCTCCTGGAGGAAGTGAAAAATCGAGTTGGACACAGTCCCTGTCCCATGTGGGGCTCACAGTCTCAATCCCCAAATGAGAGAACTGAAGCACGACAATCTCCAAATGAGAGAACTGAAGCACAGAGAATAATAAATGATAATGTTGGCATTTGTTAAGCTCTTACCATGTGCAGGGCACTGTTCTAAGCACTGGGGTAGACACAGGGTAATCAGATTGTCCCACGCGAGGCTCACAGTCTTCATCCCCATTTTACAGTTGAGAAGCAGCGTGGCTCGGTGGAAAGAGCACGGGCTTTGGAGTCAGGGCTCATGAGTTCGAATCCCAGCTCTGCCACTTGTCGGCTGTGTGACTGTGGGCAAGTCACTTAACTTCTCTGTGCCTCAGTTCCCTCATCTGTAAAATGGGGATTAAGACTGTGAGCCCCACGTGGGACAACCTGATTCCCCTATGTCTACCCCAGCGCTTAGAACAGTGCTCGGCACATAGTAAGCGCTTAACAAATACCAACATTATTATTATTATTATTATTAGGTAACTGAGGCACAGATAAGTGAAGTGACTTGCCCACAGTCACCGAGCTGACAAGTGGCAGAGCCGGGATTCCAACACATGACCTCTGACTCCCAAGCCCGGGCTCTTTCCACTGAGCCACGAAGTGACTTGCCCAAGGTGGTCTGCCCAAAGTAAGAGCTTATTAAATACGATTGATCCTGAGGTGATTCCATAAAAATTATTCATATTGGATTCAATTCATATTGGAAGAAAAATGTCATGCTCTTAAACTGTGGGAAATTTTCTACAACTAAGACCCAGGATGCCCAAGTCACATATGAAAGGTCCAAGCCAAATATATCTCCATGGGGGTGGAGGTGACACTTTAACTTTTTCTACCTTCTCTGGACTGTGAGCTCGTTATGAGCAGGGAATGTGTCTTACCAACTCTGTTGTATTGTACTCTCCCAAGTGCTTAGTGCAGTGCTCCGTACACAGTAAATGCTCAATAAATACCATTGATTGATTGATTGATTGATTGAGTCTTCTGTCCTCACCCAATGTCTCCCCAAGGTGCTGTCAGAGGAGTGTTGAAGAATACGGCCTTCTGAACATTCAAAGTCCCAACGGCAAGTCATTTTGCAATGAAAGAAAAAAAAGCCATCAGTTTCTGACCAATAACATCCAAATCCATAAAAAATCTATGCCGGAACCCTCTGAGGAAAATAAACTCCAGATTGAATCTTTACCCTACAGATGCTTATTAATAAACGTGTTAGAAATACCAACTGGGGAAGGATATTTGCCTCTGCTTTCCAGACTTTAACGCTGCATTTGACTCAATCTGGCACAAACACTGAACCCGTTTAAAAAAATTTATTCTTTATTTGGTTGTATTGACCTAGTTTTAAGTGATTGTGTGCTGCAAGTGTGTCTTGGTGGACGGATCTTCTTTTTCAGTGATCTGTTATTCATTGTAAGTTGGAATGGCAGTGACCGTTTTTTTCAGTCGTAATCGTAAATGCACCCAGAGGCTGAGAAGTAATGGGCATAGCCAATAAATACGATAAATAAAATGACTACGAGAGCGGAGCTGCTGGGAAAACATATGACATAATAACATTTTCAGATCGATCCATCAGTCCGAGTCAAAAACAATCGTCATGCAAACAGACACCTTCGCGCTGAAGAGATGGGTGCTGATTATCGTTTACAAAGCATTCTGGGGTTTCCATGCCCTGATTTTACCTACAGCTGAGGACAGGACAGGCCCTCCTATAAGTTCTCAGGCCTAAATTTAGGGGAACTAGAGCTAAAGGGAACACAGTGAGAAGCAGAGCGGCCTAGTGGAAAGAGCACAGGTTTGGGAATCAGAGCACCTGGGACCTGCTGTGTGACCCTGGACAAGTCACTTAACTTCTCTGTGCCTCTCTTCCCTCATCTGCATAATGGGGCTTCAATATCTGTTCTCCCTCCGACTCAGACTGTGAGCCCCGTATGGGACCTGGTTATCTTGTATCTATTCCAGCGCTTAGTACAGTGCTCAGCACATAGTCCGCGCTTAACAAATACCACAGTTATTGTTATCATTATTACTAGAGGTGGGATTTCATCCGGATAAATAACCGGATTGGGAATTGGAAAACTTAGATCCCATCCTTGCCTCGTTTCTTCTCGCCCTGCCTGAGATCAGAGAGGTCAGGTCCTTCTTACGTGCCTTACTTTCCATCTGTAAAATGGGTGTAATAGAATTGCTCCCAGCCTACAGCATAGGCAGTCCCAGAACTAAGACGGACAGGTTGGAGCTTGATTCCAGTATAAAGAAAGGTTCTGAAATGATGGTACCAGATGTGAAAGTTGCTTGGTGATTATTATAATGGAGAGTGTGATAATGGCATGGCTCATTCCAGTGAGTACGGCCCAGTCTATCCAACTAGAGTGGCCCAGTCCAGTGTAGTCAGAATGGACCAGTTCAGCCAGCACAGCACAGCCAAGTCCAGCCATGACCCAATCCAGGCAGCTTGGTCCAGGCAATCCAGCCGGCATGGCTCAGCCCAGTCCGGCCAGCATGGCCCAGTCCAGCCAGCACGGCCCAGTCCAGCCAGCGTGGCCTAGGCAATCCAGACAGAGCAACCCATCTCTGTCTATCCAATATGACCCAGTCCAGAGAGCAAGGCCCAGGCAATGCAGCCAGCATAGCCTATTCTGGCCAGCTTGGCCCAAACCAGCTTCTATGATGTTGGTATTTGTTAAGCGCTTACTATGTACAGAGCACTGTTCTAAGTGCTGGGGTAGATACGGGATCATCAGCTTGTCCCACGTGAGGCTCACAGTTAATCCCCATTTTACAGATGAGGGAACTGAGGCCCAGAGAAGTGAAGTGACTTGCCCACAGTCACACAGCTGACAAGTGGCAGAGCCGGGAGTCAAACCCATGACCTCTGACTCCAAAGCCCAGGCTCTTTCCACTGAGCCACGCTGCTTCCCTTGTGGCCCAGCAAGTCTCAGCTAGCACAGCCCAGTCCCACCAACATGATCCAGTCTGGCTGGCATGATCCAGTCTGCCCAGTCCAGCCAGTGTGACCCACTCCAGAGAGACCCAGCCCAGTCCAGACAGCCCAGCCTAAGCAATCCAGCTAGCATGGTCCATTCATTCATTCAGTAGCATTTATTGAGCACTTACTATGTGCAGAGCACTGTACTAAGTGCTTGGAAGGTACAGTTTGGCAACAGATAGAGACCATCCCTGCCCAATGACGGGCTCACAGTCTAATCGGGGGAGACAGACGGACAAAAACAAGACAGAATCATCACGATAAATCGAATCAAGGGGATGTCCACCTCTAACAAAATAAGTGGGGTAATAAAAAAATATACACAAATGAGCACAGTGCTGAGGGGAGGGGAAGGAGCAGAGGGAAAGAGGGCTCAGCTGAGGGGAGGTGAAGGGGGGAAGGGGGAGGAGCAGAGTCAATCTCTCCCCTTCCCAGCCCCATACTCTGCTGTCCAGGTGATTTTTCCATAGTGTTTTCTGCACACATCCCTCCATTACTCCAAAGTATCGGCTCGTTGTCCTCTCCTCCGTAGATAGCTCACGAACTCCATTGCTTCCTCTTTGTGATTGATCTGTCCGTCTCCCCGACTAGATAGTAGATTCCTCGAGGGTGCCGATCGTGTAAACTCATTTCCGTCGTGTGGCTAGCATGGCCTAATCCAACAAGCGAAGCCCAGTTTTATCAGCATTGACCATTGGCCGGCATAACCCTATCTGGCAAGCATGTCCCAGCCCAGCTACCCCAGAGAAGCAGCATGGCGTAGTGGATAGAGCAGAGGCCTGGGAGTCAGAAGGTCATGGGTTCTAATTACAGCTCCACCACTTGTCTGCTGTGTGACCTTGGGCAAGTCACTTCAATTCTCTGGGTCTCAGTTACCACATCTGTAAAATGGGGATTGAGATTATGAGCCCCACATGGGACAGGGCCTATGTCCAACTCAATTGGCCTGATCCACCTCAGTGCTTGGTAGAATGTCTGTCACACTGTAAGCGCTTAACAGATACCATCATTATTAGTATCATTATTATTTTACCACAGCCCAGTCCAGCCAGTGTGTCCCAGTCCAGCCTGCCTATCCCTCCAGACCTCTCGCAACCCTAGCTGTAGGCCCTCCCTCCACCGAATATTGGGGAGACTCGTTCTGGGTACATTGCCTGGGGAGGAAAGATAAAACACCATAGATGACAGGATGTGGATAAGCAAAAATGAAAAAAAACAGTAGGGTTCTGAGGCTAGGAAAGCATAATTTCACGCTCCTTTCAGTTCAGAGTCTAACAGTCCCAGCTGTAGCCACAATAATGGCCATAGCTACAGCCTCTAATACTGTCTGCTTTGGTGAGATGGTGTCCTGTCATCGC
Organism: Ornithorhynchus anatinus; assembly: GCF_004115215.2. Classification (NCBI taxonomy): domain Eukaryota; kingdom Metazoa; phylum Chordata; class Mammalia; order Monotremata; family Ornithorhynchidae; genus Ornithorhynchus; species Ornithorhynchus anatinus. The sequence goes on along the minus strand of NC_041730.1, from coordinate 129,544,195 downwards.
TTCTGTCCTTGTGTCCTTCTTGCTGAGGAGGAGAAAGGCAGGATGGGATGGAGGTCCCAGACCGGAGCAGTGTCAGGTGGTGGCATAAAAGTTACCCGTGAGGCAGCCTGGCCAGTTATTGGCTTAAGAATCTTGCTTCCACTGCTTCTGACACTCTTGCCATCCCTGCTGCAATTTTTTTTTTTTTTGTCTCCAGGCAGCAGCATCCAAACTCTCTTTTCCTTTTCTTCCACTCTCTTCTGTGTTACCCTGACTGGCTCCCTTTATTCATCCTCCCCCTCTCAGCCCCTCAGCACTTATGTTGTGGTCTTATGCTGTCGAGTCGTGTCCGACCCATAGCGACGCCATGGACACGTCTCTCCCAGAACGCCCCACCTCTATCTGCAATTGTTTTGGTGGTGGATCCGTAGGCTTTTCTTGATAAAAATATGTAAGCTGTTTATCACTGTCTTCTTCTGTGCCGTAAACTAGACTTTACGCCCTCAACTCTCTCCCATGCCGCTGCTGCCCAGAACAGGTGAGTTTTGACTTGTAGCAGATGGCCTCCCTCTCACCAGCTACTGCCCAAGCTAGGAATGGAATGGACAGGCCTCTGCTTGACTCTCCCTCCCATAGTCGAGACTGGTAAGGTACTGGAAACTCTCCAGGTGTGACCCTGAGAGTTTAGAATTTATGTTCATATCTGTAATTAATTTATTTATATTAATGTCTGTCTCCCCCTCTAGCCTCTAAGCTCATTCTGGGAAGGGAACGTGTCTGTTATATTCTTATATTGTATTCTCCCAAGCACTTAGTACAGTGGTCTGCACACAGTAAAATGGTCTTTATCCATTTTGACGCTTCTCACCTTCCTTCTCTCTTTTGCCGTGCCCACTCTGATCCTCGGAGACTTCAACATCCACATGGATGTACCCGGTGCCTCCTCTGCCGCCCGCCTGCTATGATTCCTTGACCCCGCCAACCTCCTGCTCCACCCCACCTCACCCACTCACCAACTTGGGCACACCCTCGATCCCATCATCTCTTACCGCTGCACTATCTCCACTCTCACCAATTCTGAAATCCCTTTCTGACCATAAACTTCTCACCTGCCTCCTCTCTCACACTCCTCCTCCTTGTAAATCTGTAATTACTCCCCAACAGAGATCTTCGCTCTCTCAACCCCATCCATCTCTCTCAGTGTATCACACCCCACCGTGCCTCCCTATCCACTCTACCCACTCTTGATGACCAGATTGATGCTCTCAACTCTGCCCTTTCTACTCAACTCAACTCACTCACTCCCCTATCCCTTCATCGCTCTTGCACCACTAATCCACAGCCCTGGATCACTGCCACTGTCCGCCTTCTTCGCTCTTATGCTCAAGCTGCTGAGCGCTGCTAGTGAAAATCTAAACACCAGGCCAACGTTGTTCACTTTAAATTTACCCTTTCCTGCCTTAATTCTGCCCTCTCCTCTGCCAGGCAAAACTATTTTTTTTTCCTCATTGACACCCATGCCCATCACCCCCGTCAGCTGTTCCGGACATTTAACTATCTCCTCAGGCCCCCTGTTCCTCCCCCTCCTCCATCCCTCACCCACAAAGATCTGGCCACCTACTTCAATAAGAAAATTCACAGCATCAGGTCTGAGCTCCCCAAAGTCACCCTTCCTTCTTCTCCAACCTTCCCGCTCTCAACCCTCTCCTCTACTTTCCCACTCTTCCCAACAGTAGCTTCAGAGGAGATCTCCTCCCTCCTCTCAAGTGCCACCCCCTCCACCTGTGCTTTGGACCCCGGTCCCTCTCGCCTTATAAAAACTCTCACCCCTTCCCTCCTCCCCTCCTTAACTACCATCTTCAACCTCCCAATCTCTAATGGCTTCTTCCCTTCTGTCTTACAACATACCCACATCTTAAAAAAACCCTCTCTTGACCTCACTGCCCCCTCCAGTTTTCACCTCATCTACCTCTACCCTTCCTTTCCAAACTCCTAGAGTGAGTTGTCTTCACTCACTTCCTTGAATTCCTCAACTCCAATTCCCTCTTGGACCTCCTCCAATCTGGCTTCTGACCCCTCCACTCTACCAAAACTGCCCTCTCAAAGGTCACCGATGACCTCCTTCTTGTCAAATTTAATGACTCCTACTCTATCCTAATCCTCCTCGACCTCTCAGGTGCCTTTGACGCTGTCGACCATCCTCTTCTCCTCAACACGTTATCCAACCTTGGCTTCACACACTCCATCTTCTCCTGGTTCTCCTCTTATCTCTCTGGCCATTCATTCTCTGTCTCCTTTGGGGGATCCTCCTCCCCCTTCCATCCCCTAACTGTAGGGGTTTCTCAAGGGTCAGTTCTTGGTCCCCTTCTGTTCTCCATCTACACTCATTAGCTCTCACAGCTTCAACTATCACCTCTATGCAGATGACACCCAAATCTACATCTCCTCCCCTCTTCTCTCTCCCTCTCTCCAGGCTCGTATCTCCTCCTGCCTTCAGGACATCTCCACCTGGATGTCCACCCTCCACCTAAAACTCAACGTGTTCAAGACTGAGCTCCTTATCTTCCCTCGCAAACCCTGTCCTCTCCCTGACTTTCCCGTCACTGTGGACGGCACTACCATTCTTCCCGTCTCACAGGCCCGCAACCACGGTGTCAACCTTGATTCTGCTCTCTCATTCACTCCACACATCCAATTCGTCACCAAAATCTGCCAGGCTCACCTTCACAACTTCACCAAGATCCGCCCTTCCCTCTTCATCCAAACCGCTACCTTGATGGTACAATCTCTCATCATATTCCAACTGGATTACTGCATCAGCCTCCTTGCTAATCTCCCATCCTCCTGTGTCTCCCAGCTTCAGTCTATACTTCACTCTGCTGCCCGGATTATCTTTCTGCAGAAACGCTCAGGGCATGTCACTTCCCTCCTCAAAAATCTCCAGTGGTTGCCTATCCACCTTTGTATCAAGCAAAAACTCCTCATTATTGGCTTCAAAGCTCTCTTGCCCCCTCCTACCTCACCTGCCTTCTCTCCTTCTACAGCCCAGCTCGCACACTGTGCTCCTCTGCCGTTAACCTCCTCACTGGGCTTCGTTCTCGCCTGTCCCACCATCAACCCCTGGCCCAAGTCCTGCCTCTGGCCTGGAATGCCCTCCCTCCTCACATCTGCCAAACTAGCTCTCTTCCCCCTTTCAAATGCCTACTGAGAGCTAACCTCCTCCAGGAGGCCTTCCCAGACTGAGCCCCTTTTTCTCTGCTCCTCCTCCTGTCCTCATCACCCCTGTTCCTTCCCTCCGCTCTACCCCCCTCCCTGCCCCACAGCACTTGTGTATATATGTACATATTTATTATTCTATTTACTTGATTAATGATGTGTCTATATCTATAATTCTATATATCTATTTTGGTACTATTGATGCCTGTCTACTTGTTTTGTTGTCTGTCTCCCTCTTCTAGACTGTGAGCTCATTGTTGGGTAGGGATTGTCTCTATCTGTTGCCAAATTGTACATTCCAAGGGCTTAATTCAGTGCTCTGCACACAGTAAGCACTCAATAAATACAATTAAAAGAAGGAACAAATAAGGGCTCAATAAATACAATTGACGGACTGTCAGAAACAGTATTTATTGATCACCTCTGGGTGCAAGACACTATACTAAGCACGTGGGAAGTACAAAACAAGCAAGGGACATATCCTCTACCTTCAAGGAGCTTATACTTTAATGGGGGAGACAGACGTGAAAGCATTTACAAAATAACCGGAGTACGTCATATGTACAGTTGAGTAAATGTATATCCCTAAATGCAGAAGAAGACTCTAAGTAAGTCCATGAGGTGTCTGATGGGTTAATATGACTTGAGATATGGAGAATTAATCCAGGAAGGCAGGTTGGAGAAGGTGAGCTTTCAAGAGGGCTTGGAATATGAGGAGGAATGTGGTCTGATGGATTTATGGAGGAAGGAATTCCAAAGAGGAGGAACATAGTGAGTGAAGGGATGGAGGTGGGAGAACTGAAAGCACAATACAGTTAGAAAGCAGCCGAGAAGCATGGCCTCTACTTATCTTCTGTGTGACCTTGGGCAAGTCACTTCACTTCTCTGGGCCTCCGTTACCTCATCTGTAAAATGGGGTTTGAGAGTGTGAGACCAATTCAATCATTCATTCATTCACATTTATTGAGCACTTACTATGTGCAGAGCACTGTAGTAAGTGCTTGGAAAAGTACAATACATCAATAAAGACAGGCGATCCCTGGCACAATGAGCTCGCAGTCTGGGGGTGAGGAGTGGGGGAGAGAAACATCTAGACAAATAAACAGACATCAACATAAATAAATATAATTACAGATATATTAATAAGTGCTGTGGGGAGGGGAAGGGGGGAAGACCAAAGGGAGCAAGTCAGAGCGACACTAAAGGAGTGGGAGATGAGGAAAAGTGAGGCTTAGTCTGGGACTAATGTCTCAGTGTGGGACAGGGACTGTGTTCAACCTGATTATCTTGTATCTACTCCAATGCTTACTAGAGTGTCTAGTACATAGTAAGTGCTTAACAAATACCATTAAAAAAAGGAAGTGAGGAGAGCAATATCTGTTTCAAAGGGGAAAAATAAGCAGAGATGGAGAGGGTTGGGGAGGCCATTAGACTGTAAACGCCCCCATTTGATTCTCAGCTCCTTGAGGGCAAGGCCATGTCTTTTATTCTTATTGTACTCTTTGAAGGCTAATTCAGTGCTCTGAACAAAGATGGCTTTTAGTAAATTGGAATTAATGGGAGAACCTATCATTTTCATCTTGTCTAGTGTATGTGTATTTTCACCATATTGCCATCAAAACCTCAGACCCAAACCTCGTTTGAAGGGTCAGCCCTACCTGGTACTTAGCCAGCGTATGTAGGTCTTGTCTTGTCTTATGCTTTCGAGACGTCTCCGACCCACAGCGACACCGTGGACAAATCACTCCCAGAGCCCCCCACCTCCATCTGCAATCGTTCTGGTAGTGGATCCGTAAAGTTTTCTTGGTGCAAATCTGGAAGCGGTTTACCATTGCCTCCTTCTGCGCAGTCAACTTTAGTCTCTGCCCTCGACTCTCTCCCATGTCACTGCTGCCCAGCATGGGTGAGTTTTGACTTGTAGCCGATTACCTTCCACTTGCTTGCCACTGGCCAAACATGAAATGGAATGGGTAGGCTCTCTCCCATTTCACTCTCCCTCCAATAGTCAAGACCGGTAGAGACCTGGGAACTCTCTAGGTGCGACCTTGAGAGGGGAGCATATATAGGTACATATCTGTAAAGTATTTATTTTTATTAATGTCTGTCTCCCTCTCTAGACTGTAAACTCATTGTGGGCAGAGAATGTGTCTATTTATTGTTATATTGCACTCTCCCAGGCACTTGGCGCAGTGCTTTGCACATAGTAAGAGCTCAATAAATACAATTGAATGAATGAATGTAATAATAATAATGTTGGTATTTGTTAAGCACTTACTATGTGCAGAGCACTGTTCTAAGCGCTGGGGTAGACACAGGGGAATCAGGTTGTCCCACGTGGGGCTCACAGTCTTAATCCCCATTTGACAGATAAGGTAACTGAGGCACAGAGAAGTGAAGTGACTTGCCCACAGTCACACAGCTGGCAAGTGGCAGAACGGGATTCGAACCCATGACCTCTGACTCCAAAGCCCGTACTCTTTCCACTGAGCCATGCTGCTTCTCTAAATGTAGGTGAGTTAGCCACTCTTTTGCAGAAGCAAATCAGTTCCTTAGAAACTTATCCATGACAATGGGAAGGGAAGAACCTGATTGAGCAACTATCTTGAAAAGCTCCCAATCAAAGGCAGCTCAGGGATATTCTCAACACGCAAACCATTCATTCATTCAATCGTATTTAATGGGTGCTTACTGTGTGCAAAGCACTGTACTAAGTGCTTGGAAAGTACAATTCAGCAACAGATAGAGACAATCCCTACCTAACAATGGGCTCATAGTCTTTTCATTCAATAGTATTTATTGAGTGCTTACTATGTGCAGAGCACTGTACTAAGCGCTTGGAATGAACAAGTCGGGAAGCAGTGGATAGAGCACGGGCCTGGGAGGCAAAAGGTCATGGGTTCTAATCCTGACTCCACCACTTGTCAGCTGTGTGACCTCGGGCAAGTCACTTCACTTCTCCATGCCTTAGTTACCTTATCTGTAAAAAGGGGATTGAGACTGTGAGGCCCACGCAGGACAGAGACTACATCTAACCCAATTTGCTTGTATCCACCCCAGCGCTTAGTACAATGCCTGGCACTTAGTAAGTGCTTAACTAATACCATTATTATCATTATTATTATTATCAGTAGATCAACCAAAGGTATTTATTGTGTGCTTATTGTGTGCAGAGCACTCAAGTGCTTGGAGGAAGCAATAGAGTAAAAAAATATATTCAGAAGTACTATGGGACATAGGGTGAATATCCAAGTGTTCAGGGAGTATGGATCTAAAGTGCATAGGTGATAGAGATGGGAGGAATACTAGGGTGGAGAGACTGGAGGTTAGACAGAGAAGGCTTCCTGAAGGAGTTAGGATTTTGTAAGGTTTTGAAGGTGGGGAGAGTGGTGGTCTGTTGTTTACATAGATATATAGATATATCTACTCCCTCCCTCTGCTCTACCCCCTTCCCCGCCCCACAGCGTAATGTATATTTGTACATATTATTCTATTTGATTAATGATGTGCATATATCTATAATTCTATTCATCTATTTTGATACTATTGATGCCTATCTACTTGTTTTGTTTTGTTGTCTGTCTCTCCCTTCTCGACTGTGAGCCCATTGTTGGGTAGGGATTGTCTCTATCCGTTGCTGAATTGTACTTTCCAAGTGCTTAGTACAGTGCTCTGCATACAGTAAGTGCTCAATAGATGTGAGTGAATGAATGAATGAATGAATATAGGAGGAAGGCCCAGTTCGGAGGTAGGGTGTGAGTAAGGGGTCGATGGTGCGATAGATGAGGTCGAGGCAAATGAGTAGGTTGGTGTTAGTGGAGCAATTTTTGGTGTTAGTGGAGCAACCCAGGGTCGAGTGGGAAAGGAGCAAGGAAAGGTAGGAGGGAGAGAGCTTACTGAGTGCCTTAAAGATGATCGCGAGGACTATAAACAGAACTACTTGAAAGGCACTAAGATGTCCAAGAGGACACCAGGAGAGAGGCATTACGAAACTCAAAGTTCGTGACACCACGAATAAAGCAGGGAGTGGATTGCGGTTCCAGGTTAAATAGCTGTTTCCCTGCCAGTACACGACCTTCAGTCATCCCGCTGAATGAAACGACAAGAGTGTCTGAAGCTGCTCCGTGTTCCAGATCTCCATATGGAGTCCCACTTACTCGGAAAAAAAATCTCCTTTCCAGATAGACTCTCCAGGGACTGAAAGCAAGAGGGGCTGGAAGAGCCGGGAGTAACGAGAAAGTGATACATCACACGACACCCGCCTGCTGGGAAGTTAATTATAGCTGGACCAGAACCACACTCGTTTCAAGTACGAGCAACCTCGGCCAGCCAAATAGAGAGTCAATCACCGACTGAGGTTTCTTCCACATCTTCCTGCCTCTCCTTAAAGAGTCGGTAAATCGGGAAGGGTAAGTAGCCAGCAAAGTCTTCTAAGGCACTGGACAGCTGCTAGGGTCTTGATTTGAGTTTCACTATCCCCCAGTAGACAGGTGCGGGATATGTTGCCTTGTGAAGCGACAATTTGGCTGGAAGATAGAGAGGGCCGCAAGCTGAACTTGATTTTATTTTCTTCTGGGTGTCCTGTTTCCCTCCTCAGCAGTTGCTCCTAGGGATGGCCCAAATTGCACTTCATCCATCCTCTTTTTTTTAAATTGTATTTGTTAAGCGCTTACTGTCAGGCTAATCAGGTTGGACACAGTCCCTGTCCCACATGGGGCTCACACTCTCAATCTCCATTTTATAGCCGAGGTAACTGAGGCATAGAGAAGTGAAGTGACTTGCCCAAGGTCACACAGCAGACAAGTGGTGGAGCCAGAATTAGAACCCAGGCCTTTCTGACTCCTGGACGCGGCTCTACCCACTAGGCCATGCTGCTTCTCAATGGTGACACTGGTGTCCCTATTTTGACATTTGCAGTGCCCCAGGTATGCATTATCTAAAGAAGATGGGTGATGAAGGGCGATCAAGAAGTAGATTTGCTACAGGAATGTAACCAATCCCCAACTACATGCAGTAATTAAGACCAAGCACGGCATGGATCATTAAAATTTGCAGATCGCTCAATTGATGGATCAATGGTATTTACTGAATATTCACTGTGTGTGTAACACTGTACTAAGCACTTGGGAGAATACGGTGTAACAACGTTGATGGGCACGATCCCCACACACAAGAAGCTTACAGTCTAGAGGGGGAGACAGACATGAATATAAATAAATAAATTACAGATACGGACATTAGTGTACTGGAGCTGAGGGTGGAGTGAATAAAGGGTACAAATCCCATTGCAAGGCTGATGCAGGTGGAAGTGGGAGAAAAGGAAATGAGAGCTTAGTTGGGGAAATCGTCTCGGTGGATATATGATTTTAGTAGGGGTTTGAAGGTGGAGAGAGTGGAGGTCTGTTGGATATGAAGGGGGAGGGGGTTCCAGGCCAGAGGAAGGATGTTGGAGTAGTGTCAGAAGTGAGATACATGAGATTGCGATACAGTGATTAGTTTGGCGGTAGAAGAGAGAAGTGTGAGAGCTGGGTCGTAGGAGGAAAGCAGAGAGTAAAGTAGGCAGGGACAAAGGGATTGAGAAGTTTAAAGCCAATGGTAAGGAATTTTGGTTTGATGCAGAGGTGGATGGGCAACCACTGGAGGTTCTTGAGAAGTGGGGAAACCTGGATTGAATAGTTTTGTAGAAAAATGATTCGGGCAACAGTGTGGACTAGAATGGGGAGAGACAGGATGCAGGGAGAGTGATGCAGTAATCAAGGAGGGACCTGATAAATGCTCCAATTAAAATGGTAGCAGTTTGAATGGAGAGCAAAGGGTGGATTTTAGTGTTGTTGTGAAGGCTGAACTGACAGGATTTAGTCAGTAAGTGATTTAGTGAATACGCTGGTTGAACGAGAGCGACGTCAAGGATAATGCCATGATTACGGGGCTTGTGAGACAGGCAGGATGGTGGTGCTGACTACAGTGATGGAAATGTCATGGGGAGGACAGGGTTCTGTGGGAAGATGAGCATCCCTGCCTACAAATAGCCTACAGTCTACGGAGATTGTGAGGCTCGGGTGTTAAAATAAATTACCGTTAGGGGAAATAGATACTTCTCAAATTCTCTGGGAGCTAAGGATCCCAGCCTTCTTCCCTACAAGCGGCATGGTTAGTGGACAGAACATGGCTTGGGAGCCAGAGGATCTGAGTTCTAATCCTGACTCTTCCACTTGTCTGCTGTGTGACCTTGGGCAAGTCATTTAAGTTCTCTGTGTCTCAGTTACCTCAGTTACTTCATCAGTGGGACAGGGACTGTGTCTGACCCGATTATCTTGTATCTACCCCAGTGCTTAGTACAGTGCCTGGCACGTAGTAAGCATTTAACAAATACCACAATGATTATCAGAACTGTACACAGATTGATCAGTGGGTAGAGTTGAGTTTGTTCTGCTTTACCTTCCACCCTGCTGGATGGAAGTGGTCATGAGCAGTGAAATGAATTAAAGATAAGTAGGAATCAAGTACCTTTATGAGGTTTACAATTCTGCATAGAAGTTGTTATCCATGATAACAGCTGGGGAAAGGTTTCTCTGTTTGAGAGGAATTGGATGGTACTTTGAAATTGCTCTTTTCTGGAAGCTCAAGCCCATTATCTAGGAAAGAATGTCCAGGACTGCCAGTATAAATAATTTTTTTTAGGGGAAACTTGGATAAACCAAAGGTTCAGGCCATTTGTTTATCAGCCCACATTTAAATTTGGACAAAGCAATCTACCAAAGTATTTATTGAGCACTTAGTGTGTGCAGAGCACTGTACTAAGTGCTTGAGAGTGTCCTGGGTCTGTCACTTGCCTGAAAGTCATTTAACTTCTCTGTGCCTCAGTTTTCTCATCTGTGAAGTGGAAATTCAAGGCTTGTTCTCCCTCTTAGACTGTGAGCCTCATTTTGGACAGGGTTTTCTTTCTGACCTGATTACAGTACTTAGGTCAGTGCTTGGCACATAGTAAGCACTTAACAAATACCACAACTATTATTATGAATATTATTAAAATACAATAGAGTTGGTGGATACAATCTCTGCCTGCAAACATCTTACTTAATTCTAGTTCCAGATCCACCACTGTCCTGTGTATGACTTTGGGTAAGTCACTTAAACCTCTCTGGGTCTCTGTTTCCCATCTGTGAATTAGGGGGAAGGTAGATTGAGAACTGTGGATGCAATGGAGACCAAACACAGTCTTATAACCTTGTATCTATTCCAGAGTTTAGCACATAGTAAGTGCTTAATGAATGACATAATTATCAAACAGAAGCTCCAGGCCATTGAATTCATGGCTGTCCACCAGCAATCTCCTCACGTACCTGATCTATTCCCCCAATATAGCCCAGCTTCCTACCGTGCCTCTCAATTCTCCACACCTGATCCATTGCTTATCTCTTCCCCTGCCTGAAATTCCCTCCCCATTCAAACCCTACAGATCAGAGCTCTCTCCTTCTCAAAGCCCTCATGAAAATCCATCCTTAACCCTTATGTCTATGCAGATTTATGATTGGTAATCCTTATAATTTATTCATTTATTACAATTTCACATAAAACAATATCTATATATTTCCTCCTATTCCCCATCTCTATTATTAAAATGTATGTTAGCCCATAGCCCCTCTTAGAGTCTAAACTTCTCAAGAGCAGGGACTGCTTATCCCTTTGATTATACACTCCCAAGCAAATCGTATTTATTCAACACTTACTGTGTACACAGCACTTTACTAAGTGTTTGGGAGAGTAGAATATAATGGTGAAACGGACACATTAGGGCCCTACCCACAACGAGCTCACATGGTCCAAGCACAGAGTTGCAAACAGCAGGTCCTCAAACAACTACTACTGAATGGTTGAATGATTGAATGAACTGATGAGATGCTCTTTTTGTGGGCTAGTGTTTCTGGAGTTCAGCTCCTCTCTTGACTCTGAAAATAACCTGAGACCAGCCTGGGATCTATTTATTAAATTCTGGTAATTACAAACATCCCATGTGCCCCTGGGAATGAGTAAGGATGACATTCTGACAACATGACAGTGGCCTCTGGTGAACTGAATTATAACTATGGACCACTCGCTTCTCCTGGGAATGCAATCTAGCTATGGTTTCACTGTCCTCTTCTGGTTTTCCTTCTTTCTCTCTAGATGCTCCTTCTCAGGATCTTTTGCCGGCCTCTCCTCTGCTTCCCACTCACTCAAGGCCAGTTCTGGCCCCCTTTTTTCTCCATCTACCCCCACCCTCCTGGAGAACTCATTCGTTCTCATGGCTTCAACTACCATCTCTAGCGGGATGATCCCCAAATCTACCTCTCCAATCCCAACCTTCTCATTCTCTGCAGTCTCTCCTTCCCTCCTGCCTTGAAGATATCTCTACGTGGTTGTCCTGCTGACACCTCAAACTTAACGTGTCCAAAGCAGAACTCCTCATCTTCTCACCCAAACTCTGTTATCTTTTGTATAACTGTAGACAACACGGCATCGTCCATGGATCACAAACCTGTAACCATAGTCTTATCCTTGACTTGTCTCTCTCATTCACTGGGCATATTCAGTCTGTCGCCAGATCCTCTCAGATGTACCTTCACATCTCTAGAACCTGTCCCTTCCCCTCATCCAAACTACTACTGTGCTCACCTAAATACTTAGCGTAGTCTGCCTTGACCACGCATCAGCCTTCCCACTGAAAACCCTGCCTGCTGTCTCTCCCCTCTCCAGTCTATGTTTCACTCTGATGCCCAGATCTTTCTTCTTAAAAAAAACCACCAACCACTCAGTCCATGTCTGTCTTCAAAAAATTTCCGGTGATTGCCCATCCATCTCCACAGGAAGCAGAAAGTCCTTACCCTTGTCTTTATGGTACTTAATCAGCTCTCTCCCACATGTCAACTTGTTAATCTACAAATACAGGCCAACTCACCCATTTCACTTTTCTAATTCAAATCTACTCTCTGAATCTAGTTTTCATCTCTTAGACTGTGGACTCCTTGCCTACATCTTCCCTCTGGAACTCCCTTCCCCTTTCCTAACCAACATTTCACCACTCTATCCCCTCCGAGCCCTACTAAAATCACATAAATATTTTGCACACAATTAGTGCTCAATAAAAATGATTGGATGAATTTCCTCCAAGAAGCCCTCATGCCCCCATTTGACCTCCTAATTGCATCACTTTTGCATTTAGATCTGTAACCTTAAGAACTTTGATTTTCACCCCATCCCACAGAACTTATATACATATTCATCTGTAATTGATTTTTAATGTCTGTCTCCCCCTCTAGTCTATAAACTCCTTGTGGGCAGCGACTGTGCCTTATAACTCTTCCAAGCAAATAGTTTGCTGCTCTGCACAAATTAAACACTCAATAATAATAATTGTGGCATTAGTTAAATGCTCACTATGTGCCAGACACTGTTCTAAGTACTGGGATAGACCTAAGCTAATCAGGTTGTGCACACTCCCTGTCCCACATGGAGCTCACAGTCTTAATCCCCATTTTACAGATGAGGAAATTGAGGTCCAGAGAAGTGACATGTCTTGCCCGAGGTCACACAGCAGACAAGAGGCGAAGCTGGAATTAGAACCCATGACCTTCTGACTGCCAGGCACATACTTTATTCACTATGGCAGGCTGGTTCTCCTTAATGAATACAATTGATTGATTGATTGTTTGACTGATGGATGACTCTTTTCTGGTCTGCAGAAGGGCCCCTCCCTGCACCCTCCCCGATGTGTTTTTCCTGAGGAATCCATTCAGAATAAAACGGGTGCACTTGTCCACAAAATTAGCATTTCATTATATGGTCTATTCCCAGGCCATATGTAAGTTAAAAATTTTGTGTGTAATTATAATAAAAATAATGATGGTATTTGTTAAGCGCTTACTATGTGTCAAGCACTGTTCTAAGTGCTGGGGTAGATACAAGATAATTGGGTTGGACACAGTTCCTGTCCCACATGGGGCTCACAGTCTTCATCCCCATTTTACAGATGATATAACAGAGGCACAGAGAAGTTAAGTGATTTGCCTAAGGTTACACAGCAGACAAGTGGCAGAGGTGGGATTAGAACCCAGGTCCTTCTGACTCCCAGGCCTGGTCTCTATCTACTAGGCCATGCTGCTTTTCTTGGTTTTTCTCTCTGTTCTCATCCAAGCACTGGGGCAGGGAATGTGTCTGTTTATTGTTGTATTACATTCACCCAAGCACTTAATACAGTGCTCTGCACACGGTAAGTGCTCAATAAATACAAAGGACTGACGGATTGACTCTTTGGATCTAAATCCCTTATGCCCAAAGCATGAGCAGAAGAGGGTGGGGGAAAATCCAAAGTCAAGGGAATGGTGTTGGGGTGTACAGCTCCTCCTCCAATTGAGCATCTCTCCCTTCGACCATCAGCAAGAGAATGAGAGGCACCTTGACTGCATTGTGCTGAAAGATCGGCTCTTCCAACGACTTAACTTCATTCAAAAGTATTTACTGAGCGCTTACTATGTGCAGACCACTGTACTAGGCGCTTGGAATGTACCATTTGGCAACAGATAGAGACAATCCCTGCCCAATAACGGGCTCACAACTCTCCCCACCGGCTCTATGAACCCCAGCTCCAGCTCAGCATCGGCCACTGCCTGGCTGCAAAGGCAATCGACAGAGCAGAAGAGAAGATCTTCATTAAAGAGGAGCCGGAAAACCGGATAAATAAGTGATGGCATTTCTGAACATTAGAGAACTGAACGCCGCATTACAGTAAGTGAAATATGAACTTGGAAGTTCACGCTCGCCAGCAGTTTAGCCCTCTGAGCTCTTTAAATGATTTTCTTTTCTGTGCCACTCAACATACTTTCATTATGGCCCATTAAACACGGATAATTAAAACAAAATATATCGGAATTGTTTATCCTGGACTTTGTAAGGAAATGAGGTTAATAATAATGTCGAGGAAAAAATGAGGACTCGAGGACTTGTAATTAGAAGGATAATTAAGTATAAGTCGCTTTTTTGGTGCGAAGGTGCACTTCTTGTTGCTAATTAATTTGACCGGTAATGGCTGCAAAATAAAGGATGCCCAATTTCGGTACATATATTGGAATCATAGAAGCATTTATTGTGAGAGGATGGAAGATTTAGATAGAGTGTGTATATGTATTCCTATTGCTGGCGATCAAGCTGTGCAATACTGGAATACAAAATTTCTTGCCCTCCAGAAATCTGGCTCTTGAATGGCTTGGCGTGACTAGAAGAAAGCTGCAGCAATCAAAAACCCTAGATGAAAAGCTCCTTGAGGGAAGGGGGGTCATGCCTACTAGCTCTATTGTATTGTACTCTCCTGAGTACAATGCCCTGAACATAGTTCAGTGCTCAATAAATACTATTAATCAGAGTTCACTATTAGGGTCCGACCTAAATGACCAAATCATCTGGATAAATCGTTCAAAGAATAAATGCTAACTGCTACCTAGATGCTACCTGAACAAGGTATCTGGTGATTTTCTATTGCTCCTTCTTATTGGAAATGGATCTTGATGGTTCTAAAAGTTAATAGGATCAGAGGGCCCCTGAGGTCTTCTCCCAGGGCCATTCTCAGTTATACCCACCCAGGGTGTCTTGCATCTTCTCATCTTTTTCCCCCCAATATTTGGAAATGGATACATGTATTTTCCTCACCTGATAGGGGAAAGTCTGGAGAAGAAACGGACTGTAAGCTCGTTGTGACAGGGAATGTGTCTGTAATAGTCAATCAGTCAATCGTTTTTACTGACTGCTTACTTTATGCAAAGCACTGTTCCGAGCTCTTGGGAGGCTGCAAAATGGCTATATAACAGACACATTCTACTGTTGTGTTGTACTTTCATTCAGTCATTCAATAGTATTTATTGAGTGCTTACTATGTGCAGAGCACTGTACTAAGCACTTGGAGTGTACAATTCGGCAACAGGTAGAGACAATTCCTGTCCAATGACGGGCTTAGTACAGTGCTCTGCATAGAGTGAGTGCTCAAAAATATGATTGATTGATTGAACAGAGGAGTTGACTTTCTTCTGTGGCATGAGAAGCATCGTGTTCTTTGGGTCCAGAACAGAGAGAAATCTTGTCCACCCCCTTCTTAGGTTTTCTTCATTCCCAACTAGTTCTGGAAGAGGTGTGCTAATTTTCTCCCCCAAGGAATGAGATAATTCCTTGACCCCTCTGCCCCCCAACCTGTTAACTTCCAAGTTGAATGAACATAGAATTGTCCTTCACTGTCTCCACTGACGGTGAGGTTGAATCCACAGGAGTGAGTGGTAATGATAATAACAATAAGAAGAATAATAATTATGGTATTTGTTAAGCATTTACTATGTGCCAGATACTATACTAAGTAGCGGGGACTGTACAAGATAATCAGGTTGGACACAGTCCCTATCCCACATTAGGCTTGCAGTCTTACTCTCCATTTTACAGATGAGGAAATTTAGGCACAGAGAAGTGAAGTGACTTGCCCAAGATCACCCAGCAGACAAGTGGCAGAGCTAGGATTAGAACCCATGACCTTCCAACTCTTCGGCCTGTACACCAAGCATCCCATATACACTGGTCCCTCTAGACTGTGAGCTCGTTGTGGGCGGGGAATGTGTCTGTTTATTGTTATATTGTGCTCTCCCAAGCACTTAATACAGTGCTTTGCACACAATAAATTCTCAGTAAATATGAATGAATGAATGAATGAACGAATGAATAGTCCATGAAAATACAGTAGGGAACTTTTCTGTCCCCATGCCGTTTAAGGGTAGCATCGCTCGGACACTACTGGTTGAGAGGGGAAAAGTACGGCATGTCTTTCTGCCGACAGGATATATGCTTGACTAGTTTTGGTGGATTTTCGCTGAACTAATGATACTCCTTGGATGCCCAGGTGGACACAGTATAAAGTGGTCAGCAGGAGGAATGGAAGCAAACCATAGTCATGGAACAGAATAACTGTGAGGCGGTGTTGCCTAGCGGAAAGCGCATTTGTCTTGTCTACTATGTAGCACTGCCTCAGTTGTCTCATCTCTAAAAGGGGGTCAAAATACCTGTGCTCCCTCCTTCTTAGACGCACAATTCCCATGTGAGAAAGTGGGGATTGTGTCTGATCTGATGACGGTGGATCTGCCCGAGTGGTTCACATGCAGGTTGGCACCTAGCGAAGTGCTGAATAAATACCTCCCATCTTGATTATAATGCGAGACTTTAACAGCAGAAAACACCACTGTGCTTTCATTGATTTTATAAGCCACCTCTGTGATTACTCGGAGTGGCTTATTAAGGGTCAGGGGAATGAAAGAATGTTGGTATTTGTTAAGTGCTTACTATGTGCGGAGCACTGTTCTAAGCGCTGGGGTAGATACAGGGTCATCAGGTTGTCCAACGTGAGGCTCACAGTCTTCATCCCCATTTGACAGATGAGGTAACTGAGGCACAGAGAAGTTAAGTGACTTGCCCACAGTCACACAGCTGACAAGTGGCAGATCTGGGATTCGAGCCCATGACCTCTGATTCCCAAGCCCGGCCTTTCCACTGAGCCACGCTGCTTCTATGGGCAGCTGGCTCTAGGTCCAGTGGTCCGTGTGGTACTGGGGCGCAGGGGATAAACTTGGATTTTTCTACTGGTTTTTGTCTGAAAAAATGGGAACAACTGGTGGGAGAGTAATTTAGAGACTAACCCGAGCCCCTACTTTGGTATATTGGCTGTAAAGTCAACTGAGATTTTCTCTGTGGAAGCAAGGCCTGGAGGTGAATGATGACTGACTGCAAGAGAAACATGACAAAGACAACTCAGTTAAGGGTGGTCTCTTCTCCAGGGAGATCACAAATGCCAAATCTGTTCATTCATCTGCTCTTAGAACAGTGCTTGGCACATAGTAAGGGTTTAATAAATACCATCATTATTATTATTATTATTTATTGAGCACTTACTGTGTGCAGAGCACTGTACTAAGCACTTGAGAGAGGACAATATAGCAATAAACAAAACTGAGCTCCTCATCTTCCCTCCCAAGCCCTGTCCTCTTCCTGACTTCCCTATCATCGTGGATGGTACGACCATCCTTACCGTCTCTCAGGCCCGCAACCTCGGCTCTCTCATTCACCCCACACATCCAATCCGTCACCAAAACCTGCCGGTCGCACCTTTATAATATCGCCAAGATCCGCCCTTTCCTCTCCACCCAAACGGCTATTTTATTGTTACGGGCCCTTGTAATATCCCGGCTAGACCACTGTGTCAGCCTTCTCTCTGATCTCCCTTCCTCCTGTCTCTCCCCACTCCAGTCTATTCTTCACTCTGCTGCCCGGCTCATCTTCCTGCAGAAACGCTCTGGGCATGTCACTCCCCTCCTTAAAAACCTCTAGTGGTTGCCTATCGACCTCTGGACAAAACAAAAACTTCTCACTCTAGGCTTCGAGGCTGTCCATCACCTTGCCCCCTCCTACTTCTCCTCCCTTCTCTCTTTCTACCGCCCACCCCACACTATCTGCTCCTCTGCCGCCCACCTCCTCACTGTCCCCCGTTCTCGCCTGTCCCACCGTCGACCCCCCGGTCCACATCCTCCCGCGGTCCTGGGATGCCCTCCCTCCTCACCTCCGCCAAACAAATTCTCTTTCCCCCTTCAAAGCCCTACTTAGAGCTCACCTCCTCCAAGAGGCCTTCCCAGACTGAGCTTCCCCTTTCCCTCTGCTCCCCTTCTACCTCCCCTTCACCTCCCCTCAGCTAAGCCCTCTTTTCCCCCGATTTCCCTTTGCTCCTCCCCCCTCTCCCTTCCCCTCCCCTCAGCACTGAGCTCGTCCAGTCAATTGTATATATTTTTATTACCCTATTTATTTTATTAATGAGATGTACATCACCTTGATTCTATTTATTGCTGTTGTTTTTGTCTGTCTGTCTCCCCTGATTAATAATAATGTTGGTATTTGTTAAACCCTTACTATGTGCAGAGCAGTGTTCTAAGCGCTGGGGGTAGATACAGGGTAATCATCAGATTGTCCCCCGTGAGGCTCACAGTTAATCCCCATTTTGCAGATGAGGTAACTGAGACACAGAGGAGTTAAGTGACTTGCCCACAGTCACACAGCTGACAAGTGGCAGAGCGGGGATTCGAACCCACGCCTCTGACTCCCAAGCCCGTGCTCTTTCCACTGAGCCACGCTGCAGATTATAAACCTGTCAATGGGCAGGGACTGTATCTGTTGCTGAACTGTACATTCCAAGCGCTTAGTACAGTGCTCTGCACATAGTAAGCGCTCAATAAGTACTAATGAATGAATGAATGAATAAACGGACATATTCCCTGCCCACGACGAGCTTATAGTCTAAAGGGGGGAACCCCAGGAAAATGTATGGAAAATTAGAATGTGCAATTAAAAACATATTGCACGCAACCTTTGCAACTTTCAGATCCATGCAAGCCATGTGAACTGATAGTCTTCTAGCCCGAAAGCTGTCTTTGGGGAGGGAACATGTCTACCAATTCTGTTGTATTGTACTCCCTCAGATGCTTACTACAGTGGTCTCCACACTTAGTACAAGTGCTTAGTACAGTCCTCCCCACACAGTAAGCGCTTAATAAATACAATCGAATGAATGGTCTGTACACAGTAAGCACTCAATAAATACCATTGAGTGATATGGCCACAAAGCTAAGAAGCAGACATGAAGTCATACTATTATTTTCCTTTATGACATATTCATGAGAGCACATACTATATTCCTAATGTATTTATAATATAAAACATTCCTAATATACATGATTTATCCATGCAAACTGCTTGGAAATTTGAAACTTTATACTTTAGCCTCACTCGTTGGGACATTTCAAATTGAAAAACAAAACAAAACAAAAAGCAACCCCCTCCTCCCCCAAACCCTTCCCCCTCCTTTATTTGGGTAATGAAGTCAAACGGTGTTTTGGGTGACTGAATTATCCAGATAACATGCAAATGAAAATGCAGTCCCTTGCCCTGTATATATAAAGATCCCCTTATCCTTTATTTCACTGGGATGTTACCTTTTCGGTTGTGGGAAGAAAAAGCAATCTTTCTCATTCTAGTAATGGCTGTCCAAATATGGGGTCCAAAGATAAATTAGAGGACAGGAAAAATGAGATTAATTATGAAGGAATAGTCTCTGCAGTGAGACTGTGGAGTAGTCTCCCAAGGGAAGTGTTGGAAACCATCACTTGAGTCATCTAAAAATCAACTGGAAAAAATAAGTCAATTAAAGAGAGCAATCCCTCCCAGAGCCTGGAAGATGGATATGACAACCATTTTTTCCATCTCTGATATTTCTGGCTTTAGGACTTGCTCCACCCTCGAGCAAGCGGCCTCGTCTGCAGATTACCAACAACGCCCGCCCCCCATCTCAAATACAAAAGGGTCGAAGTTTCAGTGTGAGAGAATTCATGAAAATTTTTCCCTTTTCCTTTTGCGGTTTCCCTTAATTTCTCTATACATGCTTATATTATATCCAAGCAAAGCGCTTCTAAGGTTATGAGCTTTTGGATGAGACCAGACTGCGAATGGCTTAAATTACACAGTTCTTAATGTGGAAAATAAGTAGACTCTTCCTGATATATTCTCATGTGCAAGGATCAGACTATTTACTGAGCCACTTCTTCAGGGCATTCAGTAGGTATGAGAGTTTAGTCTCCAAAGGTGCCTAATACCACCAGAGGCTAGTTTACACAGTCAGGATTCCAGGTGACTTTGCCTACAATGTCCATAGCCTCAAACTGCCAAGCTAAGATTAATAGCCCAAGGTTGGGAGGTTTGGAGCCATGTCTTGTCCTCCCAGCCACCTTGACTCTAATGCGCAGAGTTTAGAGAAGGATAAATCAAGCTGAACTCTAGCTAGCTTTTCAGAATAATAATAACATTGGTGGTATTTCTTAAGCACTTACACTGGGTCAGGCACTGGATTAAGTGCTGGGGTTCATACCAGCAAATAATGTTGGTATTTGTTAAGCGCTTGCTATGTGCAGAGCACTGTTTTAAGCGCTGGGGTAGATACGGAGTAATCAGGTTGGCCCACATGAGGCTCACAGTTAATCCCCAGTTTAATAATAATGTTGGTATTTGTTAAGCGCTTACTATGTGCCGAGCACTGTTCTAAGCGCTGGGGTAGATACAGGGTAATCAGGTTGTCCCACGTGAGGCTCCCAGTTAATCCCCATTTTACAGATGAGGTAACTGAGGCCCAGAGAAGTGAAGTGACTTGCCCACAGTCACACAGCTGACAAGTGGCAGAGCAGGGATTCGAACTCATGACCTCTGACTCCCAAGCCCGGGCTCTTTCCACTGAGCCATGCCACGACTCAGTCCCTGTCCCACATGAAGCTCACGGTCTTCATCCCCATTTGACAGGTCAGGGAACTGAGGCCCAGAAAAGTGAAGTGACTTCCCCAAGGTCACACAGCAGACACATGGTGGAGCCGGGATTATTCGTTCAATCATTCATTTGTATATATTGGGCACTTACTGTGTGCAGAGCACTGTACTAAATGCTTGGCCTCCCCCCGCCCTCCCCCCCCTCCTCCCCTTGCACCCACAGCTACTTTCAAGTGTGGCCTCTGGAACCCCTGCTCTGTTACAGGCAAGCTACCTTTCATCCATGACCTTTTCCTCTCCCGCTCTCTCCTCCTCCTCGCCCTTTCGGAAACGTGGCTCTCTCCCGAAGACACGGTCTCCGCCGCCGCTCTCTCCGGCGGAGGCCTCTCCTTCTCCCACTCCCCCAGACTCACCGGTAAGGGAGGAGGCGTCGGCTTCCTCCTCTCGCCCCGATGCCGCTTCCGCACTATCCCTCCTCCCCCCTCCCTCTCCTTCCCCTCCTTCGAAGCCCATATCATTCGCCTCTACCACCCACTCCAGTTACTTGTCGCCGTCATCTACCGCCCTCCCGGTCCCACCTCCGACTTCTTCAACCACCTTGACCCCTTTCTCACCTTCCTCCTCTCCTTCTCTCTGCCCACTCTGATCCTTGGAGACTTGAACATCCATACGGATGTACCCGACGACTCCTCTGCCGCCCGCCTGCTATGCCTCCTCGACTCTGCCGACCTCCTCCTCCACCATACCGCGCCCACTCACCGACTCGGTCACACCCTCGATCTCGTCATCTCCTACCGCTGCACTATCTCCTCACTCACCGACTCTGAAATCCCTCTCTCTGACCATAACCTTCTCACCTGCCTCATCTCTCACACTCCCTCCCCCTGCAAATCTTCGCTACTGCCCCACAGAGGCCTCCGCTCTCTCGATCCCATCCGTCTTTCCAATAGCATCTCGCCTCACCTTGCCGCCCTGTCCTCTCTTCCCACTCTCGACGAGCGGGTCTCCGCTCTCAACTCCACCCTCTCTAGTCATCTCGACTCTCTCGCCCCCCTTTCCCTCCGCCGCTCTCGCTCCACTAACCCACAGCCCTGGATCACTTCCTCCGTCCGCCTCCTACGCTCCTATGCTCGAGCTGCTGAGCGCTGCTGGCGAAAGTCCAAGCACCGAGCCGACCTCACACACTTCAAATTTATCCTTTCCTGCCTTAACTCTGCCCTCTCCTCCGCCAGGCAAAGCTTCTTCTCCTCCCTCATCGACACCCATGCCCGTCACCCCCGCCGATTGTTCTGGACCTTTAACTCTCTCCTTAGGCCCCCTGTTCCTCCCCCTCCCCCATCTCTCACCCCTAATGATCTGGCCACCTATTTCCTCATGAAAATCAACACGATCAGGTCTGAGCTCCCCAAAGTCACCCCTCCGCCTCTCCCCTCCCCCCCACCAACCCCCTCCCCTACTTTCCCATCCTTCCCTGCAGTATCCTCAGAGGAGATCTCCTCCCTCCTCGCAAGTGCCACCCCCTCCACCTGCGCCTCGGACCCCATTCCCTCTCACCTTCTTAAAACCATCGCCCCTGCCCTCCTCCCTTCCTTAACTTCTATTTTTAACCACTCGATCTCCAAGGGCTCCTTCCCCTCTGCCTTCAAACATGCCCACGTCACCCCCATCCTAAAAAAACCCGCTCTCGACCCCACTTCCCCCTCCAGTTATCGTCCTATCTCCCTACTACCCTTCCTTTCCAAAATCTTAGAACGAGTCGTCTATAATCGATGCCTAGAATTCCTTAACTCCCATTCTCTCCTAGACCCCCTCCGATCTGGCTTCCGTCCCCTCCACTCTACCGAGACTGCTCTCTCTAAGGTCACCCGTGACCTCCTTCTTGCCAAATCCGATGGCTCCTACTCCATTCTGATCCTCCTTGACCTCTCTGCTGCCTTTGACACTGTCGACCATCCCCTCCTCCTCCATACCTTATCTCACCTTGGCTTCACGGACTCTGTCCTCTCCTGGTTCTCCTCTCACCTCTCTGGCCGATCATTCTTGGTCTCCTTCGCTGGAGCCTCCTCCCCCTCCCATCCTTTAACTGTTGGAGTTCCTCAAGGGTCAGTTCTCGGCCCTCTTCTGTTCTCCATTTACACTCACTCCCTCGGTGAACTCATCCGCTCTCACGGC
The DNA here is from genome assembly GCF_004115215.2 of Ornithorhynchus anatinus. NCBI lineage: Eukaryota > Metazoa > Chordata > Mammalia > Monotremata > Ornithorhynchidae > Ornithorhynchus > Ornithorhynchus anatinus. Next base: position 129,521,473 of record NC_041730.1, on the reverse strand, counting down.
TTTGACTACCATCTCTACGCAGATGACACGCAGATCTACATCTCCGCCCCTGTCCTCTCCCCCTCCCTTCGGGCTCGCATCTCCTCCCGCCTCCGGGAGTACAGTGCACTTAGCTTACAGAGTACTTACAGAGTACAGTGCTCTGCACATAGTAAGCGCTCAATAAATACTATTGAATGAATGAACAATTCAGCAGTAAAGAGAAACAATCCCTGTCCATATTGGGTTTACAATCTAGAAGGGGGAGACAGACATTGAAACGAGTATACAGACGTCAATGTAAATCAATAGAATTATAGATATATACACATCAAAACAAGTAAACAAGCATCGATATAACCATGCTCTTCTGACTCCCAGACCTGTGCTCTATTCACTAAGCCACGCTGCTTCTCAACACACAGGGACCCTTAGTCACGACAGAAGCAGTGTGGTCCAATGGATAGAATAATAATAATAATGTTGGTATTTGTTAAGCGCTTACTATGTGCCCAGCACTGTTCTAAGCGCTGGGGTAGACACAGGGGAATCAGGTTGTCCCACGTGGGGCTCACAGTCTTAATCCCCATTTTACGGATGAGGGAACTGAGGCCCAGAGAAGTCCTGAGAGCAAGAAGGACCTGGGTTCTAACCCTGGTTCTGCCATATGTCAGCAGTGTGACCTTGGGCAAGTCACTTCACTTTGCCTCAGTTCTCTCATCTGTAAAATGGGGATTAAGAATGTGAGCCCCATGTGGGACAGGGACTGTGTCCAACCAATTTACTTGTTATTCCTCCACCATCCTCAATGTTTAGTACAGTGTCTGGCACATAGTCATCACTTAACAGATACCATAGACCACGGGTCTGGAAGTCAGAAAGTCATGGGTTCTAATCCCAGCTCGCCATTTGTCTGCTGGGTGACCTTGCACAGGTCACTTCACTTCTCTGTGCCTCAGTTACTTCATCTGCAAAATGAAGAGTGATACTGTGAGCCCCACATGAGTCAGGGACTGTGTCCAACCCAATTTGATTTGTATTCATTCATTCATTCAATAGTATTTATTGAGCGCTTACTATGTGCAGAGCACTGTACTAAGCACTTGGAATGAACAAGTCAGCAACAGATAGAGACAGTCCCTGCCGTTTGACGGGCTTACGGTCTAATCGGGGGAGACGGACAGACGAGAACAATGGCAATAAACAGCGTCAAGGGGAAGAACATCTCGTAAAAACCGATGGCGACTAAATAGAATCGAGGCGATGTACAATTCATTAACAAAATAAATAGGGTGACGAAAATATATACAGTTGAGCGGACGAGTACAGTGCTGTGGGGATGGGAAGGGAGAGGTGGAGGAGCAGAGGGAAAAGGGGAAAATGAGGCTTTAGCTGCGGAGAGGTAAAGGGGGGATGGCAGAGGGAGTAGAGGGGGAAGAGGAGCTCAGTCTGGGAAGGCCTCTTGGAGGAGGTGATTTTTAAGTAGGGTTTTGAAGAGGGAAAGAGAATCAGTTTGGCGGAGGTGAGGAGGGAGGGCGTTCCGGGACCGCGGGAGGACGTGACCCGGGGGTCGACGGCGGGATGGGCGAGACCGAGGGACGGTGAGGAGGTGGGTGGCGGAGGAGCGGAGCGTGCGGGGTGGGCGGTGGAAAGAGAGAAGGGAGGAGAGGTAGGAAGGGGCAAGGTGATGGAGAGCCTGGAAGCCTAGAGTGAGGAGTTTTTGTTTGGAGCGGAGGTCGATAGGCAACCACTGGAGTTGTTTAAGAAGGGGAGTGACACGCCCAGATCGTTTCTGCGGGAAGATGAGCCGGGCAGCGGAGTGAAGAATAGACCGGAGCGGGGCGAGAGAGGAGGAAGGGAGGTCAGAGAGAAGGATGACACAGTAGTCTAGCCGGGATATAATGAGAGCCCGTAATAGTAAGGTAGCCGTTTGGGTGGAGAGGAAAGGGCGGATCTTGGCGATATCGTAGAGGTGAAACCGGCAGGTCTCGGTAACGGATAGGATGCGTGGGGTGAACGAGAGGGACGAGTCAAGGATGACACCGAGATCGCGGGCCCGAGAGACGGGAAGGATGGTCGTGCCATCCACGGTGATGGAGAAGTCTGGGAGCGGACCGGGCTTGGGAGGGAAGATGAGGAGCTCAGTCTTGCTCATGTTGAGTTTTAGGTGGCGGGCCGACATCCAGGTGGAGACGTCCCGGAGGCGGGAGGAGATGCGAGCCCGAAGGGAGGGGGAGAGGACGGGGGCGGAGATGTAGATCTGCGTGTCATCTGCGTAGAGATGCACCCTAGCATTTGTATTCACCCTAGCATTTAATACAGTGTCTGGCACATGATAAGCACTTAACAAATACCATAATGATCATTATTATTATAGTTCACAACAGGTCTGTCTTTATTGAAAAGTCCCACATGCCAGGGTTCACCATCAGAGCATGATCCAGAAGGAAGTATCCCAAAATAGCGAAGATTAATCACACTCTTTTATTAACAACAGACGCCTCCCAAATGAGCAAACTTCACCCCCAAATTAATGTAATCCTCTCCCCTGAACTCACTGGCTCCTTTTCCCCACCCACCCAATACAGGGTCCTGTGAAAACTTTTCCAAATTCCCCACTCTCTCTCCATCCCTCCACTGCAGGTCAGGAACAGTCCCTCATTCTGGGCTGCATTCATAATAACAATAATTACGGTACTTGTTAAGTACTTACTATGTGCCAAGCACTGTTCTAAGCACTGGGGTAGATATGAGCTAATCAGGTTGAACACAGTCCCTGCCCCACGTAGGGCTCACACTCAACCCCATTCTGCAGTCGAGGTAACTGAGGTCCAGAGAAGTTGAGTGACTTGCCCAAGTTCACACAGCAGACATCTGGTGGAGTCAGGATTAGAACCCAGGCCCTTCTGACTCCTGGACACGTATTCTATCCCCTAAGCAACGTTGCTTCCGTTACTGTCTTCTCAGCTCTCCTTCAGTCTGCAAATTACTGTGAAGACCTGGAAGTTGATTTCTCTGTACAATCAGGATTTTTTGTGATCTTTTTTCACACCCTTACCGGAATTTCTACTCCCAGGGTCGTCAATTCTCCTTGGTTAAAATTTACTACTGAATTGTCTGGTTAAAAAGTCCAAATTGCTTGCTAGTTGGCCCAGTGGTAAAGGCCCAGCTCTGGGAATCAGGAGCCCTGGGTTCTAGTCTACACTCTACAAGAAGGGGAATGTCTATTGGAGCTGTGCCAGCAGTGTTGAATAATAATAATAATAATAACTAATAATTATAGTACTCGTTAAATGCTATGTGCCAAGCATTCTTCTAAATGCTGAGGTATGTACAAGTTAATCGGATTGGACGTAGTCGCTGCCCCACATAAGGCCCACATTCTTAATCCCCATTTTACAGATGAGGTAACAAGGCACAGAGAAGTGAAGTGACTTGCCCAAAGTCATCCAGCAGACAAGTAGGATGGGCAGGGAATGTGTCTGTTTATTGCTGCACTGTGCTCTCCTAAGAGCTTAGGACAGTGTTCTGCGTATAGTAAGCACTCAATAAATACAATTGAAAGGATGAATGAAGCGGTGGAGCTGGAATTAGAACCCAGATCTTTCTGACTCCCAAGCCCGTGCTCTATCCATTAGAAGAACTCTCTAGCTGGAGAACTACCCAAGCTGGCTAATGTGGGCGGCAATCACCACAGCGACTACCAAGGCAAGTGGCCAACTGAATCACGGTGTTACTGCCCAGCACTAGCACTGTGCTGAATTAATAACCTCAGACAAAAATTAATCCTGCATGGAAAAAAAACAAAAAATCTCTGTGTAAATTTGGCAATGTTCTGCCTCTGCCCAACTACTTACTAATTGCACTTTGAGCAATGACTTGCCTCCTTTTTTCATCCCCTTTCTCAGCCCCACAGTATGTGTGCACATATCTGTCATTAATTTATTTACTACTACTAATAATAATAATAATAATGTTGGCATTTGTTAAGCGCTTACTATGTGCCAAGCACTGTTCTAAGCTCTGGGGTAGATCAAGGTAATCAGGTTGTCCCACGTAGGGCTCGCAGTCCTCATCCCCATTTTACACGTGAGGTAACTGAGGCACAGGGAAGTTAAGTGACTTGCCCAAGGTCACAGAGCTGACAAGCGACGGAGCTGGAATTAGAACCCATGACCTCTGACTCCCGAGACCGGGCTCTTTCCACTGAGCCACGCTGCTTCTATTGCTTCTATTGCTATTGATGTCTGTCTCCACTCAACTACACTGTAAACTAGTTGCGGGCAGGGAATGTGTTTATTTTTGGATGGTGCTCTACCAAAAGTGCTCAATAAATAGGATTGAATGAATGCACGCATGAATGAGCCCCACTGGGAACAAATCTGGTCCGAATGAGAGAACGAATGGCACAGCACAAGCCTCTCCCACTAAGAATCCATCCCTTTTGGCAGTTTCTTGGTCCTGAGACTCTACCACGCCTGTCTCACCAACAACCCCTTGCTCGTATTCTCTCTCTGGCCTGGAACACCCTCCCCTTTCATATCAGACACTCTGATATAGCCGTCGCTCTGCCAATATCTGCAAAACCCTGCTGAAATCATAGTTCCTCCAAGAGGCCTTCCCTGACTAACCACTCTTTTCCCCATCCTTCTGTCAGCTATGCCTTTCAATCTGTAATCCATAAACTCTTCAATACTGACGCCATTCCCAGTCCCACAGCACTTATGCACACATCCTTACACTCTGCCCTTCCCCTATCTGTAACCCATTCTAGGGATTGTCTCCATCTGCTGCTAAATTGTACTTTCCAAGCGATTAGGTCAGTACTCAATAAATACGATTGAATGAATGAATTTATTCCACCGTCTGTCTCCCTGTAAACTCTTTGAGGGCAGGGATAATATCCAACGCCATTGCATTGCACTCTCCCAAACATTTAATATAGTTCTCTGCACACAGCATTCAATAAATACTCCTGATGAATTATTGAAAGCAGACTTAATAATAATATTAGTTATTATAATAATTATGGTACTAGTTAAGCACTCATTATGTACCAAGGCCTGTTCTAAATGCTGGGGTAGATACGTATTAACCAGGTTGGACACCGTCCCTGTCTCACCTTGGGCTCACACTTTTAATCCCCATTTTTTACAGATGAGGTAACTGAGGCACAGAAAAGTGAAGTGATTTGCCTAAGATCACACGGCAGACAAGTGACGGAACTGGGATTAGAACCCATGATCTTCTGACTCTCAGGCCCATGCTGCTTCTTCATTGTCCGCCTCACCATTATCATCGGTGGTATTTATTGAGTGCCTATTAAATGTGAAGCCTTGTGTTAAGTGCTTGGGAGAGTAGAGGGGAAGACATCCAAAAGATCTTACAGGATCTTACCATCATCATCATCATATGACGGTAACAGTTCATTCCTCTATCTATACGCTCCCCACGACACATTTCACAGAAGTAAACTGTAAAGGTGTTAATTACGTGCTCTGAGTTTCCAAGTTAGTTTCTGAGTTAGTTCTGAGTTTCTGAGTTAGAAGCAGTGTGGCTCAGTGGAAAGAGCCCAGGTTTGGGAGGCAGAGGTCATGGGTTCTAATCCCGGATCCGCGACCTGTCAGCTGGGTGACCTTGGCAAGTCACTTAACTTCTCTGGGCCTCAGTGACCTCATCTGGAAAATGGGGATGAAGACTGTGAGCCCCATGTGGGACAACCTGATCACGTTGTATCTACCCCAGCGCTTAGAACAGTGCTCAGCACATAGTAATCACTTAACAAATACCAACATTGTTATTATTATTATTACTTGAAACAGATTCTGTTCAGACTAAATCATTATATGCGATATATTACTTGAAAAGAACACATCATTTTACCTTCATTTTGGTTTGCTTGTCTTTAAGAAATCGATTACCTAGTGAATATTGATTATATTGAGTTATTTAGCTGATCTGAGTAAGCTCCAGTATTCCTGGAGAAAATGTCAACAGGGCTAAGTAAGGATCCCAGGTTGAGGGGGGTCTCCTGCTTTCCAGGATTATTTTTTCAGTGGCGTGTGGGGGGCAACCTCACCTATTTCATCTGGTCTCAGTCTAAGGGGCTATTTGGGGGCTGCTGGGAAGACACTAGAGTGTGACTTCTTCTCCCTAGGGTCCCCCTCTTTACCCCCCGGAAATGAATACAATATCTTTCCCACATCATCTCCCCTCCCATCCCATGTCCTGCTCCTCCCAGTTGTTGAAATGAGTCTTTAGCCACAAGGAGATATATGTGTCTGAACCAGGTGGTAAACCCACAAACCCTCTTGCCAACAGGATTAGATCGGTACAGGTGAAATTTCAAAACCTGAAATGTCATCAAAAAGTTTCACTGAGTGCTTGTCATTCTGAGTGTTTTATTTGGGATTTGTGAAATGCTTACTATGTGCCAAGCACTGTGCTAAGCATTGGGGTAAATCACAGAACAGCATGGCTCATGAGTTCGAATCCTGGCTCCGCCACTTGTCAGCTCTGTGACTGTGGGCTAGTCCCTTAATTTCTCTGTGCCTCAGTTCCTCGTCTGTCAAATGGGGATTAAGACTGTGAGCCCCACGTGGGACAACCTGATCACCTTGTATCCCCCAGCGCTTAGAACACTTAAGCACATAGTAAGCACTTAACAAATACCAATATTATTATTATTACAAGAAAATCAAGTCAGACAGTTCCTATCCCATGTGGGGTTCACTATGCTAAACACTCAGGAGGTTACAATAGAGTTAGTATTCACAATCTCTGGCTTCGAGGAGTTTACAATTTAGCTGGGAAGACCAAAATTAAAATAGCTTCCAGGGAGGAGGAAGAAGTGGGATATGTATAATAGTGGCTAGGTAGAAAAGCTTGATCCAAGATGAATTCTACAGCCTTCTTTCAAAAACCCATTGCAGTGGCTGCGAAAGATATCTTGCTTCCTCCAGAATTGGGGCCCCTTGGTAAGAGAACAGTTTTAATGTTGCCTGCTAATAATTCATGTAGCAACTTCATTCCATTAATCAGATATTCATTGCAGATGGAACATTTGTTTTATAATTTTATATTTATCCAGTGTCAGCAGTACACTAGAATCGCTCTTTTGCCACAGAGTTGACCCTCTAAACAGATTGTGCTTCCCTGGACTTACCCAGAAAGTTAACATTTGTTCACAGTTTTATCTATAAAGATGTATTTTGGTCAGTTTATTCATATAGCTATCTCTTTGGACTAGTCTAATATTTAGTTAGAATATGGAAAATTTTAAGGAAAAATCAGGTGATTTTCTGGCATCTTCTGTTCCACCAATAAAGGGAAAATAGACTGTAAGCTCTTCCACTAGACTTAAAACTCCACCACTGGACTGTAAATTCCTTGAAGACAGAGATTGTGTCTCCCATTCATTTAATTTTGTACTCTCCCAAACACTTAGTACAGTGCTCTGCACACAATATTCATCTGGACCGTAACATTGCTTATGAGAAGATAACATGTCTGCCAATTCCGTTCTATGGTACTCTCCCAAGCACTTAGTACAGGGGTCTCTGCATATAATAAGTACTCAAGAAATACCACTGATTGATTGATTTAATAAATACTATTGATTGGTTGATGCAAAAACAATTTTCATATGAAATGTGGATGAGATGTTCAATCCATGTGGCCTGCAGATCCTGTGGTTACTTTGAAACATACATTTACCGATTATAATAACGCTACTCTCAAAAATACTACTAATAATGATATTATTTGTTAAGCGCGTACTACGTACCTATGCATGGTATTAGATGCTGGGGTAGAAATGAGATAATCAGGATCGTATTAAAGAGTTCCTACTTGTGAGCCTAGTTTTTACACTAATTAGCCTCAGCTTTCTACTGGGGCAAGAGGACTCGCTCCAATCACCCTTTTGGTTTGGGTGTTCTTGTCTACCACATCTGTTGGGAAAAAACAAGGAACTCTGTTGAGTACAAGTGAATGATGAATCCAGTGACGGTGTATAGGGGAAGTACAGAGTGGCGATGCGCAGAAGAAGTCTGTGAGGTGCATTAGCAGTGTGCACATCACAAAGTTAGCCAGACCCAGTGCTTATTTATAAAAGAGCCAAGTTCTCACAAACTGCAGATGCCGGGACAGTTTATGACATCCTCCACGGAGAACGACTGACGATCCTTGGTCTTGTGAAACCGGGACCGAGAACCTGGATGAAGAAAGCGATTTTGCACTAAGTGGGTTGTGCGGGGTCACTCATACATCTCTGCCCGTTGTGTTCCCCATGGAATATGGCATGCAAGGAGCAAGAGGTTTGGCAAGGCATACTGCATACTCTCAGGTTCACACAAAGGTTTTTGAAGAGTGGTACCCGTTTATGGCCAAAATGATAACACAGTGTTCATTATAAACTCCCTAAGGGCAGGGAGCATGCCTATTTCTTCTAGTGTACTCTCCCAAATGTTTAGTATGGTTCTCTGCCCAGAGTAAGCATTTAATAAATACCATTATTAGATGCTGACACTTTGCCATGACACCATAGCTTAGTAGTCAGCTGCTTTTGCAACCCCTGAAAGTCTTCCCTATTGACATTAACCATCTATTTTTCCAAATTCCTCCCGGGAGTTTCTACCTCTTGGAGCCCGCTACGTGGTTCTTTGGTCAGAAGCCTTCGCCACTGATGGCATAGCTCTAGCAGACATTCCTCAGTCTGCAGAGCTGGGGTTAGAAACCAGGTCTTCTGATTCTCAGAGCCACATTCTTCCCCTGGGCCCAACAAAAAGGTTAATAGCGTCTTGCAGTAGGCTTTCTCAAACTAGAAGCTGGGAAGACACATCTCCTCCAAGAGGTCTTCCCTGACTAACCCCTCACTTCCTCTTCTCCCCCTCCCTTCTACATCACCCTGACTAGCTCTCTTTATTCATCACCCGCTCCCAACCCCATAGCACTGATGTACATACCTGTAATGTATTCATTTCTATTACCGTCTGTCTCCCCCTCTAGATTATAAACTCTTTATGGGCAGGAAATGTTTATGTTTATTGTTCTATTGTACTCACCCAATTGTACCGTGTGCACACAGTAAGCATTTAATAAATACGCTCTGCAGTATTTTGAATGAGTTTCTAGGGGGTGACACAGGCACCAAGTCGCAGAACTCACAAATATTTATCGGGGTTGGAAGGAATGCATCATGAGCCATGCGAGTGGATGAGTTTGTAACTTCTACATCTCTATCCTCCCTCCTTCACAGTCTTCGCACCTCTGCTGGGATGCCCAGAGGAAAGCTGCAGTTGTGAAGCAACCTGTGACGTTTAACGGTGGTGGCTCTTCTAGGAACTTTGTTTTCTTTGGAATGATGATGTGGAGCAAAGATAGGAGGGAAAAATGGGATTCACAGAAGTCCTCAGGGGAAATGTGGCTCTGAGAAGCAGCGTGGCTCAGTGGAAAGAGCACAGGCTTAGTAGGAGTCAGAGGGCATGGGTTCTAATTCTGGCTCCGCCACCTGTAAACTGTGTGCCTTTGGACAAGTCACTTAACTTCTCAATGTCTCAGTTCCCTCATCTGTAAAATGGGGATTAAGACTGTGAGACTCCCGTGGGACAACCTGATTACCTTCTATCTATCCCAGCACTTAGAACAGTGCTCGGCACGTAGTAAGCCCTTAACAAATATCAATATTATTATTAAAGGAGACAAAAAGAGCTGATAATAACTGGCATAGCAATCAACTAGAGACTCCAAGACATAATTAGTTGTACATAATAGCCAAATTTAACATTTTATTAGCAAAATATATATATAATATATAATATCAAAATCATATTCATTCATTCAATAGTATTTAATGAGCACTTACTATGTGCAGAGCACTGTATTAAGTGCTTGGAATGTACAGTTCGGCAACAGATAGAGACAGTCCCTGCCCAGTGATGGGCTCACAGTCTAATCGGGGGAGACAGACGGACAAAAATAAGACAACATAATCATGATAAATAGAATCAAGGGGATGGACACCTCATTAACAAAATAAATAGGGTAATAAAAATATATCCAAATGAGCAGAGTGCTGAGGGGAGGGGAAGGGAGAGGGGAAGGAGCAGAGGGAAAGGGGACTTAGCTGAGGGGAGGTGAAGGGGGGGAGGGGGAGGGAGCAGAGGGTGGAGGGGGAGCAGAGAGGGAGCAGAGGAGCAGAGGGAAAAGGGGAAGCTCAGTTTGGGAAGGCCTCTTGGAGGAGGTGAGCTCTCAGTAGGGCATACATACTTGTATGAAATATAATATATATAGATAGATAATATTTATTATCCTGGCTCCACCACATGTCTGCTAGGTGACCTTGGGCAAGTCACTTCACTTCTCTGGGCCTCAGTGACCTCATCTGTAAAATAAGGCTTGAGATTGTGAGTCTCATTTGGGATAGGAACTGTGTCCAACCCAATTTGCTTGTAACCACCCCAGCATTTAGTACAGTGCCTGCCACACAGTAAGCACTTAACACATATAATAATAATAATGGTATTTGTTAAGTGCTTACTATGTGCTGACCACTGTTCTAAGCGCTGGGGTAGATAAGTGCTGGGATAGATCAGATTGTCCCACGTGGGACTCACATTTTTTAATCCTCATTTTTACAGATGAGGTAACTGAGGCACAGAGAAACTAAGCGACTTGCCCAGGATCACACAGCAGACAAGTGGTGGAGCTGGCATTAGAACCCATGACCTCTGACTCCCAAGCTCGGGCTCTTTCCACTAAGCCAGACTGCTTCTCTATTATTATTATATTATCATAAAGAGATATAGATATTTATTTATCCTGTGTGTGTGTCTCAGTAATCAGCTCCTTGATTACTTGGTATTTCATTCAGTGGCCATTTTACTAAATCGCCCATCCCATTTGGCTTTTGAAAGGTGTTGGTGCCAATTTCAAAAACACAAATGCCTGGTTACACACCAAAACTATTGATTTTTTTATACCCTCGTTATCACATTAAAGTATTTTCCCTCTTCATTTAAACATACATTTAATGAATTATAATTTAATTTTCAGGTATCTAATGATTTTTTTTTCCTAAAATTTGCTGACCTTTGAGTTATTATGTCTAAGGTTTGTGAGTTTCTCAAACACACTGTTGGCAATGTAAAACCTTTTTTCTTTCTGAATTGTACTCTGTCCATTTTTTTAAAGGTTTGTGAAGTTGAAATTGTAGCTCCACACATTACTGAGTTGAAATATCAATTATAACCTGCATAGATTTGTTTATTTAGGTTGCTACAATAAGTCATATTGAAGACAGTTTTATTCTCATACGATTTCAGAACTCAACTTTGATCTAAATAGGATAAAATGTCAATCTCATAAATTATTAAACGTTTAAATCTTCAACAGTGAGTTTGAAATATTTTTAGGTTTTCAGATGTTTGGTCGGGGGTTGTCCAGGAGCCAATTAAGCAGTCCTGTAGTCCAACAAAACTATATATTAGAGTTTAATGGTCTGGATTGATTTGAAATTAATTTTTTGTTGTTGTTGTTGTTGTTATGTTTGCGAGAGGGTATTTTTCCCTCTATGGAGCAACCCTAAAATTAGAAAAATCAAACACCCATTAGACAAAGCAAGATTTACTCTCCTATTAATTGATACCAGGGATGTAAAACTCACATTACCATCATCAGAGTGCATTTACTTTGGACATTTTAAGGCTGCTTTAGCTTGTGTCATCAGCATACTTGGCCTAAGTGCTGCTTCCTTTGCCCTTTACGTCCTGGACTTTTGATTTGCAGCCATCCATAGTCATTCAGGGTGCACTCTAGAAGCCCATCCCCAATTCACAATTTCACAGCTGTGTGGTTTGTGTGGGCTAAAAAAAAGGAAGTTGAGCTACGTATTGACATTGTTTTGCAGTGTACTCCTACCTTTCAAAAACGCTGGACACAGGGCAGAGTAGCAGGTCCTATTTATCAACTACAAAATGATTCCTAAAGGGTATGCAAGTGATCTAATGAGGATGTCTCCATTATATACCACGATTACCCTTAATCTTTCATAGCTAAAAGCGCATCGCAGAAGAGAGATTTTCCCCTCCCTGGCGGTGCTGGAAAAATCTGTGGTGATTCCCATGAAAGTTGCTGGAGGGGGTGGGCGTAGTGAGGGCGAGGGGCACTGGTGAACTCTGGTGTACTCCTGGTTTTAACTTTAAATAAGCGTTTCAGTCATAAAAAAATAATCTAATGTCTCCTGCAGCTTTGATCTGGGAACACGTCACATTCTTCATTAAAGCAATCACTGTTAAAACAGAGGGACATAAAGCAACAAAGGATTTATTTCTTCATTAAACTGATGATCCGTATATGAAGCCAATTAACATTATGAGTCTGGTGAACATCAAGTGTAAAGAGGTTAGAGAAAATTAAAAGCAGTCACCTTGGTCTTTAGATAAAGAAAGTACACTTTTACATTATAAATTATAAGAGTGTCCAAGCGGGACAAATCGGCAAATTTGGCTAATTGGAAAATACATTTTAATGCACATGAATTAAGGCAAAATAACCTTTTAGTTAGTAACCCCCCTCCCAGTCCCCCCTTTCCCCTTAACCCCCTAATCCGGCCCGTTCCCTGGCCCAGGTAGAGAATGATCTCAGATCATAAAGAGGTCCAAGAGTTGGGGATGATCACCGACAAGGGACTTAGAAACTTTTATGTCGCTTTTGCTTTCTGGAGTTTCTGTTTGTTTCCAAAGCAAGTAAATCCAACCTCGAGCCTCGGAGGGAATTTGTTTACCAACATGGAATGAGAGCGCGATGCGGGAGGGAGGATAGGCATGGAAAACACTCATTCAAACCTCCCCATTCAAGTCCAAAGGTATTTAAAATAAAGAGAGTTTTCAGACCCAAGCCCGCTTGACCGGTTGCCCGTTTCCCTTTTAGAGAATAATAATGATGACGATGATGGTATTTGTTAAGCACTTATTATGTGCCAGGCACTGTACTAAGAAGCAGAAGACGAACCCCAATCCAAAGCCCGAGCATCGGAACTTGGAGAGGAAATTTGGGGCTGAAGTGTCTGGTTTCCCCTGGAGGCCGCGTCCCGTTTTGTCCGTCAGAATTACCGTTTCGCTTCCCCGCCCCCATCTCCGGAGGCTACAGATTGAGGATTAGATGTGGATTCTGCCCTCGGGATGGAAAAGTGAAAAAAAAAACAAAGAAAAAAGAAAATCAATTCCAGAATCTGGGCGTGCTAGCGAGCTAATTAGTTGATCAAAAAAGACTGCGAGCACGTTGTGGACAGGAAATGTGTTGGATGGTATAGTGTACTCTCCCAAGCGCTTAGTACAGCGCTTTGCGTACAGTAAGCGCTCAATAAATAGGGTCAATAATAATAATGATGATCAGAAGTCTCCCCTAGTCTCTCTGTAAAAGCCGCCGGGTCCTTGTGTTGAATGGCAGAAGATGAGAAGGAGAAGGAGCTGTCCAACGTCGTAAAAGAACTCAAATTATCGATCCCCAAACCGACGGCGAGCGCTAGTGGGAGAAACGGGATGACTTTGAAATCCCGCCCAATGTTTTCCGTGCATTCAAATCAAACAGGCTCGGGAAGGGAAAGAGAAGTTGGAAAACACTCTTCCTCATCTCTTCTTGAACCCTCCATCGGCTGGTTTCTTGGGGCAAACGCAGCCGCCGCCCGTTGTTCATTTATTCGATCGTATTTATTGAGCGCCGACTGTGGGCAGAGCACTGTACTAAGCTCTCGGGGAAGTTACAGTACAGCAATAAAGACAATCCCTGCCCCCAACGAGCTCACAGTCTAGAGGGGGGAGACGGACGGCAATACGAGTAAGCGGGTATCAAGGCATCAGTAGGGATGGGTGTTCACTTAGAACAGTGCTCCAGGGCATAGAACAGCGCTCGGCACATAGTAAGCGCTTAACAAATATCATCATTACTAAAGTCCCTGAAATGAGCGTCCTTCTAAGCACGGGAAAAGCTTTTAAAAGTCTCCATTTGGAGCATCCCTCCTGCTCCACAGGCGTTTCAGCAGCTCGGACGCCGGGACACTCTGAACTAGCACAGTTTCAACTGCTGGAAAGGGAGTGGAATAGAGCCAAAGACTTTCCGAGCGTTTAGTACAGTGCACTGCCCACAGTGAGGGCTCAATAAATTCGTCTGAATGAAGGAATGAATGCATCTAATCTTTCTTCCCCCTCCAACCCCCGCCGTCTCTCCGGCACACGTCCACCCCACCACCCCTAAGATGACAGCGAGCCTGAGAGAGCCATAATGAAGTTATTATTATTTTATTAAGGGTTCTCGTGATCAAGCGCTCCTTTTCCGAAAGGGAGGGAGGAAGGGGGGGGGGAGATAGAGAGACACAGAGACAAGGAGAGAGAGACAGAGAGAAGAGAGGAGATCGGAGAAAGCAAGAGAGAAAGAGACAGAGAGAGAAAAGAGAAGAGAGAGAGGAGATAGTAGAAAGCAAGAGAGAGAGAGACAGAGAAAAGAGAAGAGAGGAGATAACAGAAAGCGAGACAGAGAAAAGAGAAGAGAGGAGATAGCAGAAAGCAAGAGAGAGATACAGAAAGAGAAAAGAGAAGAGAGGAGAGAGGAGAAATCAAGAGAGAAAGACACAGAGAGAAAATAGACGAGAAAGAGGAGATAGCAGAAAACAAGAGAGAGAGAGAGAGGAGATAGCAGGAAAGAGAGAGGGAAAGGGAGGGCAGGGGAAAAAGGGAGAAGTGAGGGAGGGAGATAAAGAAAGATTGAGGGGGTGGGAGAGAGAGAGCAGGAGAGTAAGAAAGGGAGGAGAGAGGATTGAGTGAGAGAAAGAGAGGGAGGAAAAGAGAGAAAGGAGAGAGGGAGGAAGAGAGAGAAAGAAGGAGAAAGGGAGGGAGAGAGAGGGAGGGAGATAAAGAAAGAGGGAGCAAGAGATAGGTAGAGACAAAGAGAAAGAGGGAGAGAGTGAAGAGCATCTAGTTTCGAGGCAAAAGAGGTCCTACCGAAAGGGTCCTAGAGTTGGAGCCCGCTTCAGCTTGAAGACGTCTTCTCCTCCAGCCTCCTTCTCTGTTTAGGGAGAAGGGACGAGGCTCCGGTCCACGATTCCAAAGAGAACTGTTCCCGCTTGGTTCCGATTTATCCCCAGGAAACTCAAGACCCCCGGAGTCGGTCGCTGCGCCTGGGCCCAGCCTCTTCGACTCGCCTTCTCAGTCTTGCCTAGACTTGCCAAGAGGGTAAGTCCTTGGTCAAGAAGGACCTGGTTCAGAGAGGGTGTCCTGCTTAAAGGTGCCCCCTTTCCCAGTGCCACCGAGGAAGAGATTTCTGGAGATTTCTTTTCTTTTTATTCATTTATTTATTTATTTTTTTCTTTCTGGGTATGGGAGCCAAAGTAGTCTCATGGAGTGAAGTGATCTCCCCAGGTGAGGGTATCCTTGAGTCCGAATACACCAATTGGCCATAAATTCAGCCGCACTTCCCGTGCCAGTCTATTTAAGGGAAGGGGAGGGTGGTGGTGGGGGGTCACGATGTCCGGCTCGAATGCCCAGAAACCTGTTTTTCCTCTCCCCGGATGATTCAGGGACATCGTAGAGAAGGGAGACGGTGTCTTTTGTTCCAAATGGGCTGCGTCTTTAAGATCGCGCCAGGATTGCAAGTCCACGCAGGGTTTGATCGTCTCTATTCGGTTCCTGCACAGGGCACTATAATGTTTATAAAATATTAAATTTGTGTAGTCTGTCCAAGAAGCAATTGTCCCGAAATAAAATCAGCAGTCTAGACGAGAAACACAGACACCAGAACTTATCAACAGTTGTCTGACTTGCATCTTCTGATGCATCTTGAGTGGGTAATAATACCAACTTTATTTTCAGTGGTGCATAAATTAATTACACGCATTTAATAACCAAAATATCATTATATTCCCCCTTTAATATCATAAAGGCTTTCCGCCAGGGAAGCACTTAATAGTGCAGGGGGCCATAACAGGCTATTATCCTTGTGTAATGCTATTACAGAACCAATTATGCGCCATTATACTTGCTTTTTTTGCAGTTTATGTGATTTGATCCAATCCCGCGCCCCTGACTTGAAATTTTCAGCTTGGTACTTTAGAGTTTAATTTTCACCCAGGCAGAGGGAAGGGCGGTCTCTCTCTGCTGAGTGTCTGCCTCGGATGCATTTTAAAAGTAATTGCGAACGGTCCCACCGCATATCATTTGCAGACGGGAAGCGAGCATAAATCCAGGGACCCCTTGCTGGGAACAAAATCAAACTTTGCTTTTGTACGATCGCTCGGATAGGGAAGCCGTGTGCGCAGCGTCCCCCCAAAACCCATCCAGTGGGCAATTACAGCCGCTCTGTCAATTTCCAATCCGGAGGCCGCTGTGCCTTCATGACTTTACCAGCAAGTAAAAACATCTTTTTCCCTTATAAATAAGGTTGCGGTCTAAAGAGGCAGCGTGCAGGGCCTGGGGACTGCCGTGAAAGAGAAAGAGCAGTGTTTAGAAGATAATGTTTTGGGTTCCTCTGTGTCGTCCCCCTCCCCCCCTTTTTTTTTCATTTTTTTTTGCCTTTACATTCCTGATGTTTGCTGAGAAATGACGGATTTTTTTTTTTACACCACGTGGGCCATTTGTGGGACCCAATAGACCTATCCAAGTTACTCACTGTAGACAGCGCTGGAAATAATCAGATTAAGGCCAATTATGCGTGAGATTATAAAGGCAAGTGCTGAGAGGCAGAGCATGCTGTAGACAGATATAAAGACATCTGGCCACTTCTCTAACTCTACAGCCCTTCTGTGCCTGCAGCCGGCAATTCATCGCTTCTTATTCCATCTCGCCTATCGGACTGGTGATTTTTCCCTCCAACCGGTGTTAGGTATGGATCTTTTCCTATCTATTCTCTCTCTTTTTTTTTTTTTTCCTTTTCCACCCCTATTTAATCCGAGTGATTTAAACAGAGACTGCCTGCCGAACGGGATCTGATTTCCAGGATGTATTCCCGTCGTTGGAAATGAAGACGGTTGCAGGACAATGGAGGATGTCCCCGATGTTTGATGCCATTAGTGTAGAGGAGGCCGGTTGGGTTTTCGGACCATCCCGTTTGGATGGAGGGTGACTTTTGGTGGAGGCCCAGGGAGTTAAAGGGGGTGACGGTGGGTGCGGATGCTTGGATGAGTAGACGGACCGATCCTATTAAAGGGACGGTCCTCCACTTTGAGATGCTTTTAATTAAGAGGTCACCATATCCCAGCAACGGAATTTAAAAGGCACCGGACAATACTGTAAAATGGGGATTAAAACTGTGAGCCTCACCTGGGACAACCTGACTACCCTGTATCTACCCCAGCGCTTAGAACAGTGTTCGGCACAGAGTAAGCGCTTAACAAATACCAACATTATTATTATTATAACTTGGGGAGGCCGCTTTAGCCTTAGGTTTGTCTTTGCTTTTGCCTGTGAAATCTCATCGCTGTCTTCGTACGTGTTTGATTTTCGTAGTGTCTTCTGAAGCGGCCCAACTTGGCTTTAGAAAGTCCTGACTTTCCGAAAGAAGGATGGATGGGCCTGGGGTGGATGGATGGGGTGGAGCGGAAAAAGCATAAAGGCAACCCCCCCCCCCCCCCATTCCCTCTGTATTCCCTCTGTTATTTGTTTTGCAGCCCTGGACGAAAGCTCACGCCCGATTCCAATTTGGCGATGTTTTATTTCCACTGTCCTCCGCAATTAGAGGGTGAGTGTTGTCGGACAAATACGTGTAAGTACAAAAGGGCTTCAAATTGGAGGGGCTTGCCGGGGGTATTTCCGTGTTCCCTGAACCCATGCAAACCTCATTGACGTTCAGGGAGACCCCCGAGGAGGCAAACCAACGCCAGGGATGGAATTCGGGACAGAGGGATGAGTCTATCAGCCAGTCCTATTTATTGAGTGCTTATTAAGTGCAGGGCACTCTACTAAGCGCTCGGGAGAGTACACCAGGACAATAAAGGGGAACTCAAGCGGCTCTGATGGTGTTCAAGTTAGAGGTTCGGGGCTTTTACTTATTTATTTTTTTAAATTGGATTTGTGATGGGAGCGGCTTGCCTGCCTTTTTTTTTCCCCTCTTTTTTCCTAGTGACATCCTACCACCTGCCTCCCCTCTGAGGCTAGGTCTTCCAGCTCAGCCCCGGGCTATGAAGGAAAAGCTGATTTTCCCCTCCCAGCACAGATGTTGGTGTCACGCCTTTAATCGGGAGACTTTCTAAACGCGCCTCCCCGAAGCCAAAGGGGCGGCATAAATCTTTAATGCTATTTTCCAAACGTGGGCTCAAACGAGCCGGAAGAGGGGAGAAATTGAAGGTGTTGAAAGACTTGGCCGAGTGGGATGGGAGGCGGGGGGTGTTAGCCTTTTAAGATCGTGATGCCCCTCTCCCTCGCCCCAATTTCTAGCAGCAGCTGCTGTTGCTTCTGCAGGTTCAGCTGAGCCCGGGAATAGAATTAGCCAAGCGCTCTTTTCCAGAGTCAAGAGGCTGGGGAAGAAATAGGAGGAACCCGGTGTCCCTGGACAGCCAGCCAGCCAGACAGAATGGACTCTGGACACCCGGGGCCGTCGGGAGGGAAAAAGGGGAACTCCCTGTAGAGTTGTTGCATGACAACAGTACAGCGCGCTGCGCTCCTGCTGCTGCCGCACTGCTACAACGCTGGGGACCATCCTCCCCTCCTCCCCAACCTCCCCAAGAGTTCTTGGGGACGGCAGGGCTCCCTCCAGGCTCCCCAGGTTAAACGGCCTGCTCAAGCTCATCTACTGGAGAAGGTTTTTCCCGCAGCCCCAGGCCCTGTGGTTCCCCAGTTTACGGAATATTTGCAAACCGCTTTCTCCGGTCCCCTTAAAAATGGGGCTGGGGAGTCTCCCTCAGATCCCCAGGAGCCACCCCGTTGCCGGTTACCCTTTTCCACTTTGAAAGTCACGAGATGAGTTCCCTAGAAGAGCAGCTTTGGGGGTATTTGAAGTCATTCGATGGCAAACACTTCACTGGGCAGTCGCGACCCCCGTGGCCGGCAGGGAGGAGGGAGAGAGAAGATGATTTTGCTCTCCAGAAGAAGAAAGCATCCAGCCAGAAGAGAGATACAGAGAGATATCTCGATTTAAGGGTTCACACAGTATGTAGGCAGACGACTTTTATTTGAAGCTATGGTTTTAGCGTGGGCCTGGTGGCAGACAACTTTTATTTGAAGCTGTTGTTTTAGCCTTGGCCCTTAGGCCTGGAATAGAGCTAATGTTTAGACCATTTGAGTTACTCCTTTTCAGGTTTTACAAGTTTCAGTCAGCGTCCCACTTTGCGAGATAGGATGTTGTGAAAATAGAGGTATAGTTCCATGTGGCGGTTCTTGGATTTTTCGCGAGGAGAACAAAATATCTGACAGGATAAATAACAAGACTTTTCTAGCCCCTTAGGATTCAGTGGGGGAAATATATATATCCTCTACATATATATATATATATATATATATGTATCCTCTACATATATATATATATATATGTATATATATATATATCAGTCAAACTATTAGAAGGATGTAGATGAGAAATAATGGATAACACTAATTCAGTGGGTCAAATATTGTTAAGCCTTAACATTTCTGAAACAGGTACCTAAATATTGGTATTTGCAACACAGCATGTCATTCCCAGTTTAGAATATATTCAGATAAGTGGCCCTTATGAATACTCTTCTAGATGAATGATTGCCCTTGGAGATCAGAAATTATAGCCAAATTGGAGGCTCAGAAAAAAAGATGAAGATGTGAACATAGATGAGCTGCCAAAAAAAAGTTTGAGTGCTATTTTGAATATTTGCAAAATGCTATGTAATTTTTTTTATAAAATTGATAGCATTGTATTTTTTTATCAGGATCTTTATTATAAGAATTCAAGGCTTGGGGGATATAAGAACATAGAAATAATTTAATGACAGGTCAGTACTTCTAGTGGAGGGTCTCTTTACTGAAAGGAGGTTTTTTTTGTACTTTTTTGTTTGCTTTCCTAGTATACTTTTCTCACTTTGGGTCAAAAGGCAAATTGATAGTATTGGCCTTGCTGGTTTGCCTCATTTTAGGTATTTGACACCTAGTTTTGAGGTAACCATTCTGTATCTTCTCAATTATAGCAAAAAATAAGATAAATCATTTAGCCACGGTATATCTTGAGCAGGTTTGTGTCCAGAAAGTAGTGCAAATCTGTTCCTCTGCAGAAAATAAATCTGAGATTTAATATAAATTCAGGATGAAGGTGTATTAGACCATGACTTTAGAGTAGAGTAATTATCAGTTCTGGGAGTTCACACCTCAGTTTCAGAGGCCTACAATATAAAATTCCAAAGCTAAAAGTTGGTACACATTGTTTTAGTTCAAAAGACGTTCTGTGTGCACATTAAAATGTACACGGGAGTGTGGCTAGGCCAGAGTATTATTAAGATGTGAACACATTTTCAGAGCAATATGTTTGGCTGCTTTTAAACTCTAAAAGAGAATAGTTAAATATTTACTAGGTGGCAGTTTTGCACATTATCACCACTTGCAAGTTTTCAAAAGAAATGTGATTACCGACCTAATCCCGAATGAGAACCCTGTGAGGCCTTATCCTTTAACTTTGAAAGGAAACAGTAGTTGAATATCTGTCAATTAGCTGCTTGGTTCTCTGGAAGATTGACTTTATATTCATGTGTAGGCTGGCTGCTCTGGATTGCTTTATCTAAGTATGATGTGGTACAGAATAATCATACTGTGAAAAAAAACAACGTTTCAACGGAGAGATTGAGGGACTGAATGTAAAGGATTTTGCTTTTGTGTGACTGAACCACCCTCTCATCCAGAGTATTTTGTGTCTCAGTTGTCTAACTTTGTGAGCCCCTGATATGTATCACACAGATCAGTAGTAGTGATGATAATACTAACGTAGACTACTAGGGGAAAAATTCGCTTAATGCAGATTTTGCCACTGGAATTATTTGTTTTCCTTAGCTGCTAGTAAAGTCGATCAAAAAAAAAACAGTGCGCCTCTGGAAATCTGCGTGAATGCCCAAAACCTGTTGTGACCTACTGGGACAACCTTTTTCCTGAGATGGAAGATTCTCATGCTGCTAAATAAGCATAGGACTACTTTGCCCGAGCCATATTAATTTGGTACAAGGTGGTCCATTTAAGAATGACCCCATTTAAAACCACAGAGCATGAACTGGATCTACTCTCGAATCAGACATTTTGCAGATTGACATTTATAGATACTGAAGATTCACACCAGCCTTGATGAGCTGAGATCACCATCATCAAATAATATCCATTTGTAATTCTATACAACCCATGTGGCTTTGGATGTAGATGTTTCTCAAATCGTTCTGAGTGTTTTCACTTCCTTTCCTTTATTCCTTTATCATTAAGGGATAATATTAGATTAATTCAACTTCTGTATTGAGAATAAAGTGATCCCCTTAAATTGCTTTTAATCCACAGAAGGACCAGGAGTATCTTAATGTCCAGAACCTAGGGTAACAGACACTGGATTAAGGAGAGTTTCTGCCAGAACTATGAATTCTGTTCGAGTCTTCAAAGATTTATTTCTGTGCCTCTGTGTTTCACGGTATCACTAAAGTAGGCCCAGCAGGTCACCTGTAACAATAATACTAATGCAAATTGAGGTCTTTATTGAATGCTAACTATGCTTATTGTGTGTCAAGCCCTGGGGTAGAGACAAAATCATTTAGACTGGACAGTATTTACAGTCTTAGAAGAAGGGAGAACCCATATTTTATCCCTATTTTACAGATGAGCAAACTGAGGCCAGAACAGGTTAGTGCCTTGCCCCAGGTCACACAGCAGGCAGATGGCAGAGTTGGGAATTAGAATCTGGATCTCCTGACTCCCAGTTCTGAGCTTTTTCCTCTAGGCCATGGTGTAAACTAGCTGTGGGCAAGGGGATGTGCCTGTTAGGTTGCTATATTGTCTTCTCCCAAGCGCTTAGTCTAGTGCTCTGCATACAGTAAATACTCAATAAATGCAGTCGATTAAACTGATTAGTGGACTGAAGTCTCAGTCTTAGGAGGGAAATAAAGGGAATCTTCGAAGACAAAGAGCGTTGTATCTTATTTCTTGCATGGGAATTCTTGGGTCCAGGGTTGAAATTTTACCAGTGCCCTAGTAAGGAGGCACATCAAAGAACAAAATATTAGCCCCATACAGTCCAGGGATTGTGCCTCAGTTTCCTCATCTGAAAAATGAGGAATCTTCTCTTATTTAGACCAAAGTCATATATAGGATGGGGTTGATTCCAACCTGATTATCCTGTATCTACCCCAGCGCTCATCACAGAGCTTGGCAGATAGTAAGCACTTGATACATACTGTGAACAAGTTTGGCCCCTATACTCTGTCATTCATGCTGACTGTTTCTCTTCCCAGTAGGTACTGCACCCTTCGGGAACCACTCCACTGGAGATTTTGACGATGGCTTTTTACGGAGGAAACAACGTAGAAATAGGACAACTTTCACTCTTCAGCAGGTACTGACTCTCTCAGTTTAGGGTCTCCTGAGGAGCAACTAACTCCTCCTTAGGCCCTCCTCTTTGTTTTCATCTAAATTTGACAAAATGCAACAGAGACTAGAGTAACTCAGTGAGGAGAATTGGATTTATTTACTTGAACCAATTGTGCGGATTGCTTAGAATTTTTTTTAAGACACTTTGGGCTGCAAACACAAGGCAAATTTTTCATCCCCGTATGTTAAGACTATATTCTCCTCTGACAATAACTGGGGAAATGGCCAGAGTCCTGTAGTACCTGAAAGGAAACCAAGTAACCAAATTTTACTCTTGTGACTTTGGAATGAGTGAAATCAGTGGGGCGTGGATTCAGGAAAATGACTGTATTTCCCCTCCCAATATCTGAGGTCCATTGAATTACTCTGTATATTGGATCTGTCAGTCGTCTCCTAGTTAGATGCCAAACGTCCATCAACTGGGAAAGATTTCATCTGTATCTTTTCATTTTGCCGCAGTGAAAACTGGGTGGTAGAAGAATGGTCTTATCCGTATGTGATTTGGTTTTCAGACATAGCTTTCTCGAGACCTTTTTTTTTTCTTTTTTGCTTCCTTTGATGACTGAGGGCTCCCCCCGTCCACCAAAAAAGCACCCTCCAGTTTGGTTTCAAAGTCAAATGGTACCAGACTGTAGGGATCTTAACTATGCCCCAGCTTCTGTCTTCCCCAGCTTCTGTCTATGTTCCGTAGTGTCTTATCAATAAATATTCCCCTCTTTAACCAGCTGGAAGCTCTTGAGGCAGTTTTTGCTCAAACACACTATCCAGATGTCTTCACTAGAGAAGAGCTAGCCATGAAAATAAACCTCACAGAAGCCAGAGTGCAGGTAAACATTCTTTTTAATTATTTAACTCTCTAATATTAAAACTGGCAAACTTTTTTTGACATCATGACTGCAGAGTGCACATTTGGCCAAAGAAAGCAAATGAAGACTATCTGTCATTTTCATGATGCACTTTAATAACATCAACATAATGTGGAATATTAGATTAGGTTGATTAATCGGTCATTCATAATTAACTAGTGATAATGTTCTACACTAATTTGTCCGCGTCTCTAAGGTACTAAATTACATCAATGCACATCCATTTCCTTGCTTTGGAAAAAAAAAGAGCTGAGATGTGATTCTCAAAGCAGCTATGACCACTCTTTGGGAGCAAGGATGGTCAATCGTAAGGAACCATGTTTTCAGATTGGAAGACCGGCAGCATCTGGTTTCCAGAAGTTGCATCATATCAACTTTGTTTTTTTGGTTGTTTTTTTTTTTCCTCCCTTCCCTGGCATTCAAGATGCTTAAAGCGGATCAAAAGAACGCAGGCAATTTAAAAATCTTTAAATGGCAGCCGAGCCTGGGCCCGACGATGTGTGGCCCATAGTGACTGGCCTTAACCAGGATTTGTTCTTAATATCTGCCTGCTTATTATCCTTAAGTGCCTAAACCCGCTGAGTCCAGCAGATGTGCAGCGGGTGGGAGACGGCCCGAATAGCTCCGCATGCACTGGCCGCTTGTCGTTCCTGGGGGCCGTTCTTCGAGCACGATTATATGTTTGCTTTATTTATGGGGTTTCCTGTGTGCCGTGTATGCGCCTTCTTATGGAGGGGCTTGGGGTTAAGACTATGCAAAGATCTAATTGTAGGAAATATAATAGTTTGCCTTTTGTTCCCCAGGGTCATGTTAGTATCTCTTAAAACCCAATGGCTGGAGAGATAATGGAATTTAGAGCAGTAAATTGGGGATTGTAAACAAATTATTTCCCCTATAATCAGATTATGTGAACCTGATTATTAAATCTGAACATGAATCATTGGTCATATGCGGGCAAATTAAACTGATTATTATTTGGAAATGAAAATCTCCTTTTTCCAGGATACTCTAGGTCCTTTCTTTCTTTCTTTTTTTTTTTATGCCGGTTTGACAATGGCTGCCTAAAGACTGAACTGCAAATTGAGATAAATGGGACAATTATTGGGCATTCAGAAGTGGGAGATCATAACTTCTCCCTGAAAGGTGCAAGGGTGAGATAGGGGTGGTAACAATTAGAGGCTGAGAATTGTTGTTTAGTCCATTGTTTGCTATTATGCAAACTGACAATAGTCGTAAGCATTTGTTTAGTCTGCTTTCACGCAGGGACATCCGCACAACCCAGAGGATGGGAGATATGTTTACATTTGTACCCCTTGCTCATTCAAATATGATTAATGCGCTATAAAGCAGAGTCTTAATCGAAGCTGATGTTGTCAAACAATAACTAAATAGGGAAATAAACGACTTCATCATGCTCTTTCCTCAGAAGCAGGCGAACTGTCAGTGCAAAGTCATTAAAATATGATAATGAAAAATAGCTCAATTAAATGTTGTTATAGCTGTGACCTTCATTCAATTAAGACGCAAGAAAGTGTCTGCGTTTTGCTTTGCATTTAACTGCCCTAAATTTAGAATATAGATAAAATCATTATTCAGTGTTTGCTGATATATGCAATTAAAAGCCAACAAAATAAAAACGAAGTCCAAGGGAAATGATCATGCTAACAGCGTCGGTATCATAACACTACTGTGTTCGTTGCCCGAAAATGAGCTCAGGTTTCACCGATCCTTTGGGCTTCCAGGATTTCTTTCATCATCGGATGGGATTTGAGGAGGGCAACTGGAAAATAGGAGAGGGATCGGCCAGGAGGTTTCACGACGATGCTAGTGACAGGAAAGGAAGGATGAGAAGGAAAAGAAAAGCAGGGCTGATAGCAGGGAATTTCCTCTGATGATGTACTCCGTTCCAAGTGCAATATGCTTCTAAAGGAAATGGTGGAAACCGCACTGTGGGAGACATTTGAAGCGGGGCTGGACAAGGTGCTTAGAGAAGCCCATTTCAGCAACCCACCCGCTTCACCCTGGACTGTGTTAGGCCCAACTCACTAGGACTTTGCTATTATTTCTGCAAATGAGCTAAAAAAAGAAAGGTATTTTTCAGGATTTAGCAGAACCATCTCAAAAGGACAACCACATTAAAATGGTCTATTCCCAGCAGCCCCCCATTTGAGATAAAAAAACATTAAGGAAATACTTTCAAGATCAGTAATTATGACCTTGAGGACACATTCATTCATTCATTCGTTCGTTCGTTGGTTGGTTGGTTGGTTGGTTGGTTGGTTCGTTCGTTCAATCGTATTTACTGAGAGATTACTGTGTACAGAGCACTGTACTAAGTGCTTGGACAGTACAATTCGGCAACGAATAGAGACAACCCCTACCCAACAATGGGCTCACAGTCTAGCAGGGGGAGACAGACAACAAAACAAAACAAGTAGACTCAATAGCATCAATATACATCTTCTTGCCGTCTTAGTGAAGGGGAAAATGGGTTCTCAGTGGTTCCGAGTCACACCCATTCTAGGGCGGTGATGCTGCCCTCCAGTTAGATTCCCCATCTCTCTGACCCTTCGTTCTCTCCCATCGTGTTTCAGGTTTGGTTCCAAAACCGACGAGCCAAATGGAGGAAGACTGAAAGAGGGGCTTCTGACCAGGAAGGGTCTAAAGAACAAATGACAGAAGTGACTCCACCAGTAAGGAGCATAAATTCCCCTTCGCCCGTTGACCAAACCAGAAACAAAAAAGACAGCTTGGAGGTGCAGCAGAGGTAATTTCTCACTGGACCTCGATCTCATCTATCTCACCACTGACCTCTGGTCCCTTTCTGCCTCTAAGCCTAGAAGGCCCTCCCTCCTCTTAGCCAACAAACAACTATCTTCCCCACTTTCATTGCCTTACTGAAGGCCCATCTCCTCTGAGAAGCCTTCCCTGACTAAGTGCTTATTTCCTCTTCTCCCACTCCCTTCTGCATCCCCCCCCCGGCTTGCTTCCCCCCTCCAGCCCTGCAGCACTTATTTATATTTCTATAGTTTTATTTATGTTAACACCGGTCTCCCCTTCTAATAATAATAATAATAATAATGTTGGTATTTGTTAAGCGCTTACTATGTGCCAAGCACTGTTCTAAGCGCTGGGGTAGACACAGGGGAATCAGGTTGCCCCACGTGGGGCTCACAGTCTTAATCCCCATTTTACAAATGGGGTAACTGAGGCACCGAGAAGTTAAGTGACTTGCCCAAAGTCACACAGCTGACAAGTGGCCAAGCCGGGATTTGAACCCATGACCTCTGACTCCAAAGCCCGTGCTCTTTCCAATGAGCCACGCTGCTTCTCTCAACGTAGAGAGAACGTAAGCTCACAGTAGGCAAGGAATGTGTCTGTTTATTGTTATATTGTACTCTCCCAAGTGCTTAGCACAGTTCCCTGTATACAGTAAGCGCTCAATAAATATGATTGACTGACTGAGGTAAGGAAAGTCACATTGGTGACTCTTTTGGTGGGTTCTCCAGTGACTGGCAGCTGGAACTCAAAGTGACGCTAAGTGGCTTTCTCTCTCTCCAACAGCCTAGGCAGAACGGTGGGTCCAGCTGGCCCTTTCTTCCCCTCGTGCTTACCTGGAACTCTTCTAAACACAGCTACCTATGCCCAAGCTTTATCTCATGTTGCATCTTTGAAAGGTAAGCGGACCTTTGGATTTGAGAGTGGCGGGTTTGGGGACGGAAGGGAAAGGAGGAGAAGAAGAGGAGAGCAGTTCAATGATTTTATTTTTCCTCAATGTACATTTTGCTGCCTTCCCTCATCTAGACTTGTTTAGTTCGCTTTTTTTTTTTTTTACAATTCATTTCATGACTAATTAATTAGCTAACTCTTCTGCTTGATGCATTACCTGGCAGCATCCTTCTGGGCCCCACCCCTTTTCTCTGTGCAATTTCATGGTCAATATCAGCCACTGAAGGCAGCCATGGATTTTCTTCTTTGGGCAGATATCTCTCCGAAGATCAACCCAGTCTGATGGATAGGGGGTCTCCAGAGAATGTCTATATGCCCGTTTACCTTCCAACCTGCTTTTTAGCGTTGCTCATCAGCAGTCTTCTTCTTCATGGTATTTAAGAGCTCACTATGTGCCAGGCACTGTACTAAGTGCTGGGGTCACGATCTTAATCCTCATTTTATAGATGAGGTAACTGGGGCACTGAAAAGTCAAGTGACTTACCCTAGCTACAACACTGAAGACAAGTGGTGGAGTCAGAATTAGAACCCAAGTCCTTCTGACTCCCGGGCCTGTGCTCTGTCCTCTAGGCCATGCTGCTTTTCACCCTGGACATGGATAAACAACTTACCTGCTGATCTGTTAGCTTCCCTGTTCTGATAATTATAAAGTTTCCTGTTCGGAGGACCACAGGGTGCCCAAGTATGAGAAAATATGGGCTTCTCCCTTCCCCAACAACCCAGAGGCTGCCATTGTTAGTCAAATGGATAATTATTATGGATGATTGAGAACCAGCACGGCCTAGTGGAAAGAGCATCAGAAGAAACTGGGTTCTAATTCTGGCTTTGAGATTTGTCTGCTCTGTGTCCAAGGGCAAGTCAGTTAACTTCTCTATGCCACAGTTACCTCAGCTGTAAAATGGGGACTAAGACTATGAGCGCTTGTATGTCAGGGACTGTGACCAACCTGATTTGCTTGTAGCCACCCCAGTGCTTAGTTCAGTGCCGGGCACATAGTAAGTGCTTTACAAGCGCAGTGATTTTTATTATCTGTGTGTCTTAAAGGATGACATTTCTGCAAGGCTCTCACAGAAAATGATTTCCTGGGCCACATCACCCTCAAGTTTCAGGAGGATGGCTGAAAGGACACCCAGAGAAGCTCCTGGGTCTGTTCCCTAGGTCATCAGGCCTTGCTTTTCCAAGCTACTGCTTGAACTCCTCTCCCTCCTCCTGGAGAGTGAGAGTGTGGAGCCAGCAGCCCTCAAAATCTGGCCTTGCTTTTCCAATCTCCTGGTTGTGCTCTTCTGCCTTCTCCAAGTTCTCCTGGAGAGTCAGAGGCTGTACCGCCTGGACCGAACAGCAGTCAAAACCCGGTCTGGATTCTTCAGATGGTAGAGTTAGGTCAGGAGCCTCAATGTGGACAATAAGATTAGACCACCTGCCTGCTCTTTTTCCCTGTCTTCTTCAGTCCAAACCGTGGCTTGCAAGCAAATGAGTCGGACAGTGGGAGTAGACAGTTGTCTGTCATGTTGAGTATGCAAAACTATGAAGGGCTTTCCAGGGTTTTCTTCTTAACCAGAGAAAGGAGCCAGCCAAGAAATTGATGGTGTGACCCTTCCTCCATTTTTGTTCTTGGGGATATTTGGAGATCATTTTTGTATGTTTGTTTGTTTTGGTCTCTCAGTCTCTAGGCTGGCCAGGGAGAAAGATTCTCTCAGAACTGTTTTCTTTCTGGTTAAGCCGAGCTGCTCTACAGTCCAGATTCCCTTTCCCTGAGAAATTTCTGATTCAGATTATAGGTAAATATGGATGACGCCTTTATCTAAAATCCTGGCTTGAGGGAAAGTGTCAGATCAACCAGCCAGGCACCTGGTCTCTGTGCTCTTCCCTCCCTGAATTTATTACTAACAGAAGAGAGCGATTAGGATGTCAGGTCCACTTCTGATCAGTCCCACTTGTGGGAGAGTCAACTGTGAGAACTTGGCCCAATACGTGTGTGACCTCAGCTATGACTGGAGGTTCTTTTGAAGGCCCTCAAGTAAAGTGAGACGAAAAGACTCATTTTCCTGTTCATTGATTTTCTTGTTCCTTGCTTGAGCTTTAGAGATGATCAGCTGAGAAGGCTTGATAGAAGACCCTTGGGGGAACCCTGGGAAGGTTTGGTCTGAAATGCACTCTTTTCTCAGAGCAAAGCTTGACGATCTCTCTTGGAAACCTTTCATCTGTCATTGGATTCTTTTGTATTTCATCACTCTGACGCAGTTAAGGGAAAGACCTTGAAAAAGGCAGTGAGATTTTTTAGATGATCTCTTTCAGGATTTATATCGGGTAGGAACTCAGCTGTTGATTCCAGTTTAAAGGACACAAACTAGGTTGGGACAGAGAATAAGCTCACTAGTTCAGCTAGTGGAGTGATTCATGTCATAGAAGCAGTGTGACTTACTGGAAAGAGCGTGGGTTTGGGAGACAGAGGTTGTGGGTTCTAATTCCGACTCCACCACTTGTCGGCTGTGTGACTTTGGGCAAGTCACTTAACTTCTCTGTGCCTCCTTCTCTGTAAAATGGGGTTTAAGACTGTGAGCCCCATGTGGGACAAACTGATTACCGTTTGTCTACCCCAGCCCTTAGAATAGTGCTTGACACATAGTAAGTACTTAAATACCATTATTATTATTATTATTGTGTCATTTCATTACTGTTCCTTGTTAGACTACTAGAAACAAAGCAATTCATGACATGAGAGCCGAGATATTTATTCTGACATTTTACAGTATACAGTAGCCTGACAGTGTAATTTTGCTCTAAATAAATTAGATCAGAAGGTAAATACATGTAGAAATCAAGGTGATATGCTCTTTGCGGGGTAGGGAAATTTCAATGCAGGATTCTTATTGAAGCTTTTTTGTAATGGTATTTGTTAAACATTTATTCTGAGACAGACACTGTACTAAGTACTGGAGTAGATACAAGCTAATCAGGTTGGACACAGTCCATGTCCCACATGGGTCTCATAATCAATCCCCATTATACAAAAAATGTAACAGGCACAGAGAAGTGAAGTGACTTCCCCAAAGTCACACAGCAGACAAGTGGCAGAGCCAGAATTAGACTCCATGTCCTTCTGACTCCCAATCCTTTTCAAAAGGCTCTCTGGAGAGATTTCACAGCAGAGAGGGTGAGGAGTAATGAACGAGGACAATTTTGACTCTAAGGGGAAGGTACCTAGTGAGGTACGGAGGAAGGGGTAATACTGTTCGTTCGTTCATTCATTCATTCATTCACTCGTATTTATGGAGCTCTTACTGTGTGCAGAGCACTCTACTAAGAGCTTGGAAAGTACAGTTCGGCCACAGAGACAATCCCTACCCAACAATAAGCTCACAGACTAGAAGGGGAAGACAGACAAAACATAACAAATAGAAAGGCATCGATAGCATCGAAATAGATAAATAAAATTATAGATATATACACATCATTAATCTAATAAATATAAAAATATGTACAAGTATACACAAGTGCTGTGGGGTGGGGAAGGGGGTAGATCAGAGGGAGGGAGTAGGGGCGTTGGGGAGGAGGAGGAGAGGAAAATGGGGACTCAGTCTGGGAAGGCCTCCTGGAGGAGGTGAGCTCTCAGTAGGGCTTTGAAGGGGGGGAGAGAGCTAGTTTGGTAGATATGAGGAGGGAGGGCATCCCAGGCCAGAGGCAGGACATGGGCCGGGGGTCGACGTAGGTAGAGGTGAGAAAGAGGCCCAGTTAGGGGGTGAGCGGCAGAGGACCGGAGTGTGCGGACTGGGCTGTAGAAGGAGAGAAGGGAGGTGAGGTAGGAAGGGGCAATGGGATGGAGAGCTTTGAAACCTAGAGTGTGGAGTTTTTGCTTCATGCGAAGGTTGATAGGCAACCACTGGAGTTTTATTGAGGAGGGGGTGACAAGCCCAGAATGTTTCTGTAGAAAGATAATCTGGGCAACAGAGTGAAGCATACTGAAGCGGGGAGAGACAGGAGGATGGGAGATCATAAAGGAGGCCGATGCGGCAATCCGGTCGGGATATGATGAGAGATTGTACCAGCAAGGTAGCAGTTTGGCAATGTTGTGAAGGAGAGACCGGCAGGTTTTGGTGATGGATTGGATGTGTGGGGTGAATGAGAGGATGGATTCAAGGATGACACTAAGGTTGTGGGCTTGTGAAACAGGAAGGATGGTAGTGCCATCCACAGTGACAGGAAAGTCAGGGAGAGGACAGGGTTTGGTAGGGAAGATAAGGAGCCCAGTCTTAGACATTTTGAGTTTTAGGTGGCTATAGTGAAAATGATGGTATTTGTTAAGCACTTACTATGTGCAAAGCGCTGTTCTAACCATTGGAGTAGATTCAAGTTGTTCAGGTCAGATACAGTCCCTGTCCCACATGGGGCTCACAGTTTAAGGAGAAGCTAGGGAAAATATTGAATTCCCATTTTAGATGGGGAATCAGTCACAGAAGAATTTACGTAATTTCCCCTAGGTCAAACAGCAGATAAGTGGTGGAGTTGGGATTAGGACCCTGGTTCTCTGACTTCCAGGCACATGTTCTGAATTAAATGATAAAATGAGGCAGAAGTAGGGAAGGGATGGGTTGGGGCAACTCCTACTATTTAGGAGGAAATCCTAGAAAATAGCGATCAAGAATGGAGACACTTATAACTAAGAAAAACAGAGAGGACAAGGTAGATCTTAGGGATATAGAGGAAGGATAATCAACAAGATTTATCAATCAAGAGAGAGGAAAACAATGATTTTTCAGATAGCCACTTTAAACATAGATATGACATTTTACTTTTAGGCACATGTCTCTGGGATGGCATTAAATCTATTTGATTTCTAAATTCTTCAGCACTTAATGAGTTGACGTTTGCTGTAGGTGATTCTAGATTTTTGTTTTGTAAGCCTCAGCCCTCTTTCCCTAGGGTGGTTCATTCATTCATTCATTCAGTCATATTTATCGAGCATTTACTGTGTGCAGAGCACTGTACTAGCGCTTGAAATGTACAATTTGGCAACAGATAGAGACAATCCCTGCCCAATAATGGGCTCACAGTCTAAACGGGGAAGAGAGCAAAGCAAAACAGAACAGAACAAAACAAGTGGGCACATTCACATCTGCAGAGCCATTCTGTGATTCTATATATGTAAATAAATCAATTTAAAGTATCAATTCTATGGGGGACAGGTGGGACATCACCAGAACCTTGCCTCAGTGACTATATTTTGTTCCAGAATCATCTCTGTAACCACAGACTGGTCTTCTGTCCGCGGCCTGTATTTGCACACTGTCTTTGCGCTATCTGGACTGAAACCCCCCCCCCCCCCCAAAACAAAACAAAAAAATTCCCTGATAGTATTGCGAAGCTTGAAAGACTATATCCACTACTAACACCTGCTTTTCTATAATGATATCTGTTAAGTACTCATGATGTTCTAAGCACTGTAGTAAGCACTGGGGTAGGTAGCAGCTAATCAGTTTGGACACAGTCTATGTCTCATGTGGGGCTTACAGTTTTCATCCCCATTTTACAGATGAGATAACTGAGACACAGAGAAATGATGTTGGCATTCGTTAAGCGCTTACTATGTGCAGAGCACTGTTCTAAGTTCTGGGGTAGATACAGGGTAATGAGGTTGTCCCAAGTGAGGCTCACAGTTAATCCCCATTTTACAGATGAAGTAACTGAGGACAGAGAAGTTAAGTGACTTGCCCAAGATCACACAGCAGACAAGTGGCAGAGCCGGGATTAGATCCCAGATCCTCCTGACTCCCAGGCCCGGGCTCTCCTTCACCTCAAGAAGTTCCCACACAGGGATCAATCAATCAATTAATCATATTTATTGAGAGCATACTGTGGGCCAAGCAATGTAGTTAGTAATAATAATGCTAATAATAACATTTGTTAAACACTATGTTCTGGGCACTGTACTAAGCACTGGGGTGGATACAAGCGGTTTGGTTGGACACTGTCCCTGTCCCATTTGGGGCTCATAGTCTCAACCCCCATTTTTCAGTTGAGACAAACTGAGGCACAGGGAACTGAAGTGACTTGCCCAAGGTCCCATAGCAAACAAGTGGCAGAGGGATTCTGACTCCCAGGTTGGTGCTCTATACACCATTCCATGCAGCTTCTTGAACGTGATTGCAATAGAGTTAGTAGAGATTGTCCCTGCCCTCAAGTCCCTGCCCTCAAGTAGTTTACAATCCTAATGGGGGAGAAAAATACTAAAATAAATTGCAGGTAGGGGGAAGCAGTAGAGGATAATGCTATGTTTGTGAATACAGCAGGGAAGATGTGTGTCCCGGTGATTTTAGAAGCCTACAGAAAATGGGACCTAGCTCTGATTGGGAAGAAGTGTTGCTTAGAATGTCCATTTTTCTTCAACTGGCATGCTCAACAAAGTAATAGAACGACAGTGGCTAAGACGTTAACTCTGCCGTATCTTCCAGTTGTCCGGTTCTCTTTCCGTGTTCCTTCCTGATGTCTGTGGAATTCTCCCATGGACCCCAAGCTGTTGAAACTGTTAGAAACCAGACAATTCTGTGTGGAAAAAAATAATGAGAGCAGCTTTGAATTGACTTATTTGAATAAATCATGAGATTGTGGAGTCAGTCAGTCAATCATATTTACTGAGCGCTTACTCTGTGCAGAGCACTGTACTGAGTGCTTGGAAGAATACAATATAACAGTATAACAGACACATTCCCTGTCCACAACGAGTTGTGCAATTTAAGCCTTATTAAAGCACATCTCCTCCAAGAGGCCTTCCCCAACTAAGTCCTCATTTCCTCTTCTCCCCCTCCCTTCTGTGTCCGTCTTGCACTTTAATTTGTACCCTTTTTTCTTCCCTCCCACAGCACTGATGTACATTTCTATAATTAATTCATTCAGTTCATTCAGTCATATGTATTGAGTGCTTACTGTGTGCAGAGCATTATACTAAGTGCTTGGGAAAGTTCTATACAACAATACACAGTGACATTCCAAATTTATTAATTTATATTATTTTCTCTCTCCCCTTCTAGACTGCAAGCTCCTCATGGGCAGGGATTGTGTCTACCAACTCTGTTATATTGTACTCTCCCAAGCATTTAGTACAGTGCTCTGCATGTAATAAGTACTCAATAAATAAGATTGAATGATTGATTGATACTTTGTTCCCCATGTTCTCTCCCATATATTAGTGCTTTGCACTCAGTCCATGCTCAGAAACTAGTTTTGGCTGATCAACTGGTTAGCAGAAAGGGAAGAACTATCAGAGAGGGGTAAAACTATATCAGAGACAATAAACCAGTGCATGGAATAAATATCTACAACCTGAATAACTCCAAATATTTGAAATTCAATTGTTCTGTGGTGTTTGTGGAGTAGTTTCTGTAGCTCTTTTATTACTCACTCTACCCACTTCCTCTCAATCTGTCAGGCTCTCCTGAGGTTATTGGGATAAAGTATTTAACTCATACCACTCTGAAGAAAAGTGTATTTCAGTTTTCTTCCCGACAGGATTCCTATGTAATTATAATAATAATTATGGTATTAATTCATTCAATGAATCATATTTATCAAGTACTTACTGTTTGCAGAGCACTGCACTTGGGAGAGACAGTACACCTATAAACAGTGACATTCCCTGCCCACGATGAGCTAATAGTCTAGAGTGGGGGAGACAGACATCAATACAAATAAATTACAGATATGTAGATAACTGCTATGGGACTGGGATGAGGGAAGAGCAAAGGAAATGAGTCAGGGCTATAAAGAAGGGAGTGGGAGATGAGGAAAAGTGAGGCTTAGTCTGGCAAGGCCTCTTGGAGGAGATGTGCCTACAGGAAGGTTTTGAAAGGGCAGGAAAGTCATTGTTGGTTTTGTGGAGGAAAGGCGTTCCAGGCCAGAGGCAGGATGTGCGCTAGGCGTGAGATAGATGAGATGGAGGCCGAGTGAGAAGGTCATCACTAGAGACCTGAAATGGGCGGGCTGGGTTGTAGAAGGAGAGAAGTGAAGTGAGGAAGGAGATACGACTGAATGAATGGATGAGGGGTAAGGTGGTGGACTGCTCTAAAGCCAATGGCGAGGAGTTTTTGTTTGATGCAGAGGCAGTTGGGATTCCACTGGGGTTTTTTGAGGGCAGGGGGTGACATGTTTTGAATTTTTTGGTAGAAAAATGATCTGGGCAGCAGAGTGAAGTATGGACTGGCGTGGGGAGAGACAGGAGGCTGGGAGGTCAGCAAGGAGGCTGATGCAGTAATCCAGGTGGGATAGAACGAGTGATTGTATTAACAGGGCAGCAGTTTGGATGGAGAGGAAAGGTCAGATTTTAGCGATGTTGTGATGGTGGGACTGGCAGAAGTGAGTGATGGATTGAATATGTGGATTGAATAAGAGAGAGGAGTCAAAGATAAAACCCAGGCTAAGGGCTTGTGAGACAGGAATGAGGGAGGGGCCGTCTACTATGATGGGAAAGTCTGGGAGAGGACAGGGTTTGGGTGGGAAGATAAGGAGTCTGTTTTGGACATGTTAAGCTTGAGGTTTCAGGAGCACATCCACGTAGAGATGTCTTGAAAGCAGGAAGGGATGCAAGCTTGGAGAGAGGGAGAGAGTGGTACTTGTTAAACACTTACTACATGCCAATCACAGGGGTAGATAGAAGTTAATCAGATTGGACACAGTCCCTGTCCCACATGGGGCTCATACTCTAGAGAAGCAGCGTGGCTCAGTGGAAAAGAGCCCGGGCTTGGGAGTCAGAGGTCGTGGGTTCGAATCCCGGCTCTGCCATTTGGCAGCTGTGTGACTGTGGGCAAGTCACTTGACTTCTCTGTGCCTCAGTTACCTCATCTGTACAATGGAGATTAACTGTGAGCCTCACGTGGGACACCTGATTACCCTGTATCTACCCAGCGCTTAGAACAGTGCTCTGCACATAGTAAGCGCTTAACAAATACCATCGTTATTATTATGATCCCCATTTAATAGATGAGGTAACTGAGGCATAGAGAAGTGCAGTGACTTGCCCAAGGTCCCGCAGCAGACGTGGAGGCAGGATTAGAACCTAGGTCCTTCTGACTCCCAGGCCTGTCCTCTATGCACTAGGCCACGCTGTCACTGACACATAGTTCACCTCCGTTTCCTCTGTTTGTTCTAGTTTACTAATAACTGTGGTACTTGTTAAGAACTTACTATGTGCCAAGGACTGTACTAAGCCCTGGGGTAGAGACAAGATAGGTTGGACAACAGTCCCTGCCTCAGATGTCTAAATTGGAGGGAGGAGAGTTAAATCCATTTTACAGATGAGGTAATTGAGGCATAGAGAAGTACCTGTGTTAGGACCCAGGTCCTTTGACCCCCAGGCCTATGGACTTTCTGCTAGACCATGTTGCTTTTCTTCTTCTGCCTCTATTCTCTTTTACTTATTATTTTTAAATGTCCTATCAAGGGAGTCATGCTCCTCTTTTTGCTGCCCTGATCTTTTGTGTTAGATCGGAAGGTTTATCCTGTCCTCAGTATATGATTCCCCCAACTTAGTTAAGAATTTTACTATTTGTTAAGCGCTTACTACCTGCCAGGTCCTATACTAAACTCTGGGGTAGATACAAGGTAATCAGGTTGTAAGCCTTCTCTGTCCCATATGGGGCTCACATTCTTATTCCCATTTTTACAGATGAGGTAACTGAGACCCAGAGAAGGTATATGACTTACCCGTGGTCACACAGCAGACAAGTGGCAGAGCCGGGATTAGAAACCAGGTCCTTACTCACGGGCCCGTGCTCTATCCGCTAGGGCATGCTTAGTTTTCCAGTTTTCGTTTACTTCTCGCTTTAGGATTTGAGACTTGGGAATGAACGAGTTGGATCCTGTTAGGAGTTAGGATGGAGTGAATGAGGCTAACTCATGTGGTAACCTCTTCTAACTCTATATAAGATCTCACCTCTAGCTAGTTGGGAATAATAATAGTATTTGTTAAGTGCTTACTACGTGCCAAAACCTGTTCTAAACGCTGGGGCAGATACAAGGTCATCAGGTTGTCCCATGTGGGGCTCAGTCTTAATCCCCATTTTGCAGGTGAGGGAACTGAGGCACAGAGTAGTTAAGTGGCTTGCCCAGGGCCACACAGCAGACAAGTGGTGGAGTCAGAATTAGAACCCAGGTCTTTTTGACTCCTGGGCCCGTGCTCTTTCCACTAAGCCGCACTGCTTCTCTAAACGTCTCAGGACCCTATTTGTCCACCTGCTTGCTTTCTGGCACTTCATTTACCTGCCGCTTTTAACTAGGAGCACGACAAAGATCTAGGGAGTGCCAAACTGCTTTGAAATCCCAAAGATAGTACAAGGTGTAATCACCCACCCAGGTTTGGACCTTCGTTGCAAATTCAGTCAGACCCAAAGCCCAAAAATGGTTGTGGGCTCCATACACAAACTCTCCTCCCAAAGTTGTGCATCTCATCCTTTCGATCAATCAGTCAACCAATCAGTGATATCTGATGTTCTCTCACAAGCAACAGGAAATACTCAGGCGATTGCAATCGGTTTGGAATTTTTCACACTTGAACAGGTGACCTTGACATTACATCAGAATGTTCATGGAGTGGCCAGTTCTCACATAGTATCTTGGAGAGCTTTTCTAGACATTTCACGAGCAGGCACTCTTTCTTCTGAAATACAATCTGAGCTTAATATCCTGACGTTCAATAACTGGAATGCCTTGAAATTATTTCAAAATCTATTTTGCGTGCAGTTTATTCTTCTGACATCTCCGAGGTTGAAAGGAGCCTTTATTGATAGTCCTGATTTGCAGATGGGGAAATTGAGGCACAGAGTGGCAGCATACCAAATTCATAGCCTAGCCATAACTAGAATATTGATTAGTTTACTCTCAGTCCGATAATATACTTACTAGGCTGAGGAAAAGCTAACTCTTGATTTCGGATGAGTGCCTCAAAATAATTTAAGGCTTTTAGGAGAGAAAGCATTGATTTATTAATATATTACTATTATTACTAGTAATAATAGTATCGATTAAGCATTTACTGTGTGTCAAGCACTGAACTAAGTTCTGGGGTAGACGGAAGTTAATCAGAAGCAGCGTGGCGTAGAGCACGGGCCTGGGAGTCAGAAGGTCTTGAGTTCTAATCTGCCTCTGCCACTTGTCTGCTGTGTGACTTTGGGCAAGTCACTTCATTTCTCTGGGCTTCAGTTACCTCATCTGTAAAATGGGGATTGAGACCATGAGCCCCACATAGGACAGGGACTGTGTCCAACTTGATTTGCTTGTATCCACCCAACATTTATTACATTGCCTGGCACATAGTAAGTGCTTAATGAATACCACAATAATTATTATTATTATTAGGTCAAGTACAGTTCCTGCCCCACATGGAGCTCACAGTCTAAGTAACATGGAGAACAGGTAGTAATTTGGAGAGCAGGTATTGGGAAATCTGCTATTTGCCAGCTCAGGGGCCTTCTCAACCTGGTATTCCTCCACTGTTAAGGCAAAACGATCGGAGAATCCACCTCCTCCACGCAAGGTTCTTGGGTCTGGCATGTTGGTGGTATCTCGATTTTGAAAGGTGGAGCATGGAGAGCACCCGTATTTTCCGGTTTCTAGAATCCTTAAGGAGGGCTGCTGAGAAGTGCTGAGTGAACAGAAACATAAAGGCAGAAGCCAGTGGGTGTCTTCTTTCTCTCTCACCTGCCCTTGTTTGAAAGAGAACCATCTGCAAATCTAACTGATGGGATATCTCACAAAGTTTCCCACCTGGTAAATAGTTCATATGAGATTATGAAGCAGGACAACAGATGCATTATTAGACTCTGAAAATGACCTGCATTATCCTAGTTTTTTGTAATATCCTCACACCATGAACATGCATAATATTTGTATAAAATGATCCCATAGTGCAACTGGTCAGCCCTTTTATTTATGGCCTAGTTCAGGTTTAGACTGCTGCCTACAAATAGCACTGAAATTTAAGAAAACAATGATTTTTCCATCTTTCCTCTATTCCTCTCTTTCAGTCAATCTCTTTGTTATCTATTTTTCTCTTTCAGTATCTTTTCTCTTTTTCTCTTCTCCCCTTTCTCACTCTTCTTCTCTAGAGTTTTCTAACTATTTCCAATGCCCTGACACTTTTCAGCTCAAACCTCAGTACCCTGATGTCTTCTGTTTCCCAGCCAAAAAAAAGCCATGAACTTATCATTTAAGAGATTTGACTTCCCCTATTTTCAACTTTCCTTCTTCTCATTCCCCTTATTCCTACAACTTTCCTCCAGATGTTAGCTGAATAAAGCCCCCATCTGAGGATCTATCTGATTAACTTAAAGGCACCACTGAAAAGGGATAAAAACCTTCCTTCATAGGAGCTGAATGTGCCAGCCAAAGACACTTAACCAGAATTTCCCCCTTTAAGAACTTATCCCCTCTAAAGCTGGCCACCCATCTAGAAAAGGAGACACCATGTTGAGAAATCTAAGGTTTAGTACAGAGTAACAAACCCAAGGGAAAGAGCCAATTTGACAGTGTAATCTCCTGACTCTGCCAGTTGTCT
Organism: Ornithorhynchus anatinus; assembly: GCF_004115215.2. Classification (NCBI taxonomy): domain Eukaryota; kingdom Metazoa; phylum Chordata; class Mammalia; order Monotremata; family Ornithorhynchidae; genus Ornithorhynchus; species Ornithorhynchus anatinus. Next base: position 129,481,796 of record NC_041730.1, on the reverse strand, counting down.
GCCGTATGACCTTGGGCAGGTCACATTACTTCTCTGTGCCTCAGTTCCCTCATCTGTAAATTGGGGATTTAGACCGTGAGCCCAGGTGGGACAGGGACTGTGTTCAGCCCGATTACCTTATATCTACCCTAGAGCCTAGTACAGTGCCTGAGACATAGAAAGAGCTTAACAAATACCAAAAAAAAAAAAAACCCCTCCATGAAGGGAGGGATTGTGTCTACTAACATTATTGTACTCTCCCAAACCTTTAGTACAATGCCCTGTACCCAGTAGTTGATACATAAATACTTCTGGCGGGTGGGTAATTATCTCTAGGAAGAAGTTTTCACTGTCGGCCCTAAAAAAATCACATGTTTTATTGAGAGACCAGTTATTTAGTAACTGGATCAAGCACTCACTATATGCCAAACACTGTGTTAAATACTGGGGCAGATGCAAGATAATCAGATGAGACCCTGGCCCTGGCCCTGTCCCACACAGAGCTCATAATCTAAGAAGACTAGGTATGTTATCTTCATTTTCCAGATGAGGAAACTGAAGCACAGAGAGGTTAAGCTACCCATCTAAGGTCACACAGCAAGTTAGTGATCTAGCTGGGACCAGAACCCAGGGCACCTTACTTTGGGTGCCATACTCATTCCTCATTTGTTAGATCATTCCACTTAGTGAAAGCGACACAAATCAACAGGAGAGTCATTTTTAATTAAACTCAATGCCTGAAAACGTCAAGAAAGAGAGGCTCACAGATCAACTTTTCCGCCAAACCATCTGAAATGTTCTTTTGCTCATTTCGGTTTTATTGCTCTTTCAGTACACCTGGTGTTCACCCTCTTCAAATACCTGGGCAGTATTTCTGTTCTCTTCCCTTATCATGATTCCTGTGTAGGCTGAATGGATTCACTTCTCTTCACTGGTGCTTTTAAACAGGTGGATCTCTTTGAATTGATAGATGTTCCAAGAGAAATTGGCCCTACAAAGCAGCCATGAATATTCTTGTGTTGAGCTTATTTCATTATCGAGCCTTTAAGGAAACTCAAATAAAAAGGGACCAGGGTTTTAGAAGATCCTTTGTTGATGGGTTGCATAACAATAATGGGTGCCCGGGGGAGGGGAGAAACAAAACGAAACATTTCGAACACAAAGAATTTTCCAAGCCCAGTCTTAATGGATGGCATTGTGTTCACAATTCATTAATGCGAAGGAGGTTATTAATGGGCATAAACAAGGATCTCCAGTTCTCAATGGAAAGGCTTGGCCACAGGGCAGACCTGAGGTTCTGAGAACTGCAGCCAGAAGAATCTCTCTACAATTTAGTCTCCACTTCCTTTAACCTGGGATGCACGGTATAGGGTACGAGGAGGAAAATAATTACATTTGCCAGCGAATGACTTTCATAATTCACTCATGGCTCCACTTCTTTTGAGTTATAGCTCCCATCCTCGCTCCATTTGCGTAGCACCACAGGGCCATTGATAGAAAAGCGGCATTACATTATATATCCAAGCAGATATTTCCAACCAGATTGATTGGTCTCTTTCCTGCATTACTTGCTGTCATGTTTGCAGAAGGAATGTTTGGGGAGGACAGTTGTAGAGAGTGTAAACTACTGGTACAGCCCAGTTTCATTGAATGGAAGAAATCTAGGCTAAAGAGAACAGTCATTATGGTGACTACAGTGACAATATGTGGAATGGTTGTTCATTCAGTCGTATTTATTGTGCATTTACTGTGTGCAAAGCACTGTACTAAGCACTTGGGCGAGTACAGTATAACAATAAAAAGACACATTCCCTGTCCACAATGAGAAGTCTATCCTGGGTTTGAACTGATCTTTAGGTTCCAAGTCCTAATCCTGTAAACCAAAACATATCTTCAAACTCTATTTCCATTTCAGCGAAACAATCCTATTTCAGACAGCAAGTAGGGTCCAGCTGAGAGGTATCAGTTGGGTTCCTTCATTCATTCAATCGTATTTATTGAACGCTTACTATGTGCAGGGTTGTTTTTGTTAGGTCAGGATTCAGAGTTATTTGTTTGAGTCAAAACCCTCACACCCTCTTCCACAAGATAGCCTTATTTTGCTGGGACATTTCTGCTGTCGAGACTCTTAAAAAAAAGGTATATGTTCCCTGATTCCCCTGTCTTATTTGTGCGGGCCCCACCTTAGTTGGTAGTAAACACATGATTTGTGGATTTTCTTTTTGGTTCCATTCAGATGGCAGCCCTTTGAAAAGGTGGTTCAGAGCCTGTTGGAGTTTCTGGAGCAGGATGGATTAAGGAGGTTGGAGAGCAAGCGTTAACCCTCCTCTCAGTGATGAGAGCTAGATAATTCTTTTGGGCTGCCAGGATGGGCAAATACTGGACCAGGCTCTTCCAGGAGGTGGAGGAATTTGATGCCTGGGTCTTTTGAGAAAGGAGAGCTCACCATCTGTTCTGGGTGGTTTTATACCCTCACCTGCATATAGGCTCACTGCTGGATCTAATGACCTCATGAGGTTCCTCTCAGCTTTCTAATTTTAAGATTTGGCAGGGGAGTTCTGATTTTTAGTCTTCAGAAATGGACTTGGGAATGAGCACAATTGAGCCCTTGAGTGCTAATGAATAGACAACACCCCACATCTCAGAGAAACTCTCAAGAAATTGTCCCATTCGAAACCTTTGCTAACTAAAAATGACACAAACCTCTAGAATAGGCTAGTTGGAAGCTTATAGGGGAATGTAATAATCTGGGGAAATGGGTTCAAAAGGGAATGCTGTGTATTTACCAAATTGTATTTTTCTTGGCCCATTCTCCTAAACCACAATTCACTTGAAAAAAACTATTTCATATAGTTGTTCATCTCTCTATCCTTCCTGGACAGAGCAGCCTAGATTTTTTTGCATGTGTTCAAAGGTAGAGAAGGTTTTCTGTTTTTCTGGACTACTTTAATGTTAGGTAAAAAAAAAACAAAAAACAAGAAGAAAGAAAAACAGACCATTCATATTCATCCCAGTGAACTGATTTTCATGTGTGACAAGGTCCCTAAACAATGAATCTGGTTACAAATAGAGTTTATTTGCCCAGATACATTATATATATTTATGCCCTTATGTGGATGAATATGTTCTGGGTATGTACATAACATGTTAATGGAGGATTCATCTTAAAGGTTATTGTAGATGGAAATTTGAAAAGCTAAAGGTGAACTCAATTATGTCTTTAAATGTCTTTGCTTGTAATAAAAGCAAACAGAACTGCTGTACTTTATTCATAAATTTGATATTAAAAAAATAATTTTTTTGGAAACATTTCCATTCAAATAAACATATGAAAAGACTTCCTGTGAGGTAAATAGAATGGGTCTTATGGCACAAGGAGATATATTGAATTTTTAAAAACAGTTGAGCTAAAAAAAGTTATTTTTTTCTAAAAACATATAAATATGTGCATTTTCCCATTCCACTTTGTAACACTAAATTTGAACATTATAACTAGATATCTGGGTAAAAGAGTTCTATTTGTAACCAAAGTTGTAGTTCAAGTACCTTTACAATTAAAATGTGCTGTTGGCAGAGACAAGACAGAACTAATTTAATTTTTCCTGCCAGTCTCTGTAGTAGATCAATTAAACTGCCAAGAGGATCAAATATTTCAGACTGTATTTATTACATTAAGTATTTATGTTCAGGCTAAGCCTTTAAAGCATGATGTCATGTAGGAATGTAGGAGGTTTAGATCAATTCAGCAGAATTTGCTGTAACTTAATGGAAATCTAATTGTGTGTTTTAATTTAGTATCCAGGAGGTAGTACGGTCTTAAAACAAAATAATTCACAGATTGCTTTTTAAGAGTGAAGGAGGATCACGCTTCCTTTTCCAGAACGTACGGTTTTTGAAAATGTTTGCAGGAATGAAATTCATGGCCATGTAGAATTTATATCAGTTAGGAAGGGCTGAATGGGTTAGGCAGATGTATTTTGAATGCTATAAAACTTAAAGAAAATGGAACATGAGTACTTCAGTGAATGGGTGAATTACACACAACTGTACCTGGATAGCTCAACTGCTCTGTTATTGGAGGGTGTGAGGTGGAAATACAGTTACTAAGCAAAGACTTAATATTAATCTTTACCAATATGGAGTCTCATTGGTTTAAAGGTAGATTCAGTAGTTAGGGGTTGGATGGACGGGACTTGTTATTCTCTCCTGGTTTCGGGAGTTCATAAGATGAGATGTTTAGAGGTCATTCATTCGGTCGTATTTATTGAACACTTACTGTGTGCAGAGCACTGTACTAAGCTCTTGGAAAGTGTCACTTGGGCCCTAGACATTTTGAGGATGGAATATTTGCACTTTACAATAACACATAGACACTGCTATCAACATTTTCCTTTTAGATAATATGTCTCCTATGTCCTGCTTCTTAGATTGTGAGATCATATGGGACAGGGATTGTGTACTATCTGATTATCTTGTGTCTATCCCAGCACTTAAACATTGCTTGGCACATAGTAGTCCTTAACAAATACCTGGATTATTATTTTCATTCAAGCTATTAATTTAGGTCACGAGTGGGTGTGGCAGTACAGAAGAATGCTTATCAATGGGAAGAGAGCTAAATCGTGGCTCAGTGGAAAGAGCACGTTCTTGGGAGTCAGAGGTCATGGGTTTGAATCCCAGCTCTGCCGCTTGTCAGCTGTGTGACTGTGGGCAAGTCACTTAACTTCTCTGTGCCTCAGTTCCCTCATCTGGAAAATGGGGATGAAGACTGTGAGCCTCGCGTGGGACAACCTCATTACCTGTGTCTACCCCAGCACTTAGAAAAGTGGTCTGCACATAGTAAGCGCTTAACAAATACCAACATTATTAAATCACCAATCAAGTTCAGGGCCTAGTCTAACCCATTTGCTTCCAAAGAAAGGGGAAGAGTGAACTATCCAAAGCAGATGATTTTATATCTTTTTCTTAGTGTCTTCCGGGGTTTGAAACTTCACATTGTTTTTCACAGTCACGCTCAGTAGCTTGTTTCAATGTTGCATCACTATGACTATCAAGAAAGCCCCCCTTCTATGCTAATTCTCTTTAAAACTGTTTCTACTTGTTCAGACCTCTGTGAAAATGGGGAGCAATTGGTCAAATCCCTAGCGTAAAAAAAACCCCAACAACAACAAAACCATCTTTAAAAAGAAAATTATTTTTACTCCTTAGCCTTCTCTTCTCCAGGTGGAACAATGCTAATTCATTTTATCTTTCCTCCTCCTTTCTTAGTTTGTGAGCCTCATGTGGGATAAGGACTGTAGCAGATTAACTTGTGTCTATCCCAGTACTTAAAATGGTGCCTGACAAGTGCTTAATAAATATAATAATTACAGTGACAGTATTGGATGGTGATAATCCCATCATCAATTCCTGCAGTTGTTTCATTACTCTTCTGTACTTTTTCAGGTCCTTGTTCAAATTTGGCAAATAAAACCGGCCAGAATACTGTAATAAAAGACTGACTGGCTAATGTCAAAAATAGGAGCATGAACATCCCTCTAGATTATAAACTCCCTTTGGGCAGGAAATTTATCTACCAACTCTCCCAAGATCTTTGTACAGTGCTCTGCACACAGTAAGCTGTCAATAAATACAATTGGTTGATTCTCAGGTCTCTCATGGCTTAATCATTTTCATTCATCATCCTGTCGCAATGCTCTTTTTAAAGGGGCACTGCATTCTTGATTTCTACTGATTTCTTGGTTAACTATAACTTCTGAGACTTTTTCTTTTGTTCTTATACCCTGCTTATTTTGTCTCCTCCTTCATTTTTAGACCGTACACTCCCTGTTACTGTAAGCTTGTTATGGGCAGGGAGGATTTCTGCTAATTCCATCATGTTGTTCTCTCCCAGGGAAACACTTCCATTTTGCATGTTAAACACAGACACAGTCACATGTTCACACTCGAAGTCGGGTATTCACAGACACAGTCATGCACTCACAGTCACTCGTTTACATGCACCCACAGTCACGCATTTGCACATGTGCAGACGCACAGTCAGCACAGACCCACGGACATTCTCTCAAGCCCTTAGTACAGTGCTCTGCACATAGTAAGCGCTCAGTAAGTACCATTGAAGGAATGATTGATTGATTTTATTTTTACCCTTAAGGGTTCTTCCTTGCATTTGACCCAGTTGAAATTAATTTTGCTTTGGGAAGACTATTTTTCAATTTGTCAAGATTTTGACTTTTATTCCTACCTTCCAAAGGGTTGGCAATGCCTCACAATTCAGGATTTTCTGGAAACTTGATGAGCGTGCTTTCTGATCCTTCATCCAGGTCACCGATGAAGAGGTTGAATAATATTGATCCAAGAATCGACCCCGGAGAGACATCATTAAGAAAGCTCTCCTAGGTTGATGGTGACATTGACTTTCCAATGGCCAACTTTTGACCAGTTGCAGAAGAATGGTCAAGACAATCCTTCCTAGATTTGGATAAGAATTTTAGTGGAATAAATCAGAAAATCTGCATAGAGTCCACCTGTTATTTTCAATCAGTCAATCAGTGGTATCTATTGAGTGCTTAGTATGTGCAGAGCACTGTACAAAGCACTCAGTAGCGTACAGTACAACAGAATTAGTGGACACGTTCCCTGCCCAAAGGGAGTTTATAGTCTAGAGCTTACAGTCTAGAGGGATATATTTTCCCATATATATATATGGACTGTCATTTGGTCGCAGAAACAAATTCCATTGATCTTGCCCAGCTTGTTCTTCATATTAGAATTGTATGCTCTTCTAAGTGGATTGCAAGTGGATATTTTTCTAGAATTTTCCTGCCATCGTTGATAACTCTAGAATGTGTTCCTATTTCCTTTGGCATTTTCATCACTCTTTTGTGTTTGTCTTTTGCTTTAGGATTATTTTTATTATTCACTTGTTTGATTTCACCACCCTATAAATATTCCCAATTTTAAATGAAACAAAGCAATATTCAGAAAGATGTCTTGCAAGCTATGGTCTTGTTCTTAGAGGACACCGTGTTAAATAAGTCATGGAGTAAGTGGTAGCAGGATATTACATTCTGGAGAACTCAGATTTTGTTATGATTTTAAAAAATTCTGAAAAATATTTATAGAAAACAACATACTTAAAATGCATATTCTGCTTCTATTTTTATTAGTAAGTCCTCACTTTAAAACCAAACTCGAGTCAGCCTAAAATATAAGAAGTTTTGTTATTTACCTAATAACTGAAAATGAACTTCCTTATTACAATCTTATTATGGTATTTGTTAAACTTTTACTATGTTTTAAGCACTGTTCTAAGCACTAGGGTAGATACAAGTTAATCAGGTTGGACAAAGTTCCTGTCCCACATGGACTCACAGTTCAAATAGGAAGGAAAACAGGTATTTAATCCCATTTTACAGTTGAGGAAACTGAGGCACAGAGATGTTCAGGGATGTGCCCAAGGTCACACAGGGGACAATTGGCAGAGCCAGGATTAGAACCCAGGTCCTCTGACTCATAGGCTGGTGCTCTTTCCACTAGGCCATGCTGCTTTTCATGTATTCGAGAATACTGTTTTAATAATATCGGTATTTGTTAAGCACTTACTATGTGCCAAGCACTGTTCTAAGCGCTCGGGTAGGTACAAGCTAATCAGATTGTTCCACTTGGGGCTCACAGTTTTAATCTCTATTTTACAGGTGAGGTAACAGGCACAGAGAAGTGAAGTGATTTGCCTATGGTCACACAGCAGACAAGTGGCGGAGCTGGGATTAGAACCACAGATTAAGCACTTTATACATTTATTTTTATTGATTTTTATCAATATCTGTTTCCCCTCTAGCCTGTAAGCTTATTGTGGAGAGGGGATGTGTATGTTTATTGTTATGTTGTACTTTCCCAAGTGCTTAGTATAGTTCACTGTACACAGTAAATGCTCAATAAATAGGATTGAATGAATGAACTATTTAAGGATTGCAGTGAACTGTAATAAGCTCTTGGGAGTGTTCAGTACCATAGATATAACAAATACCAACATTATTATTGTTATTATTATTATTATTAGCTTTGGCTGAAAGTTCCCTGCTTACGAGTTTAAAGTCTAGAGGGGAAGACAGACATTGATATGCAGTACTACAAACAATCAGTCAGTTGATTTATTGAGTGCTTACTGGGTGCAGAGCACTGTATCAAGTGCCTGGGAGCGTTGGTAGACGTGTTCCCTGCCCATATAGAGCTCAACAGTCTAGAGCGAGTTTCCAATCTGGAGACCTTAAGCTTCCTGAGGGCAGGGAATCACTGCTCCTCATTCTTTGGTAGAGTCCCAAGTGCTTAGAAGTAGATGGGCAATAAATACAGTTGACTGATTAACTATAAAAAATTGGAACAGGTCCTCCTAGTACTATGGGAAGAAAGTTAGCTTTCGTTCGTGCGTTCGTTCATTCATTCATTCATATTTATTGAGTGCTTACTGTGTGCAGAGCATTGTACTAAGCACTTGGGAAGTGCAATTCAGCAATAAAGAGAGAGATTCCTTGCCCACAATGGGTTTACAGTCTAGAAGGGGGCGGACAGACATCAAAACAAGTCAACAGGCATCAATAGCATCAATACGAATAAATAGAATTATAGATATATACACATCAAAACAAGTAAACAGACATTAATATAAGTAAATAGAATTTTAGATATGTACATATATACACAAGTGCTGTGGGGCAAGGATGGCGGGTGGGGGGGAAGCAAAGAGAGTAGGTCGGGGCAATGGGGAGGGGTGGGGGAACTGAGGAAAAGAGGGGCTTTGGGGCTTCCCAAAAGCAGCCTAAGCTATCTGATTAAATTTGTTAGTGTCTGAGGACCAAATATTGTTCTGTGAGCTTCTATTGTAGCTAGACAGAAACATGGTCTGTCTGCTGTGTTCAACCATTCCTCATTTTTAAGCAATTTGAAGCCTTGATGCTTTTCATAGCTGTGCTGTACTGCTGTCCTGATTTTTATAGGATCTCCATTTTCATGGTTATCCACCAATAAATCTTCTCATCATCTGTAATAGTAATGATATTAATAGTAGTAGTATTTGTTAAGCACTTACTATGTACCAAGTACTCTACTAAGCACTAGGATAGATATAAAATAATCAAGTTGGACAGCAGAGGACATTGAATCTCCATTTTGCAGATGAGGGAACTGAGAGAAGTTAAATGATTTGCCCAAAGTCACTCGGAAGGTAAGTGGCAGACCTGGATTGGAGCCTTTGCTCTTTCCACTAGGCATATTAATATAATAATAATAATAATATCTTATACCATTTTTAGACTATAAGTTCCTGGTGGTCAGGGAACCTCTCTACCAACTGTGTTATTGTACTCTCCCCAAAACTTAGTAGAGTGCGCAATACATAGTAAGCACTCAATAAATATCATTGAATGGTTTATTAATTGATATACTAAGCACCTAACAAATACCATTATTATTATTATTACTACTAATGATAAATCTAAAATTCAGGAGCACACACATTCAGATATATGCAGTGCCTCCCACCACTCATCCCTTAAACACATACAAACTTGTCATCATATCTTACCTTACACACTCACTATTTACCCAGGTCCACACACCCACATGCAGAGATTCACAGGAACATAGACATATTTAGAGCCAGAGAAGGAACAGGAAAGAACCACAGAAGTGCAAAAGGAGTTAGAGAGATTCCAATAGGAGGATAGATGAGGATTCTTTAGTGTGGAAATAATAATGTTTTCTTTAAGTGCTTACAGTGTGCAAAGCACTGTTCTAAGCGCCCGGGGAGATACAAGGTAATCAGGTTGTCCCGCACAGGCCTCACAGTCTTAATCCCCATTTTACAGATGAGGTAACTGAGGCACAGAGAAGTGAAGTGACTCGCCCGAAGTCACACAGTTGACAAGCGGTGGAACCAGGATTAGAATCCACGACCTCTGACTCCCAAGCCCGGGCTCTTTCCACTAAGCCACGCTGTTTCTCTAGCCTGATCCTAAACTCTCTGTGGACAGGGAACATATGTGCCAACTCCCTTATATTGTATTCTCCCAAGAGTTAAGCACAGTGCTCCTCACAAAGTAGACATTCAGTCCATACAAATGATTGATTGACTTGGTGAGATTAGCAAGGCTAGGAATCTGGTTCCCACAGTTGGGGACACAACTGCCCCTTCATTCGTTCATTCAATCATATTTATTGAGCCCTTACTGTGAACAGAACACTGTACTAAGCACTTGGGAAAGTACAATATAATAGACAGACACATTCCCTGACATCACCCTTGTGGAGTAAGCTCTAGACTGTAAGCTCCTTGTGGGCAGGGAACATGTCTGCCAACTCTGTTGTGTTATACTCTCCCAAGCTCTTAGTAAAGTGGTCCACACACCGTAAGTTAGTCGAGAAGCACCGTGGCTCAGTGGAAAGAGCCCGGGCTTGGGAGTCAGAGGTCGTGGCTTCGAATCCCAGCTCTGCCACTTGTCAACTGTGTGACTGTGGGCAAGTCCCTTTACTTCTCGGTGCCTCAGTTCCCTCATCTGTAAAATGGGGATTAAGACTGTGAGCCTCACGTGGGACAACCTGATTACCCCGTATCTCCCCCAGCGCTTAGAACAGTGCTCTGCACATAGTAAGCGCCTAACAAATACCAACATTAAGCACTCAAATATGATAGATCGATTGATCGGTCCAGTGCTTGGGGAGGAGATGGGCATGATTGAACCTTACAAAATCGTACACCCACTGAAGGTGATGTGTATATATAGTTATTCTTCATGCTCAAAGTAGATACCACCAACCTTGAAGTTCACCTGTGAGAGTGCGTTTGTAGCTGAAGAGACCAAAAGACACAGCCCTGACCACATTTTGAACGCATGCAGGCCGTCCCTGGCGGTGAGGGCCTGTATATTTTGTGCAGTGCTCGGTGATGTTTTTGCTTCATCACGGTCCTCTTTGCCCCGTGATTTTTATGCAGTGTTTAGGCACTCCTTTCCTGATGGGAGTGCAATCTGGCGGTCTATCTGCTGCAGAGGACTCCTGGATTTCAGCGGAGATGACCACTGTGTGAGGTTTTGAAAGTGGTAGAAACAGAACAAAGAGTATTCAGCTGGACACACTGAAGGTAGCTGTAGATTCAAGAGGGGTCAGTAGTAATAATAATAATAATAATATTATGGTAAGCGCTTACTATGTGTCAAGCACTGATACAAGGGAGTCAGATTGGACACAGTCCCTGTCCCACATAGGGCTCACACTCTTTTCACGCATTCATTCAGTTGTATTTATTGAGTGGTTACTGTACGCAGAGCACTGTACTAAGTGCTTGGAAAGTACAGATAGTGACAGTCCCTACCCAACAACGGGCTCCCAGTCTAGAAGCGGGGGAGACAGACAACAAAACAAGACAAAGAGACAGGCAAAATACCCCATATTAATTGATTTGAAATAGCAGAGCCTTACTCTTCATCTCCATTTTGCGGATGATGGAACTGAGACCCAGATAAGTGAAGTGTCTTGCCCAAGGTCACACAGCAAGCATGTGGCAGAGTCAGGATTAGAACCTATGACCTTCTGACTCCCAGGCCCCTGCTCTATCCCCTGTCACCCTGCTTCTCAGTATAAATTCATGGACATTCAGCCAATATAAATAGTATATATTGAGCATCTCTTAGGTATAGAGCACTGTTCTAAGCACTTGGGAGAGTAAACTATGATTAGTCAACATGATTCCGGCCCTCAAAGAGCTTACATTCAAGCAGAGGGAGACCCAAAGTGTCCAAAACGTGTCTGTTTTTAACTTTATTCAGTGGCTGTTGGATTATAGACATTTTTGATGGCTTTGAGGCGTTAGGGGCCAAAGGATTTTTACAGTGTATGGGAGAGTCCCCCCCAAAAGTGCATTATAATCCAACCTGTTGAGCTTGTAGATCTGCTTTTGATCAATGGAGACCCCCTAATATGTCTAACAAAATCAAGCTGATTTTCTAGCGGACCAGATATAACACCCATTTGGGTGGAGTGATTAAAGTGGACATTGACCAGGCTGAACCTTCTAATAGTGACCCTGTAATGCTTTACTTTGTGTTCTGATGGCATGGGTTGGGCATATTATGGGATGAAGCCCTTAATGCACTCATTAGAGAAACGTTATCCCTCCTGGAATAAGATCAGGATGGGGATTGGTGCGGGTGAGGTTATAGTCTGATTCAATCACCTGCATGCAGGAGGATGCCGGATGTGTGAATTCACTTCCTTGGGCTCCAGTGACCAAAGCTTTCACTTCCTCCACCCTAATTTTCCTCCCTGCTGCCTCTCCTATGCACTTAGCCCCACCTCCTAAGCACTTAGGTGCTCCTCCACCCGCACAGCACTTATATGCATAGCTTTATATGCAGTGGAGAAGCTGTGTGGCTTAGTGGCAAGAGCCCGGGCTTGAAAGTCAGAGGACGTGGGTTCAAATCCCAGATTCACCTCTTACCAGCTGTGTGACTTTGGTCAAGTCATTTCACTTCTCTCTGCCTCAGTTCCCTCATCTGAAAAATGGAGATTAAGTCTGTGAGCCGCTCGTGGGACCACCTGATTACCTTGTATCTTCTCCAGCGTTTAGAACAGTGCTTGGCACATAGTAAGTGCTTAACAAATACCATTGCTATTATTATTATTATTTATGCTAGGTTGCTTCCTTTATCTGAAACTTATAACAATAATAATGTTGTCGGTTAAATGCTTACAATGTGCCTAGCACTCTACTATGTGTTGGGATAGATAGAAGATAATCAGATCGTATATCCTCCCTGTCTCACACAGAGCTCACAGCATAACTAGGAGAGAGAACAGTGTGGCAGAGTGGCTAGGGCACAGGCTTGGGAGTCAGAGGTCATGAGTTCTAATCCCGGATATGCTACTTGTGAGCTGTGTGACCTTGGTTAAGTCACTTAACTTCTCTATGCCTCAGTGACTTCTTCTGTAAAATGGGGATTAAGACTGTGAGCCCCACGTGGGACAACCTGATTACCTTATATCTACTCCAGCGCTTAGAACAGTGCTTGGCACATAGTAAGTGCTTAACAAATACCATTATTATTATTATTCTCTGTGCCTCTGTTACCTCATCTATAAAATGGGGATTAAATCCTCTGTCCTCTGAATTCTGGACTGTGAGCCCCATGTGGGACAGGATATGTGTCCAATCTGATTATCTTGTATCTACTCTAGCATTTAGAACAGTGCTTGACACATAGAAAGCACTTAACAACTTCTCACTCTAGGTTTCAAGGCTGTCCATCACCTTGCCCCTTCCTACCTCTCCTCCCTTCTCTCTTTCTACTGCTCACCCGGCACGCTCCGCTCCTCTGCCGCCCACCTCCTCACCGTCCCCCGTTCTCGCCTATCCCGGCGACAACCCCTGGGCCACGTCCTCCCGCGGTTCTGGAACGCCCTCCCTCCTCACCTCCGCCAGACTCATTCTCTTCCCCTCTTCAAAACCCTACTTAAAGCTCCCCTCCTCCGAGAGGCCTTCCCAGATTGAGCTCCCCTTTTCCCTCTGCTCCCTCTACCCCCCCCTTCACCTCTCCGCAGCTTAACCCTCTTCTCCCCCCTTTCCCTCTGCTCCTCCCCCTCTCCCGTCCCCTCCCCTCAGCACTGTACTCGTCCGCTCAACTGTATATATCTTCATTACCCTATTTATTTTGTTAATGAGATGTACATCACCCTGATTCTATTTATTTGCTATCGTTTTAATGAGATGTTCTTCCCTTTGATTCTATTTATTGCCATTGTTTTTGTCTATCTCCCCCGATTAGACTGTAAGGCCATCAAAGGGCAGGGACTGTCTCTATCTGTTACCGATTTGTACATTCCAATTGCTTAGTACAGTGCTCTGCACATAGTAAGCGCTCAATAAATACTATTGAATGAATTAACAAGCACTATTATTATCGTTCTCCCAAGTGTTTAGCACTGTGCTCGGCCCACAGTAAGGTCTCAAAAGTTACCGTTGGTTGATTAATTACACTCGGGGCTGGTCTGACTCACCAGGATTCCTTCAATTCATTCAATCGGATTTATTGAGTACTAGGCACTTGGGAGAGTACAGTATAACAGTAAACCAACACCTTCCCTGCCCATAACGAGCCTACAGTCTAGAGATGAGATACAGTACTCCAAGGGGTCAGGGGGTCATTTTGACTGAACCTGACTCTTAGTGGCGCTTTGATAGTAGTGATAGTAATGGCGGAGCTCTGAGCAAACGGGGAGCCAGTGGGAAAGTGGTGGATGGAAAGAAAAGAACTTCCACCTCTCAAACATCGCTCCGTCTCCACCCCGCCTTGTCAGTCAGTCAGTCAGTTGTGTTTACTGAGCGCTTACGCTGTGCTTACTAAGCGCTTGGGAGAGTACGCTATAACACTCAGCAGACACATTCCCTGCCCACCACGACTTTATAGAAATCAGAGATGTTTTCTGGTTTATGATCTTGGAGAGAGCAGGCTGTCAGTTTGGGTTTCTGTCTAGCTTGGTGGTTTGATGAGGCCCCAAATCAAGTGTGGATTTTTGAAACAGGACACGGGATGGGCCAAACCATTCTGTCTGCGGTATTGTGCTCTGAAGCTTTTGACAGTCGAGGAAAGCCTACTGTGGGTTGTACTGCCCTTGATTTAGCTTTTCAACCAGAGAAGCAGCTTGGCCTAGTGGATAGAGAACAGGTCTAGGAGTCAGAAGGACCTGGGTTCTAATCCTGGCTCTAGCACTTGTCTGCTGTGTGAACTTGTGCAAACCACTTAATATTTCTGGGCCTCAGTTACCCCAACTATAAAATGGGGAGTAAGGTTGTGAGCCTCATGTAGGACAGGGATTGGGTCCAAACTGATTTCCCTGTATCCATCCCAGCCCTGATTACTGGGCCTGGCACATAGTATGGGTTTAACAAATACTACAATCATCATTTTTCTCAGAGTTTGTAGTTAATCCACAAATCTTGTGGTCCCTTGTTTGGATGATTATTGGACCAGTCAGGGAAACCAAGGAATAAAGGTAGTTTTTTTCAAACCCAGATGACATATTGCTGTTTGTTGAAACAGGCAATAAAAGGTGAATTAACATAAACTAGGTCAGACTAGAGCACTTAGATGTTTCATATCGCTCTCTTATGAAACATCGGCACAGAGCTGCAGTGCCGTAATCTCTTCACTAGAATTTTAATTTAGCATGAGCCAGAATCATAGAAAAAAAAACATGGGTATCTGCAACTTTTCTTTGCAGGAAAGATATCGGCATGATGAACTAGGAATATTATTTCATATCTTGTAGCTCTTTTCTAAGAAGCACGACAAATGGATTTACCAAGTTGGAATCACATGATCAAAGAGCTGTGGAAAACAATATCAGCATGGCATAGTGGATAGCGCATGGCCCTGGAAGTCAGAAGGCCGGGGTTCTGATCCCGGCTCTGCCACTTATGTGACCCTGGGCAAACCACTTCACTATGCCTCAGTTATCTCATCTGTAAAATGGGGATCGAGACTGTGAGCCCCACATGGGACAGGGACTGTGTCCAACTTGATTGGCTTGTATCCACCCCAGTGCTCAATACAGTGTCTGGCATGTTAAGTGCATGTATTTGCCCTTAACAAATACCATTATTATTATTATTATTATTGGTAGTCAGTTTATTTTCTAATCTCATGAGGTTAGAGCCCCACCCCTAACTCCAACGCTTCTATGCCACCTATATACTCATCAGTCGATCAATTAATCAATCAGTAGCATTTTTTGAGGGCTTACTATTTGCAGAGCACCATATTAAGTGCATGGACGAGTAAAATACAACAGAGTTGGTAGACATGGTCTCTGCCCATGACGAGCTTATAGTCTAGAGGGGAAGACAGACATGAATACAAAAGCATAATTTATAATATGTTCCCAGAGACATGTACCACTCTGTACATATCTTCCTGCCCTATTACTTAAACTTTAACTTTTATCAGATCACCTTTTCCTTCTTCCTCCTTTTTGTAAATGATTTCAGCTTCTGCCTGTCCTATTAGATTGTAAATTCCTTGAAAGCAGGAGTCAGCTCTGCTAATTCTATTGCGTTCTCCCAATCTCATCTCCCTCATTCATTCCACATATTCAATCTGTCACCAAATCCTGTCGGTTCTACCTTCACAACACCCCTAAAATCCGCCCTTTCCTCTCCATCCAAACAGCTACTACGCTGATCCAAGCACTTATCCGGTTCAGCCTTGACTACCGCATTAGCCTCCTCACTGAGCTCCCTGCCTCAATCAGTTGATCAATCAATCATATTCATTGAGCACTTACTATGGGCAGAGCACTGTACTAAGGGCTGGGGAGAGTACAATATAACAGAGTTTGTTCACTGCCCACAATGAGCCTATGGCTTCCTGTCTCTCCCCACTCCAAGTCAATACTTCACTCTACTGGTCGGATCATTTTCCTAACAAAAAAATGTCAGTCCACATCTCCCCACCCCTCAAGAACCTCCAGTGGTTGCCCATCCACTTCCCCATCAGACAGAAACTCTACCAGTTTCTGAAGCTTTACCAGGTACTCTAAAGTACTCAATCAGTTCACCCCCTCCGATCTTTTGTCATGACTTCATTCTACAGCCGAGCCCATGTGCTTTGGTCCTCTAATTCCAGATTACTCACTATACTTCTGTATACCCACCTCCGAACCCTTGCCCAAGTCCTCCATCTGGCCTGGAAATCCCCCCCCCCCCCTTCCTCTACAGCAGGCCACCACTTACCTTACCTTCAAACCTTACTAAAATTACATCTCCTCCCTTCTCATTTCCTCTACTCACTTTCCCATCTGCATCACCCATGCACTGGACCCTTTAAGCACTTGATATTCACCCCGTCCTCAGCGTCAGAGCACCTATTTACATAGGCATAATTTATTTTAATGTACGTCTCCCCCTCCAGACTTGTGGGCAGGGCATATGTCTAGCAAATTTGTTTAATTTTACTCTTTCAATGCTTAGCACAGTGCTCTGCAGACAGTAAGGCACATGGCTGTCACTCCTTTGGATCAGTTCTCCCCTTGGAGCCCAGAACAGTACTAGCAACCTAATCTCTTGGTTTCCGAGCCACCCCAGATGACCTCGACACCCATTCCTTTATATTTTGCTTTAACCAAGCCTGAACCTGGTTGGAACAAAGAATGGCTCAGTGACCATCAATCAGTCAGTGATATTTACTGAGCACTTACTGAATGCAGAGCATTTTCCTAAGCCCTGGGAGGAGTACAATAAAGTAGAGTTGGTAGACATGATCCCTGCCTGCTCCTCTGCCACTTTCCAAGCTTACAAAGCTTGCCTGAGGTCACACAGCAGACAAGTGGTGGAGCCGGGATTAGAATCCATGTACTCTGACTCCCAAGCGGTACTCTTGCCACTAGGCCAGGAACTGTGCTAAATAATGATACCCTTGCCAGACTACTCTGTGCTCTGGTTAGTGTGCTCTGACACCAGCATAGAATTGTGAGAAAATCTAGATCTCTCTTCTTCTTTCTCCCCCCCCCCCCCCATCCCACCGTGTAACTTTTCCAGTTTATGGCAGTCTTTAGGGTACCGTCAATGTTTTGTGTGGGTTTTTTTTTTCTTAATCTGGTCTCCTGCCTCTGATATTCACTGCTGGCAGAGAGCAACCATAAATACCTCATTTGTGTCATTTCTGACAGTCACCTGAATCCCTTCCCTATGAAAATCAAATATTTTCTACTCAGTTTCTCTTCAGGGAAATGTCTTGCTTATCAGGTCACCGGCAGCATCTCACTTGGTTGTTAAAAGTTCAGCCGAAACTCCATGAATGCAATAGGTCCTTGAAGTGATGCTTTGGCCAAGAGTAGGAAAACCTTGTTTATCTTAAGACTATCGCCTATAGATTGTAAGCTCCCTGAGGACAAGAATCATGTCTATCCTAGTGTACTTTCCCAAGTGTTTATACAGTGCAGTGCATATGGTACGTAAATACCATAGATTAGAAGTAGTGATATTTAGTAGAAAGTACCTGGGTGTCAATGGGCCTAGAGTCTGTTACCAGCTCTGACACTTACCTGCTGTGTGACCTTAGGAAAGTAGCTTGATTTTTCTGTTCCTCTTTCTCCTCATTTATCAAATGGGGTTTAAATATTTTTTTCTCACTCCCCGTTAGATTCTGAGCTCCCTGTGAAACGGGGACTGTGTCTAACCTGATTATCTTGAATCTACCCGAGGACTTATTTCAGGACTTGGCAGATAGTGAGCACCTAGCAAATACCACAATTACTAATATCGATTATCTTGTTCGGCTTCTTCTGGGAATAAAACCCCCAGCTTTCCAACAGAAACAGGGGGACGCCTTTGATCTCATTCTTCACAACAGCTTAACTCTGCTTCGGTTGGTGGTATTATCCACCATGAAATTATTATCCACAGATAGGCTGCTAAAGAATGATATTTATTGGAAATGGGGTCTACAGATTTTCACTGATGTTTTGCATGAGTCTACAGAATGGCATTTCCTTCTGGTCTTCTACTGTGGGCAGAAATAGAAAGATCATATCCTAGCTCATTAAATAATTCCAATTCCTTCATTTCAGTTTGGGCCACATTTTCAAACTCCTTTAATTCTCACTGCTCTCATTTACATCTTCTCTAAATTTCTCTGTTTCTCCCAAGTTATCCATTACCCCTGAGAGGGAGAAATGTAGGTATTCCATTAGTTCTTTCGCTGTCTGTGGAACGGCGATAAGATGCGACCCAACCCCTTTGTGATATGTTGAGTCAGTCTTGGGAAAGAGCTTAATGAGAAGAGGTGAAGCTCGAGCTGTTTAGCTCTGTTCCAGCTGGGTTCAGGTGCCACCTTCAACTCTGAGTAGGGTCCTGAAATTCTGTTGATGCTTGGATTTTTCAGGATCGGGAAAGAAAAAAATTCAGGATTCTGCAGGGATTCTCTTCTGGCATGGGGAGCATAGGATTGACGTGACCTAGGCACAGGACTTGTTTCTGTCCAGAAGCAGAGAAGCAGCGAAGCAGGGTGGCTCAGTGGAAAGAGCCCAGGTTTGGGAGTAAGAGCTCATGGGTTCTAATCCCAGCTCCGCCACTTGTCAGCTGTGTGACTTTGGGCAAGTTACTTTACTTCTCTGTGCCTCAGTTACCTCATCTATAAAATGGAGATTAAGACTGTGAGCCCCACGTGGGTCAACCTGATCACTTTGTATCCCCCCAGTACTTAGAATAGTGCTTCACACATAGTAAGCATTTAACAAATACCATCATTATTATTAGTTCACAATCTGAGTTGTAATCCTGGTTCTGCCACTTGTCTGCTGTGTCCTTGGACAAATCACTTAATTTATCTGATCCTTAGTTTCTTCATCTGTAGAAATGAGGAGAAGATGCCTGTTCTCCCTCCCCGATAGACACTGAACCATATGGATATTGTCCAATCTGCTTATATTGTATCTACCCCAGTGGCTTGTGCAGTGTTGAACAAATGCTACTATTATCATTACGTATGTTTACACACACAGCTGTTATAGAAATTGATTCACATTTCCCAAAGGGTAGCAAAACTACCCAGGGCCACCAGATCAATCAATAGTATTTATTGGGCACCTGATTGCATTGATCATCTTGCATTTAATTACACTGTATCAATCCCAGTTCTTAATCCAGTAATTGGCACAGTAAGGAACTTGGCTACTATGCTTGGTATAGTAAGTGTTTAAAAATACCACAATTATTATAATAATTATTATTATTATTCACATTTTCTGTCTGCAGAACACTATACTAAGCACTTGGAAGAGTATAATTGAGAGTGAAGAAACAATTACTGCCCTCAAGGAGTTTACAGGCTATTCAGGGAGAGAGGCTCAATATTATTTTCAGTCACGAGGAAGAAGAGGATGGAAACTACCTATAATTTACTTTAATGTCTGTCTCTCCTCTCTCTTAAAATCTACTGGCAAGAGTACAGCTTGGGAGTCAGGGGACATGGGTTCTAATCCCGGCTCCACCCCTTGCCTAAGAAACAGTGATAGACTGTTAGCCAGGTTACCTGATATAGAATCCAGGGTGCTGTATGGTTGAAAAAACTTAGAAGGTTTTGGGTATTTGTTAAGCGCTTACTCTGTGCCAGGCACTGTTCTAAGCTCTAAGGTAGATACAAGCTAATCAGGTAGGACAGAGTCTATTTCCCACATGGGGCTCACAGTCTTAAAGCCCAATTTACAGATAAGGAAACTGAGGCACAGGGAAGTGAAGTGACTTGCTCAAGGTCAGCCAGCAGACAAGTAGTAGAGCTGGCCTAGAACCCAGGTCCTTATTGACTCCCAGACCTATGCTCTATCCCCTGGGGCACGCTGCTTCGTGTATGTCGGGAATCCGTGACTGGGCTATCCTGTCCTCCCCAAGCACTTATTAAGGTGCACCGCTTAGCCAGTGCTACTCTTACTACTCCTACTTCCATGAGTCTTTAATAATAACAAAAATAATAATAATAATGGTATTGGTCAAGCACTTGCTATGTGCCAAGCACTATGGTAGATACAAGCTAATCAGGTCCCACCTGGAGCTCCCATTTCAGTGGGCGGGAGGATAGGTATCGAATCCCCATTTTGCAGAGGAGGAAACTGAGGCGTAGAGGAGTGGCAAGGCCATGCAGCAGACAGGTGGCAGAGCCGGGCTGAGCACCCAGGTCCTTCTGCCTCCC